>NC_012874.2:18676456-18996219 GCF_000003195.3 Sorghum bicolor
TCTAACATCATCAACATACCATAACCATTCAAGTGTTCCATAAACATTACTACGATGACGGGGCTCAAGTCAAGTGCTCACTGTCTCGGAGCGATGGCGATTCGAATCAATTTCTAACCAGCTGGCGAGTTTATTCCCCACACAAACCACACTCACCGGCCAAAGTGAGCTACAGGTCACCATATTACACTATCCAAGACCAATTCACGGGTTCGACAGGCACCACCCGTACCCAAGGACCATTCCGGCGACCGAGGTATCCAAGGTATACCAAGGTTGCGTGTCGTGCCCTCATCGTTCTCCTCAACCATCACCAATACAGCGCGTACATTGGGCCGATTCCCGGCCCGGATAGTGTTCAGGCTTCGCGGTCCGAACGACTTATCCTTCTAGCTAAGTGTGGAGCATGCGTTCAACATGACAAGAGGGCCGTCAACGATCGGTCCTTAATCGACACAAGTGGGGATAGGTAGGCACCCAAGACCTTCATGCCTTGTTGCTTCTCTATCATCATCCCGCCCGGTCTCCAGTTATCCATCATCATCACTTGGTTATTTCTATGATAGCATATGTAGCCAACTCTTTTCGGGAATCCACCTATCTCGCTCAGGTGACAGGACATCACCTGGCTTCTACCGGTCTAAGCATGACTAAGCATTTAGATTCGATCCTGAATCTACATAGGGTTATAGGTATATTTGCGGGACAAGGAGTGTTATATGCAGCAAGGGTTTCACCTAAATCCTATACTTAATGCAACAATACATATATATCATATATTCTCAATTGCATTCAAAAGTAGTAGGAGACTTATAATGCTCCGGGGCTTGCCTGGGATCAACGCGGAGTCAGTTCAATTAGTTGCTCTGTCTTGGTGACATCTAAGGTCACAACACTTGTTTAGTCCTTCCACCTTCGGGATGGGTCCACCCAACACTGTCTTCGGGTTTGTTCCCATACCAAGACCTTCACGTGATTCATCTAGCGCACCTAGATGAGATGCAAGATGCAAATGCATGAATATAGAGAATAGTAACACAAGATGCATCACATAAAAGTATGCAAGACACAGGCATCTAAAGTTATTTAGCTAACATCACACAACCAAATATATAGAACAAACATATCAATCACAACACAAGTTTAACAAGTTTAAAAGTGTATTACTTAATCACCGCTAAAGATATGTATCATAGTTAGCACACACCAAGTAAAGCAATCAAACATTCATGCATTTTCAGCAATTCTGGACATACATGCAGTAGCTTCGTAAATAAATCATAACGGGAGTTATACAACTCTAAAACCTATGAAACAGGACATTCTGGAAAGATTATAAAATTATCTACAATTTATCTTTAATCATCGTAGCATGATTAACAAGTTAACTAAGTCAAATATGCATAGCCATAAAATCTAGTCCAGGAATTCCAGAGAATCAAGCATTTCAAAGGATAAAATTCATACAACTATAACTCACCAATCACTTAGCTAAATTACATGAAACTTTACCACAAGATAGATTAGTAAGTTATCTACATCTTTTATATATACAAGTTTCACAGAATACATCATTTATATCATGGAATTAGTTGCATAAATAAAACTGCTCATGCTGCCAAACAGTAGAGGTACAATTACGAACAGAAAACTGATAGGCAATTCAAGGAAGCATAACTGAAGTTGTAGACCTCCAGTGAACATGATTCTTATCTTTTTAGAAAGCTTATAAAGTTACCTACAACTTTCTTATTGTCATCTAAAGATGAGTCCTCAGTTAATAAGGTTGTTGATATTTGGGAATGCAATAAGAAATTGATCCGCAAGCGCACGGATATCGGTGAGCACTTCACCCGGGAAATTATCCAGAGTATCGTATTTATTTTTTTACCACTAGGAGAAAGAGTGCATCTGACTAACTGGTCTATTACTACTAACGCTTTAGGCACAAAGAATGTCTTTCGATGTGAGTGATAAATAGAGAAGACTGCAACCGTAGTCTCCTTCTAACCTTGGTAAGGATGATCTACTGTTCTATTGGGGAGGCTAACGGAATCTAGACACCACAAAGGATGTTCAACCCGCACCTATAAACCCTATCCTTCCTGCTAACGAGATATGGTCTGCAAAGGTAACTCGAAATTGTCACGTTCCTCACTACTACCACAGTCTAGCTAGTCAGGGAATATCTATGAGTACCCCAGCCTAAACACCACGTTTACGCCAGCAATGATTACTCTAAACTCTACGCGAAGAGATTAAAGTAAACTCATAAACCAGAAGAACAATAAAACAAGAACTTACTAGAATTTAGAAGTCGAAATACTGAAGAATCCTAGGAGCAAGCTTCGGGTTAGGAGAACTTGATCCCGCAGGTACAAGCTTGGAGTAGACACCGACAGGCTGGGCTTCCTCCAATCTACACCTCCACTCTATCTTTCTCAATCTAGTAGAAACTAGAAGATCTATTTCTACTTTACATTGGTTGCTAAGCCTAAAAAGAAATATTAATTAGAGAAGAGGTTTTCCTTCGAGGGCACCTCTCAATCTCTATGATAATTTCTTCATGTCTTCTCCAGGGGCCAGGGGGGTCTCCTTATATAGTCCTCCTCCTCTATGCGTTTTTGGGTCGGTAGGCTAGGTGGTACTATGTTTTCCTTGATCCAATAGGTCGGTGGAACATCCCGTGCGAAGAGAGTCCTGATTGGCATCCAGCAGGGGGCGGGCGCCCAGGTTACCAGGGCGGGCACCCTGGGCCTGGCCCCTTTCGGCCTCTGCCTTCTTCCCGTGGCTTCTGGAGTCTTCTAGATGGTAGAAAATCACGCGATGCGTTGATATCTCTATGTAATCCCAACATGTGGGCCTTTCTTCCTTATTTCCTGATAACCCCCTGCAGAAACAGATAAACACAAAACTCGTGGAATTCTGTCAGATCAAACCCTAATTCTAGGTGTTGGTTGCATATTGGTCCTTTCCCTTGTTTATTTAATAATTAAAATTGATACTTAAGAACCGTCAACAAATACCACCATACTTAGGCTTTTACTCGTCCTCGAGAAAAGGATGGTTAAGAAAAATATCTAGGGTAAACATTTAAAATATTCTCTATATTTGCAGGGTGTTAAAAATCCACTATGTACCATAGTCAGGAAAGTTTATGGTTAAGAGTAAAGATCCTTTCTTCTCAATCCTGTCACTTGGAGTTTTTGTATATTTTTGAAAGAAAGTTAGCATACCTTTTTATCCTCATAGGTTCTTCTCAGATCACTCATTATCTTTTATATATCTCACTGAGGTTGTTTTATTTTGCAAAAATTCTCAAGCATACTTACTTTGCATTTATTGCCTGATCAAAACGGGATCCGAGGAGGGGAATGTCATACTCTTAGATCAAAGACTTTGGAAATTAAAATCTTTGTCAACTCTTGCTGGCATATTGCTTATTAGAGGGACCATGGGCTATCATTTTTCTTCTTTTTTTTAAGTGGATACCGAGGTACCCCTAATTCTACTACCGGACACATGTCCATTTTTCTGCGAGGTTGTCGAGCACTTGCTCCTTTTTATTTCCTCGAATTATCTCTATTTTTGCATAGCCCATGCCTCTAATGCAATAATACTTCGGAGGAGTGAATCTTACTGAATAAATGTCTTGATCTTAGGAGCATGATAAATCTCTCAACAAGGGTCTAACTCATTTTGAACAAACTCAATACAGAAGAGATAGCTTTTATAATTATAATTAATATTTTTAGTTTTATCAGGCATATAAAACACTGAGGATGGTAGCTAGAGTTTTGAATATTTTGAAATAAATTCTCCAAGCAACAATGATATCAAGAATAAGAAACTCATACTCTACCATCACATATTCCATATTGACTTAAGTAACACAGGGTTTTAAAATGATTTTATAATAATTGCAAGTTTTCAGGAAATATCACAGATTGAAATTAATCATGATTAGAAATATTTTAATCTTTTTATTTTATCATGTCGGAAACAATATTCTGCATAATCCAAGATATGTGTAAAGTAAAGTGTGCAGAGTGTGTACCTGAATCGTGGAGTGGTGTAGTCGGAGTGTGTTTGGCATGTTGAGGGATCTCCCCCATACTTGTTATCTGCTTTCTTGCATAAAAATAAAGTAGAGACACACAAGACATAATAATAATAATACTCTTTATTAATCTTGAGGCATTTATTACAAAAGACTAGTAGCAAACTGATGATAATAGTAAACCTAAACCAAATTTAAAGATAGATAACTAAGATGCATTGCCTCAAGGTCTAATCTAGATAACTTAGCGGCGCTCTAATTCCCTAATCTTCTTGTTGGCACTGGCAAGATCCTGCCTAAGGCCTAGTATAATGGTGTTGTGGTTAGAGAGCTGCCTAGTGAGGGAATTAATCGAGGACTGGAGGTCTATGATAATTCTGTCTAGTCTGCGAACGTCCTCATCAATATCCATTATAGTCTTGCGACGCTTGGGAGGTGTCTCAAAAGCAATGAGAGCGTGCTTCGGGGCTGCCTTTGGAGGGATGAAACGGACTTTGGCTGCTCTAATCCCTTCAAAGTAAGGCCTTTCCTCCTCCGTAGTGTAGTGAACGCTGCTGATCTCGCCGCTCCGGTTGGTCTTGACTCCAACGACCCTCTCATTGGGTCTAGGTGGAAGGATCCTCGTGCCGGTTGGCACCTTGATGGTGGTCTTCGCCTTGGATGATGATCCCTTGAGGAGTAGGGGTTGTGGCGGTGCGGTGAGAACTGGTTAAGCATGATAGGATTGGGTGGAGCTGCGTTGGCGTAATGGCATGGCTTCTAGCTGTCGCTCTGTGTTGGCTGGGACGAGAGCACGGGCATCGGGGTCTTCCACAGGCTCCATGTTGAGGTTGAAGGGGACGACTTCCCAATCATCGTGGTACTTCTCGGCCATTAGAGCAGCAAGGAACTAATCAAGCTCTAATTGAAGGAGAGAAGGCTTGGTGGCTTGGTGTTTGAAAACTGAGGTCAGGGGTCTGTTTATATAGGGGTCAAAAAGTGCCTCTATGGGTTGTTCGGGTTGCTTCCGTCGATGTGCGTGCAAAATTTTCCATCCGAGGGATTATTCGAATTACTATAAGTGCATTTTCCATAACAGAGAAAATCAGAACCGAGGGGGAACAGGAGCTGGGCGCCCGCCCACCTGCTCTGGGCGCCCGCCCTCTCTCTGGCCCCTCTGTGGGCCCACTTTCCCGAGCGTGTTTCTAGATGCGAAATTATTTAGAAATATATATATATGACCCATAAACATCAGACTAAAAAGGTCGGGCTCTAATTCTCTATGGGAAGGTAAAAATGGACTACGTCTATTTCTTCTAATTCTTTATTAGGCTCTAAAAATAATTTAAGACGTTGACCATTCACCTTGAATAACGTACCTTCGTCATTTTGAAGTGTGATAGCTCCGTGGGATGATGAATTAATTACCTTAAGTGGTCCTTCCCATTTGCTCTGGAGTTTTCCATGCCCGAAAAGCTTCACCCTGGAATTAAAAAGTAATACCTTATCTCCGGGTGTGAACTCCTTCTTCTTGATTCTCTTGTCATGCCACCTTTTGACTCTTTCTTTGTAGATCTTTGAATTGTGATATGCTTTCTCTCGTCATTCTTCCAATTCTGATAGTTGCATTCTTCTATAATCTCCAGCAACATCTAGGTCCATATTCCATCTCTTTATAGCCCAGTGTGCTTTGAACTCTAGTTCAACAGGTAGGTGGCAAGTCTTCCCGTACACCAATTGGTATGGAGACATTCCGATTGGGGTCTTGTATGCTGTCCGGTATGCCCAGAGTGCATCGGGTAACTTGTCTTTCCACGCTGTTCCCATTTCATTTACTGTCTTCTAAAGATATTCTTGATTTATTTGTTGGAAGTCTCTGCTTGGCCACTTGTCTGAGGATGGTAGGGGGTAGCGACGTTGTGACGGATTCCATGTTTTGCTAGATATTGCTTGAAGCGTTTGTCGATGAAGTGTGCTCCTCCATCACTTATCACTAATTTGGGGACTCCAAATCTTGGAAATATAATTTCTTCAAACATCCTCTTTGAACTGACGTTGTCGGCATGCTTGCAAGGTAATGCCTCTACCTACTTGGAGACATAGTTAACTGCCACCAAGATGTACTCACACTTCTTTGATGGAGGAAATGGACCCATGTAGTCTATTCCCCAGACATCAAAGAGCTCAATCTGAAGGTTGTTGGTGAGTGGCATTGCATCCCTTGTATTTATGTTCCCGTGTCTTTGACATGGCCCACATCTTCTGATATATTGCTTCGTGTCTTCATACATTGTAGGCCAGTAGAATCCACACTGCCAGATCTGTTGATGCAAAACTGATCTGCAAACACAAAGGGCTAATACCCGATTCAAACGTTAAGGCGTGCCAGCCGATTTGACCTTGCTATCGGCAAAGGTGATAACTCGAATACTTTAGTCCTGACAACAGCGATGCGCCCGGATGTCACGGCTAAGAGGTACTCACGCGGAACTCGAGAACACGCCAAGCTTAAGTCGACGAATTCCTAAGAACTCGTAATAAAAAGAAAAAAGTATGACGAAGTCGTCGAAAAAGTAGATGCTGGAATATGAGTAAAACGTGTGTTTGATTGATTTCTTGATGATTGATTACAAGGTCCTAGGGTTTATATTTATACCCTGCTCAAAGAGCTACGACCAGACACGATTAGAATTCGAATTCCAAATTACACGGAATCCGTATACAAAACGATGCAAATAACTAAGGAAATAATAAAACTATCCTTCGTGACAAACCGAAACTCTTCCACATGATAACTGGCAGCTTCCGGACTCCTCCTTTGCGTCATCGGCAATCCCCTTGCCATAGTCATCGGCAGACCCTTTTACCCAGTCATCGGCACCATATTACTGCCTGTGGACTTAGTCACATTCAACCTCTCCCTCATCGGCAACCATCCTCATCAGCAACCCGCATCGTACTACCACCCTATCCTGCCATCCTGGACACGTGCCCAAAAATAGTGTCAACACATGCCCCCCAGTTTCGGAGTATAAAACTATTAATGCTCCAAAATTCTCTGCAGCAATGATACCTTCTCCGCAATTAATGCTCCTAATCTGGTAACCGACAACCTCAATCTGGACAACTCTGATCCTAATCCTCCGCAGACTCCTCGAAATCTCCAACTTCCTAAACGGGCATCTTTCTTAGTCGTACATCGGCAACAATTCCGTTACAAAGATCTGCCGATGCTCTGACCAGGATATTCGCAAAAAACGGTTACCCCCCGTCTATCCGCCCATCGGCAAGATGACCGTTATAGAATATCGCCGATGGACCGACCAGGAGATCGCGCACAGTAAAATATCTTTAGATAACGACCGCTTCCTGTCAAATCACCTGCACAATCCCTGGATTACCGTGCGAACAGTTACCATATCCACCTGAGTACCCTCGGGCTTCTCGGATGCGGCAAAGAGATAAGTCGGATTTGCCCTTGCCCATCTTGTCCTATAAATAGTTCCTTCTTGGGTACTCCTCCCCCATTACACCATTCTACTATCCAACTTTGCTTTTCCAGCGGCGGCGCCATCTACAATCCTCAAGATCTCCGACAAGCACTCCTCTTCATCAACTCCGGTGCCCTCCAACGTCCTCTTCACGACAAGATGGCCATTGGCTTCGTCGTCCCTGAGGTCAGACTTCCATCTCATCTGCTGTACCTTTTTCCCGCATTCCTGTTCATCTGCGATTCATCTTACCGAATATTTTCCTTTTCCTTTTTCTTTGTATTTTTATTCCCCAAAACACTAGGAGTTGTCCAACAAAATTGTCATCCCTACCGATCAACCACACCTTCAATGCCTCGGCCCTCTAGGGGATCCAGATCCAACCGACCTTATCAATGCAGAAACCAACAGGATTCCCTTTAGAGCTGAAAACTTTTCTTTAGATCTGTGGAAAGACACCTTTCGCTCTTGGCCTAGCCCTACTGTAGGGTGGAAAGATTGGTTCTTGAGGGTCAGCAATTCTTATGAAGTTCAATGGGGTGAGAGGAAGCTAGCTCAATGCATTAGGCTATCCATTGCCGATATGCACAGGAACGAGTCATTGCTGATAGCTGCAACCTACTTTTGGTCAGACACTCTCAATGCTTTTGTTTTTGGCCACGGCCCTGCTTCTCCTACCCTTGCCGATGTAGCCATGCTTACTGGGCTAGATATATCTTCTGCCGATAGCACCCACTTTTTCGATACCGCCCCTAGTGCCAAAGTGGAGACTCGCGCTATCGGCGGTTGGTCAGGGTACATCCAGAAGTACCGCGGGAGAGGGCCTGTCACCATAAAGGAGCAAACCACCTTTCTGAACATGTGGCTGGACAAGTTTGTATTCTGTGGTCGATCGGCAGGACCGACTTCTGTCTATCTATCGGCAGCAGAAAGACTGGCTAGCGGCGGCCAATTTCCTCTCGGCCGATATTTGCTCGGCGCTGTTTACCACCTTCTTCATCAGGTAGCCCAGAAACTCCTGCTTGGCCAATCCATCGGCAACTTGGGAGGCCCCTGGTGGTTTATTAATATGTGGCTCAATCTACACCTGCATAAGCGCCTTGATTTCAACTTGTTCTCACAGCACTTCCCAAGAGATATAGCCGAGAATCATGTGTTGGGTGAAGAGGAATCGGCAACGCGTGCCCCCTTGAACTTTGGCGAAGCCGTTATAGTCTTACCCGGTTCAGGGAACAATCCGGATCAGATCGGCCGATTCTTCGAGACTCTGTATGAGGGTCTGGCCAGAGATGAACGACCATGGCTGGCTTATGACGATCCGGACAGCATGCTCCCTCTGACCTTCAATCCATTTGATGAAGCTCTCGACAGGGACAATGAGGTGATGATGGCAATTGTGACTCCCAGAGCCATACCAGTGAATTTCTTCTGTAGCACGAAAACCTCTCCCCAAACCTATGAATTTTATAATCCATTGGCATTAGCTCGCCAGCTAGCTTTCGGCCAATTGCCGATTGCACTTCCTTATGCCGATGTAATAAAGCCCAGAGAACCCATCGCCAACCTCCTCGAGTGGACTCGAGTAGCCCAGCTACCACCAAATGCCGATACAGATGTAGATCTGTCAGAATGGGTTCCAGCCGCCTTTATTACTCAGGCATACAAGCTATGGTGCGCAGAATGGAAAGAGAATCTATTCTGCAGATCGGCCCTCTCATACCGCGGCATGATCGACCCCGAATACGAAGTCCCTGATGACACTGTAAGTATTTTAAACCGATGTCTCATTTTCCATACCATTCCCATCGGTAACTTACCCCTGTATTCCTTTTGCAGATTGACAACACCCCCCCATCGGTTAGCAGGAGTGGCAAGCCGATCGACTTATTCCCATCAGGCCCGATCTCCTCAATCGGCCATAATGTTCCCACTCTGGCTTCCATCGTGCACCGGGGTGCGCGCCTCAAGAAAGTTACCACCAGGAAAACTCAGACATCACCAACGGTAACTGCTTCCACTCTGGCGCAAGCTTTCAAGGCAATCTGTTAAAACCTTTTTCATTTATGCTGACTATCTTTGTATCGGCTATCTGTGCTCATAAACTCCTTTTTGTTGTTGCAGCAAACTGGCGCATCGGCAAAAGCCAAACGCCAAGGTGCCGATGCCCCCCAGTCTAGCCAGCCAAAGAGGAAGGGCATCCAAGGTGCTAAGGCTGGAACAAAGCGCCAGAAAGTGGCAACTCCTCCTCCTCCTCCGGTGTCTCCAATCCCGGTGGAATCTTCCCCTTCTTCTCCAGAAGTCCAGACACAGCAAGCACCATCTCCCCAACCAATACAGGAAGCACCACAGATGGAAGAACCCCAGCAGGAAGAACCTCAAACGGAAGGTACATCAGCTGACGTAGGTGAACAAACAACTGGCCCGGCAGGTCCAGTTATATCATCGGCGGTTTCCCCGATTCAGGCAACTGTTGTTTCTCCTCCGGGTAACATATCTCAACAATACTTCCGCCGATAAACTTATTCTCATTTAGTCTCAAAATCCTTCCTGTCTTCTTTCAGGCGATATCGTTCCATCGGCAACATTTGCCGATCAACCTGTAGCTCCATCGGCATCTTTGAGTCAAAGGCAAGAAATCGCCTTGAAGCAAGTAAGTCATCCAATTTTCCACCAGTATCGTCTGCCGAAGTTTTGACCATAAAACTGACTTATTTCATCTTCATTTTCAGGAACAAGATTCTCCTAACAGCTTATTCTCCTTCGCCATTGATATCTTCGAAGAAGAAGGCGAGGAAGCAAGCTCCTCTCGGGCAGTTGGAACTGTATCGGCAGAAACCAGAGCTAAGCTGGAAGAGCTATCGGCCATACTTCATCAAGACACAACTCAACTGGTCAATGATTCTGACCCAGCCAAAGCCCTGTTCAAGACCCTTAGAGACCAAATTCCTGCCGATGCTGAAGAAACACTCTTCCATGCTGCACACCTAGAAAGCCGCCAGCTACAGTACCAGAGAGCCACTCGACGCCTTGCCGATAGAGCCGCTCAAATCCAGCTTTCTGAGGAGATGATGAAAGAAAAACTCTTAGCCGATGAGAAACATAAGAACATCGGCACCTTAAAGTCCTCAGGTGATGCACTGAAGCAGAAAGTATCTGATCTATCGGCAAAAAGAGAAGCTCTACTGGCCGAACTCAAGCAAGTAGAGGACGCTCTGTCCCAAGCCCAGCAAGAAGAGAGTCAACTGCCGGAGACCATCAAGCACCTTGAACAAGAACGAAACGTCCATGGTCGCAAAGCGCTGCAGCTGAAGAGGAAGCTGAAGCCGATAGAAGGTTCTGCCGATGATGATATCAAAGAGATAGAGACAGCCAATCAGATTCGGCTGTGCGCCATATCAGCAATCCAAGCGCTGCTGAACATCTGAAGCTTTCATCGGCAACACACCTTTGTTTTTCTGCTTTTAGCTTTTAGTCTAGCCGATAAGACTGTTATCGGCATCTTTTGAAACATTAAGTCTGCCCCCGAACATTTAAATCCAGCCGATAGGAGTGTTATCGGCACTTAAACTTTTATGCGTCGACCCATATGCTGGGGTAGTACTTCTTTAAATATTTGCCGTTTAATGCTCTGGGAAATTCAACTCCTTCGAGAGTTTCAAGAATATAGGCATTACCAGGAGCTGAGTGTCTTATCCGATAAGGACCTTCCCAATTAGGAGACCACTTCCCAAACTTCGAACTTTTAGTCCCGACTGGCAAAATCAACTTCCATACCAAATCCCCATCGGCAAACTCCTTAGCCTTTACTTTTTTATCATACCATCTAGCAACTCTCTTCTTATTTTCTTCTATACTCATTAAAGCCTTTAACCGATGCCCTGCTAAATCATCTAACTCATCGGTCATCAAAGTGGCATAATCATCGGCAGCCAATTGATCTTGAAAAGATAATCGCCTAGATCCAGCCTTAATCTCCCAAGGCAACACTGCATCATGTCCATACACCAATTGATAAGGTGACACCTTGGTTGATCCATGACAAGCCATCCGATAAGACCACAGTGCTTCATTTAACAATGTATGCCACCGCCTAGGATTTTCTCCAATCTTTCGTTTAATAAGCTTGATAATTCCTTTGTTAGACGCTTCGGCCTGCCCGTTGGCTTGAGCATAGTAAGGAGAAGAATTCAACACCTTAATTCCCATACCAATTGTGAATTCATCGAACTCCCCCGACGTGAACATGGTGCCCTGATCGGTAGTAATCGTTTGGGGAATCCCAAATCGGTAAATAATATGCTCCTTTACAAAATCAATCATATTGGCCGATGTGACTTTCTTCAAAGGAATAGCTTCGACCCACTTAGTGAAGTAGTCAGTGGCAACTAGAATGAACTTATGCCCTTTGCTAGATGGTGGATAAATCTGGCCGATCAGATCGATGGCCCACCCCCGGAACGGCCAAGGTTTTATTATAGGATTCATAGCCGATGCGGGTGCTCTCTGGATATTACCGAACTTTTGACAACCTTGACATCCCTTGAAATATTTAAAACAATCTTCAAGTATGGTTGGCCAAAAATATCCATTCCTTCGAATCATCCACTTCATCTTAAAAGCTGACTGATGCGCTCCACACACTCCTTCATGGATTTCCCCCATCAAACTTCTGGCTTCATCATCACCCAAGCATCGGAGAAGAATTCCATCGATAGTTCGATAATACAATTCATTTTCAAGGAGCACATACTTGGTCGCTTGAAATCGAACCCGTCTTTCAACCTTTTTGGATGGATCTTCTAGATAGTCGATAATTTCTTTCCTCCAATCACCGGCACTGACTGCCGATGTCGCATTAATCATTGGCTGATATCCTGAGGCATGCTGGGCTAACCGATTAGCGTCTTCATTATGCAATCGGGGAACATGCTCCAATCGGAAGTTCTTGAATTCCTTTAACAGTTGCATACTTCTCTCGAAATAGGTTACGAGAACTTCACTTCGGCATTCATAGCTTCCGGCCAATTGATTTATAACCAACATGGAATCCCCGAATATTTCAACAGCATCAGCACGAACTTCTCTTAACAACTCCAATCCCTTGATCAGAGCTTGATACTCAGCCTGATTATTTGTTGATGTAGCAACAATCGGCAAGGAAAACTCATACTTCCTCCCCTTAGGAGAAACCAATACAATGCCGATCCCTGCCCCCCGGTCACAGGTAGATCCATCAAAGAAGAGCGTCCAGGGTGCAATTTCTAAGGTTTCCACTAGACCGCAATGCTGAGTCACAAAATCGGCCATGATCTGCCCTTTGACTGCCTTAGCCGATTCGTAACGCAAATCGAACTCCGACAGCGCTAAAATCCATTTACCGATCCTACCACTCATAATCGGCATAGATAGCATGTATCGGACCACGTCATCTTTGCAAACAACAGCACATTCAGCCGACAACAGGTAATGTCTCAGCTTGATACATGAAAAATATAAGCATAAGCACAGTTTCTCAATGGCCGAATACCTGGTTTCAGCATCAATCAACCTCCTACTCAAATAATAAATTACTCTCTCTTTCCCTTCAAATTCTTGAACTAAAGCTGAATCGATAACCGATCCATCGGTAGATAAATATAATTTGAAGGGTTTCCCTTGTTGGGGTGGAACTAAAACTGGAGGATTTACTAGATACTTTTTGATTTCATCCAGAGCCAACTGCTGTTCTTCTCCCCAAACAAACTCCTGATCGGCTTTCAATTTAAGAAGAGGACTGAAAGCACGAATTCTCCCAGATAAATTCGATATAAATCTTCTGATAAAATTCACCTTGCCGATCAAGGATTGGAGCTCGGTTTTATTGGTAGGGGCCACTATTTTATTGATGGCATCAATAGATCTTCGACTAATTTCAATACCCCTCTGATGTACCATGAAACCAAGAAACTGCCCTGCCGATACGCCAAACGCACATTTGTTGGGATTCATCTTCAATCCATGCTTCCTTGTGCACTCCAACACTTTTCGTAAATCGGCAAGATGCTTTGAGAAATCTTCAGATTTAACCACCACATCATCAATATAAATTTCTACGATCTTGCCGATGAACTCATGAAATATAAAATTCATAGCCCTTTGATAAGTAGCACCAGCATTCTTTAACCCAAAAGTCATGACTATCCATTCAAATAGTCCAACATGACCAGGACACCTGAACGCGGTTTTTGGAATATCCTCCTCTTCCATGAATATTTGATTGTAACCCGCATTACCATCCATGAAGCTGATGACCCGATGGCCAGCCGCAGCATCAACCAGTAGATCGGCGACAGGCATTGGGTATTCATCCATCGGCGTAGCTTTATTGAGATTCCTGAAATCAATGCACACCCGAAGCTTCCCGTTCTTCTTGTAAACCGGAACAACATTGGAAATCCATTCGGCATACCGACACTGCCGAATAAACTTAGCTTCAATAAGTTTAGTGATTTCGGCCTTAATATCAGGTAGAATGTTAGGATTACATCGGCGGGCTGGTTGCTGATGTGGCCGAAATCCGGACTTGATGGGTAACCGATGTTCGACAATTGATCGGTCTAAACCAGGCATCTCTGTGTAATCCCAAGCAAAGCAATCTTTATATTCCTTTAACAAACTAATCAATTGTCGCTTACACTCAGGATCTAATTTAGCACTAATAAAAGTAGGCCTAGGCTTATCACCACTACCTATATCCACTTCTACCAAATCATCGGCCGATGTGAACCCCTGGCCTAATTTTCCATCATCGGCGAATCTATCCATTAAAAACCGTCGTCAGAACCGACTGCTTGGATCGGTGGAATCTCATAATCGGCAACTTTGAGAAAATCTTTCTCCCAAACTTCTCCTGAAATGCACCTAGTCCTTTCATAAGTATCCGCTTCTGCCGATGCGATAACATAAGAAGAATCCCCTGGGACGATCTCAATCTTGTCACCTACCCACTGAACCAAGCACTGATGCATTGTAGATGGGACACAACAGTTGGCATGAATCCAATCTCTCCCCAATAATAAATTGTAGGCACCTTTTCCGTTGATCACGAAAAAAGTTGTCGGCAAGGTTTTGCTGCCGATGGTCAACTCTGCACATATCGCCCCCTTGACTGGAGACACGTTTCCCTCAAAGTCTTTGAGCATCATATCGGTCTTGGTCAAATCTTGATCCCCTTTCCCAAGCTTCCGATATACTGTATACGGCATAATATTAATAGCAGCTCCACCATCAACTAGGATCTTAGTCATTGGCTGCCCATCAACCCTTCCTTTGAGGAACAAAGCTTTAAGATGCTGCCTCTCGTCATCGGCAGGTTTCTCAAAGATAGCCGTCATCGGATCCAGAGCCAACTGAGCTATCTGATCAGAAAATTCCAACTCATCGTCACTGGCTGGTGCAAGAAACTCCATCGGCAACATGAAGACCATGTTGACGCCTGCCGATGGACCTTCCCTCTTAGTGTCTGACGGCTGCCGACTTCCAGAGTTCTCTCCCTTGTTTAGCTCCTCTTGCCTTTCTCGTTGCAATCTCCTTTTCTGTGTCTTGGTTAATCCTTGAGGGCACCATGGAGGAAGTGGCCTTTGCCTTGCCATCGGGCGCCGGTTCTCCCTTGACTCCATGCGATGTGTGTTAGCATCCCTGCAAAATATGAATTCATCAGGAACCCGCGCATTAGCCATTCCTTCGAGCTCCTCTGGGAAAATACTGGACACGGTCACTAAGTCTGTTGTGCCCACTGCATCTGCCCCCCAGCCGGTCATGAACTGACACCCTTCCTCTGATCGGCCCATTAAATCGCCGTTCATCATCATGATAACGCCGATCGGTTCTATCGTACCGATCATAACCGTTGCACTCAGGGCAGTCTCTGATAGTAGGAAGCTTGATATTTTCCTCCCAGCAATGGATGAAGAATGGACAATTCCAATGATCCCTGTGTCGATTCCACTCCTGTCGGCGTCTTTCTTCTTCCCGTCGATAATCTTCCTGCTGGCACCGATACCGATTTTCCCGTTGTTGCCAATTTTCTCGAGGCCTCCTATGAGTTATGACGATGCCAGATCGAGGAAGCCTTCCTGAGCTAGTTCCTTCCTGGACCAAGCCCTTACTTCTTGCATCGGCAGTAGTAACTTGATGCTGAGGATCTACCGATGCACTCTTCTCAGCTGTTTCCGACGTTAAGACCTTAGCCTTCCCCTTAGCATCCAACATGTTTGTCGGGAAAGGATGTTGGTCTATCTTCATCGGCTTCTGGGCTTTAGAACTGTCAAACTTGATTCTCCCTGACTCTATAGCCGATTGCAGCTGCTGTCTGAATACTTTGCACTCGTTGGTGTCATGTGAAGTTGCATTATGCCACTTGCAATATCTCATCCTCTTCAACTCTTCTGCCGACGGGATCACGTGGTTAGGTGACAGTTTGATTTGACCTTCCTGAAGTAGAAAGTCAAATATCCTATCGGCCTTGGCGGTGTCAAAGGCAAACTTCTCTGGTTCCTTCTGCCCAAAAGGACAAGACATCGGCTTCTTGTTTTTTACCCACTCTGCCAAACCGATTACTGGTTCCTCGTCGGAATCTGAGCTTGTTGCTTCGTCAACAAATGACACTTTCTTATTCCATGCCCTCTTAGGCTCAAAAGGCTTGATGTCTTGATCAGATATCCTCTGCACCAAATGACTTAAACTTTCGAACTCCTGAGAGGCATACTTATCCATGATATGTGGCAACAAACCCTGGAAAGCCAAATCGGCTAGCTGCCGATCATCCAGAACCAGGCTATAGCATTTATTCTTGACCTCTCGTATCCTCTGCACAAATCCTTCAACCGACTCATCATTACGTTGCCTCAACTTGACCAAGTCGGTGATCTTCTTCTCATGAACCCCCGAGAAGAAGTATCTGTGGAATTGCTTCTCTAGATCGGCCCAAGTAATTACTGAGTTGGGAGGTAATGATATGAACCAAGTAAAGGCCGATCCAGACAATGACGATGAAAATAGACGAACCCTCAATTCGTCCCTGTTACCAGCCTCTCCACATTGAATAATGAACCTGTTGACATGCTCCATGGTTGACGTGTCGTCCTGTCCGGAAAACTTTGTAAAATCCGGTACCTTGTACCGATGTGGAAGCGGGATCAAATCATACGCTGGAGGATACGGTGTCCGATAAGAATAAGTGTTGACTTTGGGTTTTATCCCAAATTGTTCCCTCATTACTTCAGCAATCTTATCGGCCCAATACGCATCGGCATCTTGCCGATGAGGCGGCTGCGGATCTGGCACTTGGTGGCGAACCTCCACGTGTCTGTTCGGGACGTGACCTGTATGGAACATCGTATTGGTCACCTGTCCTCCAATCTGCGGACTACCAAACTGCTGTCCACCGATTGGCTGTCCTCCAAGTTGCTGTCCAAAATTTATTGGCTGGTTGGGAATTCCCTGACCTTGGAACCCGGGATAAACCTGCCCTTGCTGGACCCCCGTAGTCTGATAACCCTGCTGGGGCGATTGTGGAAAGGCTTGCTGTCTAAGCCATCCATTATTAGCGTTCATCGGCATAGGTGCTGCCGATGATTGGTAATTGGGTACCGTCGTTGAATTGACATACCCCGACTGGGCCATAGACCTCTGTTGCATCAGCACTGATTCTGCCGATGCGTTGGGCATCTGGAACATTGAATCTTGAGGATTCCCAGTGTAAGGCCGTGCGGTAGTAGTTGTGGTATACCGAGGACTCTGGTTCACCGGCGCATTGGTTGGTGCCGATGTCATAGGAGTTTTGCCCCTCATGTCAGTTATTTGTGATGTTCCCGGCGTCAACTCTGGAGGCATACCATAACCCCACCAGTTGGGAGGAAGATTTAACCCTGACATTGCCGATGCCAACATATCTGTTGTCAGTTTATGCTGCCCAACTAAAATTTGTGGGTTGGTTGCCATCGGCATGGATGGTGCGCCAGTAGTCCCCAACGTACTTGGAGGGATGGCAGACTGTGCACTTGCATTCGTCAAAGCAGCCGATGGAGCCGTGACCTCTGGTGCCGTTGGCTGATGATGGGAGGGCCCCACATAATCTGGCGGGATTTGTCCTTCCTTGAAAGTTCTTGCCACGGCGTTGAAAACCGTATTAGACAGTACACCAGCTTGGTTAATCAACGCTCGATTGATGGCATTGTCAACCATATCTTGAAGCTTGCCAGGATTGGCGTCGAAGGTGACCTGCCGTGGTGCCGGCAGTGCATCTTTCTGGACCACTTCACCGCTCCTGTTTATGCTGAAAGACTTCAGGCGTTGCTGCTTGAACTCTTCCATGGCTTGGGCAATAGCTTGCTTTTGCTCATCCTTGAGGTTGGCCTCCGTCACGGGGATGACGTTCTCTTGATCGAGGTCAGAGATCGACATGTTGATCTTGATCTTGAAACTGTCCCACTGGGCGTGCCAAAAGATGTGTTGATGCAAAACTGATCTGCAAACACAAAGGGCTAATACCCGATTCAAACGTTAAGGCGTGCCAGCCGATTTGACCTTGCTATCGGCAAAGGTGATAACTCGAATACTTTAGTCCTGACAACAGCGATGCGCCCGGATGTCACGGCTAAGAGGTACTCACGCGGAACTCGAGAACACGCCGAGCTTAAGTCGACGAATTCCTAAGAACTCGTAATAAAAAGAAAAAAGTATGACGAAGTCGTCGAAAAAGTAGATGCTGGAATATGAGTAAAACGTGTGTTTGATTGATTTCTTGATGATTGATTACAAGGTCCTAGGGTTTATATTTATACCCTGCTCAAAGAGCTACGACCAGACACGATTAGAATTCGAATTCCAAATTACACGGAATCCGTATACAAAACGATGCAAATAACTAAGGAAATAATAAAACTATCCTTCGTGACAAACCGAAACTCTTCCACATGATAACTGGCAGCTTCCGGACTCCTCCTTTGCGTCATCGGCAATCCCCTTGCCATAGTCATCGGCAGACCCTTTTACCCAGTCATCGGCACCATATTACTGCCTGTGGACTTAGTCACATTCAACCTCTCCCTCATCGGCAACCATCCTCATCAGCAACCCGCATCGTACTACCACCCTATCCTGCCATCCTGGACACGTGCCCAAAAATGGTGTCAACAAGATCTTTGAATGTGTACGGAATGCTCCATAGTGACCTCCATATGGTGATGAATGACATCTGTCGATGATCTTCCATCCTTCTTCAGTGGTCACACATCTCCTAAGTAAGCCATCAGAGCATACTCGGAAGAGGTATGGCTCATCCCATATATGTGAACGACTTTTTTGAATAAGCTTCTTCTTGTTTGCTCCTGGTGGTACATACCCTGAAACCATAAAATTAACAATATCTGCATACCAGGGGTCAGACCTGTTAATCCCGTAGAGCATGTCGTCCCAGAGTGAATCATTGATGGGGGTTTCCTGTGGACTCTTAAAATACATTCTAGACAAGTGATCAGCGACAGAATTTTCTACTCCCTTTTTATCTTTTATTTCTAAGTCAAATTCTTGGAGTAATAAGATCCATCTAATTAGGCAAGGTTTAGCATCTTTTTTAGTGAGCAAATATTTTAGTGCAGCATGATCAGTGTAAACAATTATTTTAGCTCTAACTAAATAAGTTCTAAATTTATCAATGGCAAAGACAACAGCCAGAAGCTCTTTTTCAGTGGTTGCATAGTTAAGTTGAGCTCCTGTCAAAGTTTTACTGGCATAAGCAATTGCATGATGCTTCTTATTTTTAGTTTGTCCCAATACTGCCCCCACAGCATAATCACTAGCATTACACATAATTTCAAAAGGCAACGACCAATCAGGGGGATGAATGATTGGTGCAGAGATGAGTGCTTTCTTTAATAAATTGAAAGATGTTAGACATGCATCATCAAATTCGAAAGGAGCATCCTTGGCTAGCAAAAGAGTAAGTGGTCTAGCAATAAATGAAAAATCTTTTATGAATCTACGATAAAAACCAGCATGGCCAAGAAAGCTTCGAATTCCTTTTATATTCACAGGTGGAGGTAGTTGTTCAATTACTTCAATTTTAGCTTTCTCTACCTCAATACCTCTTTCAGACACTAGGTGTCCCAGCACTATTCCTTCCCTAACCATAAAATGACATTTTTCCTAATTAAGGACTAAGTGCTTTTCTTCACATCTTTGCAAAACCTTGTCTAAGTTTTCAAGACAACTATCAAAAGTTTTTCCATAAACAGAGAAATCATCCATGAAAACTTCCATAATCTCTTCAATCATATCAGCAAATATAGACATCATGCATCTTTGAAAAGAAGCTGGTGCATTACATAACCTAAAAGACATTATACGATAAGCATAAGTTCCATAAGGGCATGTAAAAGTGGTTTTGCTTTGATCATCGGGATGGATCGGGATCTGATGATACCCTTCCATCCCGATGATACCCTGAATATCCATCTAAGAAACAGAAGAACGAATGGTTCGCTAACCGCTCTAGCATCTCATCTATGAAAGGTAAAGGAAAGTGATCCTTTCTCGTGGCTTTGTTTAGTTTTCTATAGTCTATGCACATCCGCCATCCTGTGACGGTGCGTTGCGGAATTAGCTCGTTCTTTTCATTCATAATAACAGTCATGCCTCCCTTTTTAGGCACAACTTGCACTGGGCTTACCCACTCACTGTGCGGCACAGGATATATAATCCCTGCATGCAACAGCTTTATAACTTCCTTTTTAACTACCTCTCTCATAGTGTTATTAAGTCTACGTTGGGGTTCTCGAGAGGGTGCAACAGAAGGATCTGTTGGAATACGATGGGTACAAATCATAGGACTGATTCCTGTAAGATCTTGGAGTGAGTAGCCGAACACTGAGTGATGTTTCTCAAGCATGGTCATTAATCGCAGAGTTTGATCCTGAGTGAGTTTATCGCTAATGATTACAGGGAACTCTGGATTATTGTTTAGGAAAGCATATGTAAGACCGGGTGGTAAAGTTTTAAGCTCTATCGGGGGCCTAGGTGTTTCTACAAACTCATCTAAAGGTTCAGGCTCAGAAGGTTCGACTTCTTCTTCTATGAAGAAAGGAGTTTCGTCTTCTAAGTCTGGTTCATCTAAAAGCTCTAGAGATGCAGCCTTTACCTCCTCCATAGGATCAGGCAAAAGATATGGCTCGGCCTTATTGTTTAAGGAGTGTGAAATTGTTATTGGGAATTTAAAGGTTTTTCCAAAAGAAATGTGTAGCTTTCCAGTATGACCTTCATAAAGGAGTCTTCTAAAAGGTTGTCCTATCAACAGGTCGAAGTCCCATGTATCAAAGATATAGAAGTTCAAATGAACCATGGAGCCTTCTACCGTAAGAGGTAGGACATTAATAATTCCAAGACTGGGGACTAATCGTCCCGAAGATTCCTTTATGACCTTTGTTGTGGGGGTTAAGACAAGATTTTTAAATAGTTTAAGTGCAAAAGATTCAGACATGATGTTGATCCCCACAACAGGATTATAAAGAGCATTAAATCGATCAGAATTATAAGCACAGCGTATAGTTATAGAGGGTGTGTCCAAACGGATCACATCAGAGGTAAGCTCTGATTCCTCCAACCATTCGCTACTCATTACTAAGATAAGCTCTCTCAATTGATGTTCACTTGGCAAATAAATGCTAAACTGGCCGTTTTGGGGTTTGTCAATAGAATGGTAAATTGAAATGTTTCCAAAATCGGCAAAAAGATCGGATTCTATATCCAGCATGAAGTCCGGTGGGGTCTTGTATGCTGTCCGGTATGCCCAGAGTGCATCGGGTAACTTGTCTTTCCACGCTGTTCCCATTTCATTTACTGTCTTCTAAAGATATTCTTGATTTATTTGTTGGAAGTCTCTGCTTGGCCACTTGTCTGAGGATGGTAGGGGGTAGCGACGTTGTGACGGATTCCATGTTTTGCTAGATATTGCTTGAAGCGTTTGTCGATGAAGTGTGCTCCTCCATCACTTATCACTAATTTGGGGACTCCAAATCTTGGAAATATAATTTCTTCAAACATCCTCTTTGAACTGACGTTGTCGGCATGCTTGCAAGGTAATGCCTCTACCTACTTGGAGACATAGTTAACTGCCACCAAGATGTACTCACACTTCTTTGATGGAGGAAATGGACCCATGTAGTCTATTCCCCAGACATCAAAGAGCTCAATCTGAAGGTTGTTGGTGAGTGGCATTGCATCCCTTGTATTTATGTTCCCGTGTCTTTGACATGGCCCACATCTTCTGATATATTGCTTCGTGTCTTCATACATTGTAGGCCAGTAGAATCCACACTGCCAGATCTTTGAATGTGTACGGAATGCTCCATAGTGACCTCCATATGGTGATGAATGACATCTGTCGATGATCTTCCATCCTTCTTCAGTGGTCACACATCTCCTAAGTAAGCCATCAGAGCATACTCGGAAGAGGTATGGCTCATCCCATATATGTGAACGACTTTCTTGAATAAGCTTCTTCTTGTTTGCTCCTGGTGGTACATACCCTGAAACCATAAAATTAACAATATCTGCATACCAGGGGTCAGACCTGTTAATCCCGTAGAGCATGTCGTCCCAGAGTGAATCATTGATGGGGGTTTCCTGTGGACTCTTAAAATACATTCTAGACAAGTGATCAGCGACAGAATTTTCTACTCCCTTTTTATCTTTTATTTCTAAGTCAAATTCTTGGAGTAATAAGATCCATCTAATTAGGCGAGGTTTAGCATCTTTTTTAGTGAGCAAATATTTTAGTGCAGCATGATCAGTGTAAACAATTATTTTAGCTCTAACTAAATAAGTTCTAAATTTATCAATGGCAAAGACAACAGCCAGAAGCTCTTTTTCAGTGGTTGCATAGTTAAGTTGAGCTCCTGTCAAAGTTTTACTGGCATAAGCAATTGCATGATGCTTCTTATTATTAGTTTGTCCCAATACTGCCCCCACAGCATAATCACTAGCATTACACATAATTTCAAAAGGCAACGACCAATCAGGGGGATGAATGATTGGTGCAGAGATGAGTGCTTTCTTTAATAAATTGAAAGATGTTAGACATGCATCATCAAATTCGAAAGGAGCATCCTTGGCTAGCAAAAGAGTAAGTGGTCTAGCAATAAATGAAAAATCTTTTATGAATCTACGATAAAAACCAGCATGGCCAAGAAAGCTTCGAATTCCTTTTATATTCACAGGTGGAGGTAGTTGTTCAATTACTTCAATTTTAGCTTTCTCTACCTCAATACCTCTTTCAGACACTAGGTGTCCCAGCACTATTCCTTCCCTAACCATAAAATGACATTTTTCCTAATTAAGGACTAAGTGCTTTTCTTCACATCTTTGCAAAACCTTGTCTAAGTTTTCAAGACAACTATCAAAAGTTTTTCCATAAACAGAGAAATCATCCATGAAAACTTCCATAATCTCTTCAATCATATCAGCAAATATAGACATCATGCATCTTTGAAAAGAAGCTGGTGCATTACATAACCTAAAAGACATTATACGATAAGCATAAGTTCCATAAGGGCATGTAAAAGTGGTTTTGCTTTGATCATCGGGATGGATCGGGATCTGATGATACCCTTCCATCCCGATGATACCCTGAATATCCATCTAAGAAACAAAAGAACGAATGGTTCGCTAACCGCTCTAGCATCTCATCTATGAAAGGTAAAGGAAAGTGATCCTTTCTCATGGCTTTGTTTAGTTTTCTATAGTCTATGCACATCCGCCATCCTGTGACGGTGCGTTGCGGAATTAGCTCGTTCTTTTCATTCATAATAACAGTCATGCCTCCCTTTTTAGGCACAACTTGCACTGGGCTTACCCACTCATTTTGGGCATAGGATATATAATCCCTGCATGCAATAGCTTTATAACTTCCTTTTTAACTACCTCTCTCATAGTGTTATTAAGTCTACGTTGGGGTTCTCGAGAGGGTGCAACAGAAGGATCTGTTGGAATACGATGGGTACAAATCATAGGACTGATTCCTGTAAGATCTTGGAGTGAGTAGCCGAACACTGAGTGATGTTTCTCAAGAATGGTCATTAATCGCAGAGTTTGATCCTGAGTGAGTTTATCGCTAATGATTACAGGGAACTCTGGATTATTGTTTAGGAAAGCATATGTAAGACCGGGTGGTAAAGTTTTAAGCTCTATCGGGGGCCTAGGTGTTTCTACAAACTCATCTAAAGGTTCAGGCTCAGAAGGTTCGACTTCTTCTTCTATGAAGAAAGGAGTTTCGTCTTCTAAGTCTGGTTCATCTAAAAGCTCTAGAGATGCAGCCTTTACCTCCTCCATAGGATCAGGCAAAAGATATGGCTCGGCCTTATTGTTTAAGGAGTGTGAAATTGTTATTGGGAATTTAAAGGTTTTTCCAAAAGAAATGTGTAGCTTTCCAGTATGACCTTCATAAAGGAGTCTTCTAAAAGGTTGTCCTATCAACAGGTCGAAGTCCCATGTATCAAAGATATAGAAGTTCAAATGAACCATGGAGCCTTCTACCGTAAGAGGTAGGACATTAATAATTCCAAGACTGGGGACTAATCGTCCCGAAGATTCCTTTATGACCTTTGTTGTGGGGGTTAAGATAAGATTTTTAAATAGTTTAAGTGCAAAAGATTCAGACATGATGTTGATCCCCACAACAGGATTATAAAGAGCATTAAATCGATCAGAATTATAAGCACAGCGTATAGTTATAGAGGGTGTGTCCAAACGGATCACATCAGAGGTAAGCTCTGATTCCTCCAACCATTCGCTACTCATTACTAAGATAAGCTCTCTCAATTGATGTTCACTTGGCAAATAAATGCTAAACTGGCCGTTTTGGGGTTTGTCAATAGAATGGTAAATTGAAATGTTTCCAAAATCGGCAAAAAGATCGGATTCTATATCCAGCATGAAGTCCGGTGGTGGAATTTCTTCCTCTTGTGGCTCAGAACTTGGGATAGCTAAAGTAGATGAAGAATTTGGCAGAGTGTCTACTTCAGCTTCATAGGTTTCATCATGAAGTGTATTATCCATCTCAGCTTCTAGGATTCTATCTAGGATCACTCTAGCTTCATCAGTAGGGATGCGAAAGAAAGAACCTCTAGACATTGTGTGTAGCATTTGTTTGTATTTTTCTGAAGACCTCGAAAAAAGTGAAATAAAAGAACAGGGTCTTCAAGATTAAGGTTTGGACCAGATTCTAAAAGATCAGAAAAACGTTTCCAGGATTTTCCCAAAGTTTCATTATCTTTTTGTTTAAAAGATAGGACTTCGAGTCTAAGGTTGGCTATACGGTCAAGGGAATAGAAATCTAGACAAAAGTTGGCACGTAAAACTCTTCATTCACCATGTTGTTGACTTACCTTCTGACTGTACCATTGTCTAGCATCTCCCCTTAAGGAAAAAGGAAAAAGCTTCCAACGTAAAGTCTTATCAGAAATGCCTTCAATGCGAAGACAATCACATGTTTGCTCAAAATCTCTAATATGAAGGTAAGGGTTTTCGTCTTCCTTTCTCGAAAAAGATAGGTTTTGAATCATGGCAATCAACCTAGAACTTCACTTATACTGGGATGTTTGGATAGGCTGTGATGATTCCCATGGTAAAAGGTCAGTTACTGAAGGGATTGCAGACTCATAGATCGATTCAGAATTTTGGTTTTCCATAAGGTAAGAGTAAAGAAAAAAAATAAAGAATATAAAAGATAAGAAAAGATAAAAGTATAGATACAAGCTAGTAGTAAGACTCAGGTTATCTCAGCAACCGTCTTTCTCCCCAGCAACGGCGCTAGAAATGCTTGTTGATATTTGGGAACACAATAAGGAATTGATCCGCAAGCGCACGGATATCGGTGAGCACTTCACCCGGGAAATTGTCCAGAGTATCGTATTTATTTTTTTACCACTAGGAGAAAGAGTGCATCTGACTAACCGGTCTATTACTACTAACCCTTTAGGCACAAAGAATGTCTTTCGATGTGAGTGATAAATAGAGAAGACTGCAACCGTAGTCTCCTTCGAACCTTGGTAAGGATGATCTACTGTTCTATTGGGGAGGCTAACGGAATCTAGACACCACAAATGATGTTCAACCCGCACCTATAAACCCTATCCTTCCTGCTAACGAGATATGGTCTGCAAAGGTAACTCAGAATTGTCATGTTCCTCACTACTACCACAGTCCAGCTAGTCAGGGAATATCTATGAGTACCCCAGCCTAAACACCACGTTTACACTAGCAATGATTACTCTAAACTCTATGCGAAGAGATTAAAGTAAACTCATAAACCATAAGAACAATAAAACAAGAACTTACTAGAAATTAGAAGTCGAATTACTGAAGAATCCTAGGAGCAAGCTTCGGGTTAGGAGAACTTGATCCCACAGGTACAAGCTTGGAGTAGACACCGACAGGCCAGGCTTCCTACAATCTACACCTCCACTCTATCTTTCTCAATCTAGTAGAAACTAGAAGATCTATTTCTACTTTACATTGGTTGCTAAGCCTAAAAAGAAATATTAATTAGAGAAGAGGTTTTCCTTCGAGGGCACCCCTCAGTCTCTATGATAATTTCTTCATGTCTTCTCCAGGGGCCAGGGGGGTCTCCTTATATAGTCCTCCTCCTCTATGCGTTTTTGGGTCGGTAGGCGAGGTGGTACTATGTTTTCCTTGATCCAATAGGTCGGTGGAACATCCCGTGCGAAGAGAGTCCTGATTGGCATCCAGCAGGGGGCGGGCGCCCAGGTTACCAGGGCGGGCGCCCTAGGCCTAGCCCCTTTCGGCCTCTGCCTTCTTCCCGTGGCTTCTGGAGTCTTCTAGATGGTAGAAAATCGCGCGGTGCGTTTATATCTCTATGTAATCCCGACATGTGGGCCTTTCTTCCTTATTTCCTGATAACCCCCTACAGAAACAGATAAACAACAAAACTCGTGGAATTCTGTCAGATCAAACCCTAATTCTAGGTGTTGGTTGCATATTGGTCCTTTCCCTTGTTTATTTAATAATTAAAATTGATACTTAAGAACCGTCAACAAAGGTCAATTAATCCCATGAAGACATCTCTGTCCAAAACATAGACAGAATTTGTCATGCCACATTAAACAGCCATAACATAAGTTTCACATGTCCATAAATTATGGTTGTGTACTTTCTAAAAAGCTTACTAAATTTTAAACAACTTTGTTATAAACATATAGAGCTAAATCCACCATTAACAAGGTCTTACATTACAAACAATGCAATTCTGTCTGGGTTTAGACAGAAACTGTAACAGTAATTCAAACCACTATAACTAAACATGTGTTTAACCCAAAATTGTGATATTTATCTTTATGGAAAGCTTATGAAAAGTTCTACAACTCATATATTTTCATCAAGGCATGATTCACAACTTAACTGAGCCAAACAATATAAACATGCAGGCCTATTCAGAATATGAGCAAAGCAACACAGGGCATTTATTATTTTTAGAACTCTTAATATATCATTCCTAAATTCATGAAACTTTTATCAGACATCAAATCTCATATGAACAGGATGTCACAATATTTTTCACAATTATTGGACCAATACTACAGCAGTTATGAAAAAGACAAATATAGCAAGCAATGAAAACCTAACTACATAAATCTATTTTTACGACTAAAACTGCAAACTAAACCATGTCATATTATAGATCTACTGCATAGAGAATTTCACAAAGATTCCAAAAAGTCCACATTTGCTATTTTACGATTTTTCTACAATTTATGATGATTTTCCAAACTTCAGCCATATGAAAGAAAAACATATTTGCACAGAGACCCTTGAGTTATCCGCAAAACAAACTACAACCGAGAGGTCCCTGCATGTACTATTCACATGTGTCATGACTTCACATCTGGACCCCTTGCTTTTGTCGAATTTGAGCACGAGGCCCTTGGTCGCGAGCAGAATAGAGGAGACGTCGCCGGAGCTCCTGTTCCTGCTGGAGGAGGGCACGTCGACGGCGGGGAAGTTGATGGGGAGCCTCAGGGGCCCGGGCACACGCAGGGAGCAGCTCGGCTCGGCAAGACCTCGCCCGCGGCGGCTATGGCCACGAGCAGACGCGGCCACCGCCCTGACAAACTAATGCCGGGGCTACTCCGGCGACTGGAGAGGTGGGGGAAGGGCGCGCCGGATTTGTAAAGGAGTGGCGAAGGCGATGGAAGGCGCTGCTAGGATAGAGGAGGCGCGGAGGCAAAGAAACACGACGGCGGCTTAGAGCTTGCACATCCATGGCGGAGCGGGCTCGCGTTCCCGCGATGGAGGACGAGACAGAGGGCAGCGAGCGAGGGAGAGAGACCGAGGACGGATGCTCAGTTTGTGCCATTAGGTGAGGGTGCTGGAGGCACGTGGCAGCGGCGCTTGGAAGGGTGGGGGCGCAGCTCGCGCATGGCTGCCACGCACAGGACGCGCGTTGACCACAGGGGCATTTCACCGAGCACGTGGCCGGCGACGAAGTAGCCAAGGTGGGACGCTAATTCGGACTACTACTGGGTCGAATTGGACATTGGGCCGAAAAGGAAGTTTGTTCACCTCGCCGTGCTCTACAACTTTGATTAAGAGATCACAGTCATTAGACCAACAGATTATGAGATAATTATATGCCAATTCACGAGTGTCAACGTATTGACCGTGATTAGCAAAACCAAGAATTGGTGGGTCAAACCATGTCAAACTTGATGCAACTTTTTACATGACCTTCTCCAAACAATTATCCACAACTTTTATTTTTGAACCAACTTGAGTTGCTTAACAAAAACACGAGAACATGGCATGCCAACGGGTACACGTCCATTTAGCGATGAAATAACCTTTTGTTGTTTTGGGAGCTATTTTTAGGTATCCAAATGAACTCTAAATTAGATGACACTTGATCCGTTGATATCATCAAGAAGAGTACTCCAACTCACATTGAGGAATCCAATTGAGTTAACATATAAATTTGGATAATAAAATGTCACGAAGGAGCTAACTTGCTACTGTCACTTTTAGGGACTTAGCCAAAAATCTAGAGGTAGCAAATCAGCACTGAATTGATTCTTGAGAGCTCAATTTGATTAGGATAGGAACCAAACTAGCTCTTGACCCTTAAATAAAGTTTGTTCTATAGAAGCAAAACTACAACTTTAATTTAGGGTCAAACCTTATAACTGCAATCAGAAGTCAAACTTTCACTTTGGTCAAAGCAGTAACCTCATAAAGCTCCAAATAGGGTTTTAGGCCAACTGAAGCATTTCCTTGGCATAAGCTCAACATGAATCCTTCTTTACTTTTGTTGTATGATTCATCTAGAGTCATATGAGCAAGTTTGGAAGATTTGGTTGATGACCCATGATTCTATTTCCTTAATAGAGCCATTCCAACAAGGATATAACTTATCATTTCATGTGACTTCTTGATTCCAAACTTCACCAAACTTTTCCAGGGACCAACATAGATTGGGATGGATATAAGACATATGGAAAATGTTCCACTAGCATCATCCAAGCATACCTTTTAAAAAGGGCCTATCTGTAAGTAAAGGTGCATCATCCAAGTCCAAGTTAGGGCTTACTTTCATAGATTGACTTTGACCTCTTTATTACCATTGAACTTATCATGTTTGAGCTCAAACATAGTACTTAGCAAGTGACAAACACCTAGGGTGTTACATGTACTAGCTGAAGAAGGAATCAAAATAATTAAAAGATGTCATTCATCACCATATGGAGGACATTATGGGGCATTTCGAACACATGCAAAGATATGGCAGTGTGGATGGCCAACAATGTATGAAGACATAAGAGAATTTATTCAGAGATGTGGCCCATGCCAAATACATGGTAATATCAATTCAAGGGATGCCATGCCACTCATCAACAATCTCCAGATTGAGCTCTTTAATGTCTAGGGGATTGACTACATGGGGCCATTTCTGCCATCAAAGAAGTATGCGTATATCCTGGTGAAAGTGGATTTTGTCTCTAAGTGGGTTGAAGCCATGCCATGCAGGAATGCTGACAGCATGCATTCAAAGAAAATGTTCGAAGAAATAATATTTCCAAGAGTTGGAGTTCCAAAGATAGTGATAAGTGATGGAGGCTCTCACTTCATCGACAAGCGCTTCGAGCACTACTTGTCGAAGCATGGGATACGTCACAATATCACTACTCCTTATCATCCTCAGACAAGTGGTCAAGCAGAGACATCAAACAAGCAAATTAAGAATATTTTACAGAAGACAGTAAATGAGATGGGGACAGCTTGGAAGGACAAGCTTCATGATGCACTCTGCGCATATCAGACAACCTACAAGACACCCGTCGGGATGTCACCATATTAGCTTGTCTATGGAAAAACTTGTCACTTATCAGTTGAGTTAGAATTCAAAGCTCATTGGGCTATCAAAAGATGGAACATGTGAAAGGTCCTTGTTTGGTTTTGGTAATTGAGTGACAACTTAGGTGGACTAATAATGTTTATTTGAGATACACAGGAGATTAGTCCACAGGTGAAGATGTGATGATGGAGGAGCTCGTTGCATATGAGACATGACATGGAGTCATGTGACCAAGGTGGAGAAGATCAAGATGAGACTTGGCTTGATGGACCGGTTGCAAGAGTGAAGGGCAAGTCGGAGGTTTTGAAGCGAGGGACCGCGTGTGACGGTGAAGCTTGAGCAAGACTTGGCGCCGATGGACCGAGGCAACGGTGAAGAGAAAGTGAGGTCAAGATCGATGAACCAATATGGTCACATGATGATATGAATTGGATCATATCATTTGGTGATTGGTTGGTGCATGTGTTGCATCAACATTGGAGGAGATGAAATGGAAAGCTCAAGGCAAAGGTATAACCTAGGACATTTCCATTTCACAGGTCATAGGTGTGTAGAGAAGTTTATGACCAGATTTAGGATAGATGGCTGTACTATCAAGAGGGGCAAACTTGTTTGCATATCAGTCATTTAGTTCCACTTGAGCGATCTAACTTTGCATAAGTGTTAGGATCGAGTGGCGTGGCAAGTTGATAGGCTAACTCCCTTGGAAAAATGTTTGTGAAAATGCTAACACACTAGCACAAGTGTTGTGACACTTTGGTGTTGGCACATGGAAGAAAGGGAAGAAGTTGGAGTTCATTTTGTGCAGCGCGTATAGGCCGGACACGTCCGATGTGAGGTCGGACGCGTCCGATGTGAGGCCGGACGCGTTCGGTATGAGGTCGGACGTGTCCGAGTTGAGGCACCAGACTCAGAAACAATTTCCACCTAGAGTCCGGTGTGTTTCGTCTAGAAAAGACGTTGTCTCGCAGACCTCTCTGAGTTTGCGATCGTGAACACCGGACGCGTCCAGTGTGACACCGGACGCGTCCGAGTTGAGCGTCCGGTGTAAACTCAGTTTTTAGAGCTCTCTGAGTTTAGGTCTGGTGCACACCAGACACGTTCGATGTGTGAGTCCGATGCAGCATCCGGTGTTGTGACGTTTTGCAACGCTCCGTGAGTTTAGGTCCGGTGCATACCGAACGCGTCCGGTGTGACACCGGACACGTCCGGTGCGTTCAAAAGTGAGAGTCCGGTGCCTTGTCAGTGTTGAGGGCAACAGCTAGTTTTCTAACGGTTAAGAGCACTGGACGCTAGTCTGGTCAATACCGGACGCGTCCGGTGTGAACTAGGACGCGTCCGGTGTGGTCGACTTTTGCCCAGTGAAGGGTAACGGCTAGTTTAGCCCTTGGGGCTATAAATAGAAGTGGTGGCCGGCCTTGGCTTGTACTGAGCACCCTTGGGACTTACTGTCCATGCTTGGGGAGTACTAGGAAAGCCTCTAACTCACTTATGCTTGCAAGAGTGCGAATCAATAGTGAGTGAGTGATTCTAGTGCGTTGCATTGAGAGATTGCATCGAGTGGCACTAGGTGTTCGTGTTGCAAGCCGGTGGTGCTTGTTACTCTTGGAGGTTGCCACCTCCTAGACGGCTTGTGTCACACCCATATTTTAAGAAAAAAATAGGATGCATAAAAGACTCATATGTGCCCCAGAAATAGTCGCACACATAAGTAGACAAATCTCAAATGTACATTGCAGTATTTATTACATAGCGGAACATAATATATCACATAGTCTCATACAAAAATGTTAGCATGACGTAAACAACGCTCTCGACGGAAGCACCACACAGGGACACTGCTGACTGGTTGACTCCAAGCCTAATACTCATAACGGTAATCCTCATTCCAAGCATCAACTTTTGCGTAACCTGGGGTGTTGGGAAATTGCAAGAGTGAGCACATATCATACTCAACAAGTATAACCAGGAGTTCATGAGGCTCAAATAGCTGACACTGGTTTGACTGCATTTAGCTTTTATATGTAGATAGCGTGTTTAGATTTAGATAGCCAATACCAAGGTAGCATAGTAAAACCCATAACCACACGATCAATGTATACAAGAATTAAGAATAACACATATAAACAACATAAGAAACCATCATTTATCATCATTAATCATGTTCATCAGTATCCATCTATTCCATCAGTTTTCCGGGCCGCCCGTATCCGTAGGCACGGCTAGTATACCAGATTTAACACTCTGCAGAGGTTGTACATATTTACCCATGAGTCATGATTTACCATTTCGCCTGAGGTAGCTAGTCTCTTAACCCCCTTCCTAGGGAGGTCGGCAGGGATCACTATGAAGCCTTTCAAAAGTTCGTCTAACATGTTAGGGCTGCAAGGTTTCCTTTGCGCGCAGATATAGAGCCCCCCTTCCGATGGCACAATGACTCACAGCCTATACACATACAGACAGAAAAGGTCTTCATACTGAGCTAAAGCTAGAGCCATTATAGCCCTCATGGTTGCACTGTTGTCCCGGTGATCACTTACAGACAAGATCTCATATAGTTATTTGTCATCTTTTAACATTCATTGCATAGCTATTAATCATCTTACAAGACATTGGATTATATCAAGCACTAGCACATCTACTCCAAATGCATATCAAGTAGGTAGCAAGGAATCCAAGTAACAATCATCTATGATTTTGCTAAGGTTGATAAGGTGAAAGCATGCATATGATATATATGTGTAGTTATAAGTGAATAGGTAACAAGGATGATCTCAAGTTATACTTGCCTTGATCAAAGCTCTCCTGAGCTTGCTGGTCTTCAAAGGCTTGGTCTTGATCAACAACGTACGGCTCACCGTCTATTCCCAAACATCAATCAACAACACGCAATCCAATGTAGATAATCATACACAAAGCAAACAAGCTATAATTAGAACATTACACCAACAGTGAGAAATCAAAGATAAAAGTTTATGAAAATATTCTACGCAGCGCTACGATCACACAAACGTAAAGTTCACGAAAATTGGAATTAAAACGTGGAAGATATGAACTAAAGAAACTAGTGTATTTTCTTTGTATTTCTAGATTTATTTTTCAAAAGGAAAACGGCAACAAAACTCATATGATGTCATCATATCATCATCATGACCTCATGAAGCTTGTAACCGGCCATATAGATCATAGCGGTATGAAACTTACGCAGCAAACGAACTGAAACATAACTAAATCGGATAAGATGTAAACTGGATAACTGCACGTGTGTGAGTTGCCTTGATTGCTTCTACGTTACATGATGAGATATGTTCTCTATATGATGAATCTGCTCTTTGAAGTTATAAGTGGGCAGAAGATACGTACAGATACCGGCATACACACTGGGTGAATTTGTGGGAGAATCCTTTGCATGTTGTAATGGCTTGATTTTCTCCCTAGCAGTGAAGAAATAAACATGCAGGAGCTGCTTGATATGGCGAGGATACAAACATGAGCCTAGCTTGCACGGCGAGAGAGGCAGCAGCTGACAAGGACGCTGGTGCTTTGAGGTAGATGGCCGGCTTGCACAACAAGGTGACATGCATACGCTGATTTCCTTGCAAGCACACAAATACACGATGATGAAATAAACTGAGGGCAGAGAGAAAGAAGAGAGAGTCGAGGCGTCCTCACCAGAGGTAGGCATGTGCTAGATGACCACTAGGGTTCCGTCTGGTGGCCGATCCGACTTCACTCTAGCAACAAACTCAATCTGGTGCCAAGGAGATGAGAACGGCGGTGCTTCTTCTTGAGATAGTTTTTCTCCGGCTTTGGTTTCGGCGTTGCCTTTTCAACATCATAGGAACAAAGCTAGGGTACATGGCGCCGGGAACGGGAGAACTTTAGCGGCGGCTCGGGAGAAAGGATTTTAGATCACAGCTAGATCAAAGAGAGAAACATGGGCATGCATTTATATAGGCTAGGTTAAAGCCAAGTTGGAGAAGGACTAGATTTTATTATTTTTGGAATATTTAATTTCAGTTATAAAATTAATTCTTGAAAACCTAGAATTATTATTTAAGCCAAGAAAAATACTCTAAAATCTCCAAAAATTCAGGAAAAATTATCAGAGACATTATGGAAGACGAAGAACCTAAATAAAGTATTTAGAGCTTACGATAAGATAATTTGGAACATCTAAATATTAGATTATGCTCAGAGAAAAGTGAGAACAGAAGATGGAAAAATTCCCGAAAAGTTTGTAGAGATTGCTTGATGGACGAGGAACTAAAAGAAGTGCATTGAGTGACAAAGAAAAGATTTTAGGAAGCTTCTAATAAAAACTTGAGGTTAGAAACAAAGAATTTGGTCGTAGATAAAGATAAAGATGTATTGACCAAGGAAGATCGCTCTACTAAACGAAATTTTAAAAACTTTGCTTAGTCTCGACACACAAAGGAGCAACAAACGAACATCACAAATGTACCAGTATGTATGCACAACAACGTTGCTAAACCCTATGATGAATTTTAGTTTAAGGAAAAAGTTCATTTTACTATATTTTCATGAGCACAGAAATACAAAATAAATTATTTTAGCTCTATTTTCAAAGAAGCAAAATTTAGGGTGTTACAATTCTAACCCCCTTAAAATGAATCTCGTCCTCAAGATTCAAAAGAGACACAGATTCCAAAAGAGAAACAGGAACAAGATATAGATAACTATTTCAACTTTACAACTGGTATTCCAATTGCAAACACTTATGTCTCGGAATCGCAACTTGTGAACAAAACTTCCATAAAATGTCTATTATTCGTAATCGTTCAAGGTCCATCTTGAATATAGCCTCCCACCCCTTTGGTGGCTCCTTGAATGTTATTCATATCCACGTTGTTCAGTCTTCCATTGATATAATTTTGCTGCACTTTACTTCCGAGAGCAGGCTTCTTACGGGCTTTCTTTTTTCGCTTCCGTCGTTGTGGATTCTGATCTGATTCAATGTCACTTGCTCTTCCATATTATTATTTTGATAACACTCAGCTTTGTCATACTCATAACATCTTTCTTCAAAGGCAATATGATCATACTCTTCTCACATATCCATGAGAGACGTCATATTGAGCTCCTGATCCATAGGACGCTACACATCATAGTCTTTTAAATTCATTGTACCAAGTCTCTTAATGCAAAGTTAGTTTCATCACTAAGTTCCATTTACTGGTACCTTTATCACAATCAAGTTGTTTCACTCTCAATCTATGAGTATCAGCAATGACATATATCTCCATTAATATTCTCTAAATGGGATGATATCTTGAATCAAAACCAATTGACCAAGCACTTGTGATCCTAATAGATGTTCCCGTCTTTAACCACTTCTTCTCCTTGTAGCTTCTTTAATTGGGCTACCCCCCTTAAGAAAAGTCAACTAGGGGACACAATAAAGATAGCTTGCCTGTTTTCCAGGCAGGTTAACTAACATTGAGAACTTCTGACATCCCAAAGAACTCATGCGCAAGCAAAGAAACAACATCCTGAAATTTCCTCGCGATATGAAAAACACCAGCGTAGTAAAATAGACATAACTCTTGTTCTGTTAATCCAATAGTGTTGTAGATTATACTGTTAGAAAACTTATGAAATTCTCTACCACTTTCATGTAGAAGACCTCCTTAGGTTCTGTCTTTAAGCTTAGGTAAAACAACCAAACTTAATATCCATCCTGAAAATGTCCAGCAAAGGTGCAGTAACTTACAGAAGTTATATCTCGAGCTCCTTAACTCATCTGGAGATGATCCTTACATTTTTGAAAATCTTGGGAAATCCCCTACAACTTCCTTATACAACATTTTCCCAGATTCTGAATTTAACTTGGCTGAAAATAGGAAATACCAGATCTGTCCAGATCTTGAAACAGAACAGAAACATCCAATTGTAAATGTCATATCTCAGGTTCTACTTATCCAAATGAGTTTCAGCTTATACCGTTGGAAAGCTTAGCAAATTGTCTACAACTTTTATATAGATCACGTTTCCAAATTCTATAGTACATTTGTCTCAAACAGTAAGCAACCGAAACTGGTCCAGATTCTTGACAGCACAGTTGCATCATCTTGTGATTTTTGTAACTCCCAAACCATAATAGCTATGAGGGTGATTCTTGTAGTCAGAGAAAGAACTTGAATTCCACTACGCTCCAAAATTTTGTCATGATTTTTAGTCATTCGAGAACAGCAATATAAACTAATAAAGAGAGGATACTCCAGAAAGATAGGAATAAGATAACAAGAGAAAAACCGAAACCCAACTATTTATGTCATTAATCCTTATGCCTTAGGCCTATGAACTAATGAAATTGTGAGGAAATCCCACAAAATCATTGCACTCATTACAAAGATCCAAATCAAGCATAAACGTAATAACAAACCAATTAAGCATTGAAGGTTCACACTTCATTCAACTTGCGATACTATCGTTCTCTTCATAGTAAGGGTAAAGATCCTAAAACTCCTATTTTCAAAGACGCCAGAAAGTGGTAAGAAAAGGTTCTAAAAGCATATCAAGCAAGGAGTGGGGATGAGAAAAAGTCTTTAAAATAAGTATCAAGGTGAAGATGAATAGCAATGGAAAGGATATAGTATAGGAGAAAATACCAAGGTTAATAGAACTAGGATTTTGTAGCAATTTCAAAACCTTAAGACGACCAATTTCTAACTAGGCTTGCGTCCGACAGTCAACAAAGCTTTGATACCAATTTGTCACACCCATATTTTAAGAACAAAATAGGATGCATAAAAGACTCATATGTGCCCCAGAAATAGTCGCACACATAAGTAGACAAATCTCAAATGTACCATTGCAGTGTTTATTACATAGCGGAACATAATATATCACATAGTCTCATACAAAAATGATAGCATGACGTAAACAATGCTCTCGACGGAAGCACCACACAGGGACACTGCTGACTGTTTGACTCCAAGCCTAATACTCATAATGGTAATCCTCATTCCAAGCATCATCTTTTGCATAACCTGGGGTGTTGGGAAATTGCAAGAGTGAGCACATATCATACTCAACAAGTATAACCAGGAGTTCATGAGGCTCAAATAGCTGACACTGGTTTGACTACATTTAGCTTTTATATGTAGATAGTGTGTTTAGATTTAGATAGCCAATACCAAGGTAGCATAGTAAAACCCATAACCACATGATCAATGTATACAAGACTTAAGAATAACACATATAAACAACATAATAAACCATCATTTATCATCATTAATCATGTTCACCAGTATCCATCTATTCTGTCAGTTTTCCGGGCCGCCCGTATCCGTGGGCACGGCTAGTATACCAGATTTAACACTCTGCAGAGGTTATACATCTTTACCCATGAGTCATGATTTACCCGTTCACTCGAGGTAGCTTGTAACACCCTAGGTGTTAAGCATGCACTTAGTCTCACCAAAGCCATGCATAAGCATTCCATCAAGTATAAGCACCATGAGCATGACACTCTTTTCAAATTATGATTTGATGTGCTTCACTTCAGGAGTTTAAATATGTTAAAAATATGATACTTGTTTCTAAAATAGTGAAATATTCAAATTAGGTTGCTTTAGATGTAAGAAGAATTAAGAACATTTTTGTGCAATTTTTGGAGCTATGGAAATTGAGAAATGGAATTTATACAAAAATATCCAAAAAGAATTTATTTAAAACCTAAAACTGAGTTTTAACTTGTAATTCAAATTCTGTTTGGAATTTGGTCTTGCTTGTTAAAGCAAAGTTGTAGAGTTTTTGTTTTGGAACAACTTTGTTTTTGGGAGCAAGAGGTGAAAATGATTTTAAATTGGTCCAAATGAATTTAGAAAGAATTTGGAGAAAAGAAATTTCAAAAAAAAAAAGGAAAGGGGGCAGGCGCTGCTGGGCCGACCCGCCTCCCTTCTGGCCCAGCTGGGCAGCGCGGCCCGCTCCCCCTCCCCTCTCTCCCGCGCGCGTGGCGCCCGCCTTGCTCCACCCGGCGCCGGCCACGTGGCGGCCGTACGCCGGCGTTGGACGCGCCGCGGCCGGCCTCCAACCCCCCTGGTCGGGACGCCGGCGCTGGCTCCCAGACCATTTCGCCCGTTCTGTCCCTCGCGCCCTCCTTCTCCTTCCTCCTCCGCTCGAACCGCGCCGCAGCAGCGGCTCCTCCGCGCGCCATTGCCGGAGAGAGCTCCGCCGCTCGTCGTCGGCCACACCAGAGCATCAAGCTCGACGCCGAGAGCACCAGGGCACTCGTCGTCGCTAGGGTAAGCTCGTGCGAACGTTCTACCGAGGTGAGAGTCCGTCGAGCGCCATGAATCGCTCGCCGGAGTTACCCCGAGCTCGCCGGAGTACTCCGCCGCGGCGGATCTAGCGTTTCCCTGCGTCTTTTCGCTCGTTCTCTGTTGCGCTAGGTCGGTAGGAAGGTGAGGAAGCTCGGAGAGGCGTTTGCGCACGCTCTACCGCGCCGGAGCAGCCTGGCCACGGCGAGCAGCGCCGCCGTGCCGCCATGCATGCTCGCCGGAGGTGTTCCGGCCGTCCTCTGGTCGATCCAAGAGTACTGCTGGGTGCGTCTTGCTGCGGGGAGCACGTTGGTGCTCACCCCGTGGCCGGAGACCTCACCGCCGGCGAGATCCGCTCGTCGGAGGTGAGCTCCCTCTCGGTCTCGCTGACTGGTGGGGTCGGGGACCCACTGTCAGTCGCAGGGGTACCCCGGTGGGTGTAGATCTGGGTGAGCGTAGCGTTTTTCGTCGGTTTTCTTGAAAAAGTGTTTTACAGAAATTGATTTAAAGTTTGTAAAATCTATATCTTGAGTTCTACAGCTCCAAATTGAATGAAATAAATTTTGGTGTGCTCTATATTTCCAGATCTACAGTTTGATGTAATTGCATGTCATGTTGGAGCAACTTTTCTGTGTGAATATATTTTATCCATGATTTTGTTAAACTTGGAAAATGCATAGTAAATGAAATATGGCTCAGAAAAATGTGAAACTTGTTTTGCTGGCTCTGCATGTGTGTTTACTCACTGAGAAAATATTGTTACATATTATTTGGTGTATAAATGAATTTATGGCAATTTAAATGCTTGCATGGCAGTGCTTTATGATTTTTAATAATTAAAGGGGTTATGCAATAAATCTGGAAAATTTTGTGGGTATTTCTTATGATATTAGATAAATTGTAAAAATATGAAATCTGTTGTTTGACACTTATATCACAGTAGGGTGATTATACTTGCCTTATCCATTAATCTTGTGATTTTTGTGGCTCAAAATAAGTAACCAAAAATTATGAAAAATTTACAGTAGACTTTATGATTAGCTAGTAGTCTCTTGTAATTTTTCTGGAATTTATTGATGAACAGAATTGCATGTGATTTTTAATGGGCTTAGAAATGAATAAAGAAAATTATGAATGGTTGTGTATGTGGGTTGAATGGACTAAGTTGGGTTTGGTGTATCTTTGAAGCATCATGTAGGTTGCTGATTTCATTTGAAAAATAATTATAGAAGAGATTATAATAAATGTTTGATTCAATTGTTTATTCTTGGATGATGTTGACTACCTTGTAATAAGCATGACCAAGTGCATTACCTATGCATCATAACATGACTTCTTTGGTACTCCCTCATGTAAGCATCCACTCGGGCATCTCGCACTCCCCTCATGAGCATGTATGCATCATACAGGCTCGCAGGAGAACGAGGTGGGAACCGAGGAATCCGAGGAGCTTCAGGAGCAGGAACCTCCGGAAGCACAGGAACCCGGAGAGGATTTGCAGGAGTGTCCGGATCACCGACCCAGCACGTTTGAGAAAGGCAAGCCCCGGAGCATTCTAAGTCTCCCTATTCTCGCTAACTTATATAAAGTGTTATACCTGTTCTACTGTATTGCATATTAAGTGATAGGAGTTGCCTGATACCGTTGCTGCATATGTACTCCTTGTTATCCCTACTCGTTCATCTACCTTGTCCTATGTAGACAGGCGCGGAGTCTATGCTTAGCTTGCTTAGTCCGGTAGAAGTCGGGTGATGTCCTGTCACCTGCGAGATATAGGTGGATACCTGCTTGTTTAAGCAGTGGTTGATTGGGGAAAGAAATAACCAAGTGTGGAATGTAATTGGAGACCGGACAGGGTCTTATGGTGGGTTGACCATGGTGCCCCTGCCTGTGTCGATTAAGGACCGGTCGTTGACGGCCCTCTTGTCATGTTGAACGCATGCCCCACACTTAGCTGGAAGGATAAGTCGTTCCGACCGCGAAGCCTGAACACTATCCGGGCCGGGAATCGAGCCGCCATGCGCTGTATTGGTGGTGGTTGAGGAGAACGACGAGGGCGCGGCGCGCAACCTTGGTATACCTTGGATACCTCGGTCGCCGGAACGGTCCTCGGGTACTGGCGGTGCCTGCCGAACCCGCGAATTGGTCCTGGATAGTGTAATACGGTGATCTGTAGCTCACTTGATTAGTGAGTGTGGTTTGTGTGGGGAATACCTCGCCAGCTGGTTAGAAATCGATTCGAATCGCCATCGCTCCTGGATAGTGAGCACTTGACATGAGCTTCGTCCTCGTAGTAAGGACTATGGAACACTTGGGTTATAATGAAACGGGTTTATGACTGCTGTGATGAGGTACTATCATAGTCTCATACTTGCTTGTAATAGCACAGGAGCAAACCTAGGTAATAGATAATGATACTTTCAACTTGAGCAGATTTAAAGAAGAAAAGATTTATGTAGGTTTGGGTAATAAAACCTTGCGGTCTTTGCAAAATGGTTGTCAGCTACCCCACTAAATAGCCTTCATGATCCTTGATGAGTCTTTATTTTAAGTTTATGACGGGTAAGTCTAGCTGAGTACCTTCTCGTACTCAGGGTTCTATTCCCATGTTGTTTTGCAGATGGTCAAATGTACTATGGTTATTGCATCCTCTGTCTGTACCCAGCTATGGGTGATGACTAGACCAAGGGCGGTGGTCACTCCGTCTCTTCTTTTGCTTTTGTGGGAATGACCGAACTATGGCACTGTATCAGACTTATCGCGTGTGTTGTAATTTCAAACTATGAAGCTTCCGCTACTTGAAGAACCTGGTTTGTAATAACTTTAAGCACTCCGATGTATTTTATGAATGTTGTAATCTGGATGTGTTTGTGGATGGAGACCGCTAAACTTATTACGATCTTGGCTGTATATGTGATGTGTGGTTTGAAATCCTTCGAGATTTCACGGACTACCGGGATTATATGGGCTTAAGCGTGATAGTTCGACTATGCAAATGGTCACTATTAGGCTTAATCTCTTATAATTTGGTCGGTTCTGTTACATAGCTAGTCTCTTAACCCCCTTCCTAGGGAGGTCGGCAGGGATCACTATGAAGCCTTTCAAAAGTTCGTCTAACATGTTAGGGCCGCAAGGTTTCCTTTGCGCGCAGATATAGAGCCCCCCTTCCGATGGCACAATGACTCGCAGCCTATACACATACAGACAGAGGCCACACTATACCCAAAACGGTTCAGCCCCTCCGCCTTTTCGGGTAACCTCTAACAAGCTAGAAAAGGTCTTCATACTGAGCTAAAGCCAGAGCCATTATAGCCCTCATGGTTGCACTATTGTCCCGGTGATCACTTACAGACAAGATCTCATATAGTTATTTGTCATCTTTTAACATTCATTGCATAGCTATTAATCATCTTACAAGATCATGGATTATATCAAGCACTAGCACATCTACTCCAAATGCATATCAAGTAGGTAGAAAGGAATCCAAGTAACAATCATCTATAATTTTGCTAAGGTCGACAAGGTGAAAGCATGCATATGATATATATGTGTAGTTATAAGTGAATAGGTAACAAGGATGATCCCAAGTTATACTTGCCTTGATCAAAGCTCTCCTGAGCTTGCTGGTCTTCAAAGGCTTGGTCTTGATCAACAACGTACGGCTCACCGTCTATTCCCAAACATCAATCAACAACACGCAATCCAATGTAGACAATCATACACAAAGCAAACAAGCTATAATTAGAATATTACACCAACAGTGAGAAATCAAAGATAAAAGTTAATGAAAATATTCTACGCAGCGCTACGATCACACAAACGTAAAGTTCACGAAAATCGGAATTAAAACGTGGAAGATATGAACTAAAGAAACTAGTGTATTTTCTTTGTATTTCTAGATTTATTTTTCAAAAGGAAAACGGCAACAAAACTCATATGATGTCATCATATCATCATCATGACCTCATGAAGCTTGTAACCGGCCATATAGATCAAAGCGGTATGAAACTTACGCAGCAAACGAACAGAAACATAACTAAATCGGATAAGATGTGAACTGGATAACTACACGTGTGTGAGTTGCCTTGATTGCTTCTGCGTTACCTGATGAGATATGTTCTCTATATGATGAATCTGCTCTTTGAAGTTATAAGTGGGCAGAAGAAAGGTACAGATACCGGCATACACACTTGGTGAATTTGTGGGAGAATCCTTTGCATGTTGTAATGGCTTGATTTTCTCTCTAGCAGTGAAGAAATAAACATGCAGGAGCTGCTTGATATGGCGAGGATAGAGACATGAGCCTAGCTTGCTCGGCGAGAGAGGCAGCAGCTGGCAAGGACGCTGGTGCTTTGAGGTAGATGGCCGGCTTGCACAACAAGGTGACATGCATACGCTGATTTCCTTGCAAGCACACAAATACACGATGATGAAATCAACTGAGGGCAGAGAGAAAGAAGAGAGAGTCGAGGCGTCCTCACCAGAGGTAGGCGTGTGCTAGATGACCACTAGGGTTCCGTCTGGTGGCCGATCCGACTTCACTCTAGCAACAAACTCAATCTGGTGCCAAGGAGATGAGAACGGCGGTGCTTCTTCTTGAGATAGTTTTTCTCCGGCTTTGGTTTCGGCGTTGCCTTTTCAACATCATAGGAACAAAGCTAGGGTACATGGCGCTGGGAACGTGAGAACTTTGGCGGCGGCTCGGGAGAAAGGATTTTAGATCACAGCTAGATCAAAGAGAGAAATGTGGGCATGCATTTATATAGGCTAGGTTAAAGCCAAGTTGGAGAAGGACTAGATTTTATTATTTTTGGAATATTTAATTTCAGTTATAAAATTAATTCTTGAAAACTTAGAATTGTTATTTAAGCCAAGAAAAATACTCTAAAAGCTCCAAAAATTCAGGAAAAATTATCAGAGACACTATGGAAGACAAAGAACCTAAATAAAGTATTTAGAGCTTATGATAAGATAATTTGGAACATCTAAATATTAGATTATGCTCAGAGAAAAGTGAGAACAGAAGATGGAAAAATTCCTGAAAAGTTCGTAGAGATTGCTTGATGGATGAGGAACTAAAAGAAGTGCTTTGAGTGACAAAGAAAAGATTTTAGGAAGCTTCTAATAAAAACTTGAGGTTAGAAACAAGGAATTTGGTCGTAGATAAAGATAAAGATGTATTGACCAAGGAAGATCGCTCTACTAAACGAAATTTTAAAAACTTTGCTTAGTCTCGACACACAAAGGAGCAACAAACGAACATCACAAATGTACCAGTATGTATGCACAACAATGTTGTTAAACCCTATAATGAATTTTAGTTTAAGGAAAAAGTTCATTTTACTATATTTTCATGAGCACAGAAATACAAAATAAATTATTTTAGCTCTATTTTCAAAGAAGCAAAATTTAGGGTGTTACAGCTTGGTGGCTTGTGACTCCGTCGAAGCACGCAAGGAGATTGTGCGGTGCTCCGGAGAAGAGATTGTGAGGGGTACGGTGCTCACCCCACGGGGATCGCGAAGAGCAACTCTAGTTGAGCGAGACATGAAGAGCGACAAGTGGTCCGGTCGGGTCAAGTGCTAGAGCTTGTGGTAAGCACTCCACGTGGGAGAGTGTGACTTGTGGGTCACCACTAGCAAGAGGACCGGCGGCAACCTTGGAGCTTGTCTCAACGGGGACGTAGCTTGGTGGCAACCAAGTGAACCTCGGGAGAAAATCATCGTGTCAACATTGTTCTTCCCGTTGGTTTGCAAGTCCCTAACACAAGCTTGTGCTTACATTCATATACTTGTGCTTGTGTAGTTGCTCTTGTAATTAGTTAGCTTGTGTAGCTTGCTAGTTACCTTCTTGCTTGTGTAGCTAGAAGTAGTTCCCTTGCGTGACTAATTTGGTTTCTGTAACCTTGTTAGTCACATCGCTTAGTTTGTGTAGGTGAGTAATTTGTGCTCTCTAATTTGGCATTGGTTGCCTTGTTATTGAGCTTTCTAGTGAGCTTAGGCTTTGTGCGCTTTGCCTCACTAGTTTGTGTAGGAGCTCCTCCGGTTTGCAAAGTACTAGTTGCATAGGTTTGTGTGACCTTGCTCCTAGAATTGTTTGGGTGAGCTCTTGCTATGGTAGCACCTTGCTTGCTTGCGTATGATCTTTTTAAGGTGCTAGAGAACTTAGATAGAGGGGTGTATTCTTGGCTAGACCGATAGTTTTAATTCCGCACTTATTTTGGTTAGCCGGCGCGATAAGTTTTAGAAAGGACTATTCACCCCCCCCCCTCTAGTCCGTCATCTCGACCCTTCAAGTGGTATCGGAGCTAGGTCTCTCATTTGTGGTCTTCACCGACCCGAGAGGATGGCAGCTTATGGGCTAGATGTTGAGTGTCCACACATTTTTGATGGCACACACTTTGCATTGTGGAGAAATTGGATGACATACAATTTTAAGTTTATTTCTCCTCAAATGTGGTGGTTGGTAGATGTAGGCTTTTCTCAAGTGTTGGATGAACAGAATCTAACTCAAGCACAAGAGAAATGTCTACATCTCGACTACCAAGCTACTAACATCTTCTATTCATCTATGAAATTGGTGAGATCATGGATATGAAGTCCGCTCATGAGATTTGGAGTTATCTCAATAAGAAATATGGGGCGATCACCAAAGAAGATGATGTGTCAAAAGTGGATGCACGTGAGGATGTTGAGCATGACCATAACATGGTGGTTGTGGAGGATTGCTCCACCTCATGGTCAAGTGAGGATGAAGATGATGGCTATGAGAGTGATGCTTCTACAAGCTCATGCACTTCATCACATTCCTCCATTTCTCACGGTGACGGCAAGGTATCTATTGGAGGTGTGATTATTGATTGTGATGATCCAAATTTTGAGCTTGTATGTAGACTCACCAAAGCTTTAAGAAATGAGATGGCTAAAACAAGTAAATTAAAAAATGAAAACTCATTTCTAAAGACCACATGTGAATAACAAAAGCATCTACTTTATGTTACTACTTGTTCACATGAGGAGCTAAAATTGGTTCATGAGGAACTTTGTGTTACTCATGATAACTTGGTAAAAGATCATGCATTTCTCACTAAGAAGATTTCTAATGAAGAAATTAAAACTAGTGAGAGCTCGTCACTTAGGTCAAATGATCAATCACATATTATTACTAACCCTTGTGATGTAGGCAAGAAGCATATATCCACCTCTTGTGATGATTTATTATCTATGCCATGTTCTTCACAATTAGATATTTGTTCTACTTCCATGTCTTGTGAGACTAACCTTTTGAAGGAGAACAATGAGCTCAAAAATGAAGTGAAGAATTTGAGCAACAAGTTAGAGAGGTGTTACAACTCAAAAGTCACATTTGAGCATATATTGAAGACTCAAAGAAATTATGGTGACAAATGTGGCCTTGGCTTCAAGAAGAAGATGACAAAGGGCAAAAGAAAGCAGGAAAAGAGGAAGCTTTCTCATTTCATGTGCTATCGGTGCCATGAAGTGGGTCATCTTGCTAATGGTTGCCCAAACAAAGAGAAGCTCAAGAAGATAAAAGAAGAAGAGAGGCTAAAGCATGTCAAGTGCTTCAAGTGCCGCACTTGGGGTCATCTCACCTCAATATGCCCAACCAAGCAATTTGTGAAGCAACAAGTAAAGCCTAAACCTAAGCCACAAGATGAGCAAGAAAAGAAGCCCCAAGTTCAAGTCAAGATCAACCATCATGGTGATGACTTGATTATGAAGAAGAAGAAGAAGAAGAAGAAGAAGAAGAAGAAGACAAGAAGGGGTGGAAGAGCAAGGCATCCAATGCAAATCCAAGATGCCAAGATGATGAGCAAGAATGAAGACAAGAAGAAAGCTTATGCTCACATCAAGTGCTTTGAGTGCAAGGATGATGGACACTTTGCCTCGAGGTGTCCTACCAAGCTTGAGAAGAAGGCTCAAGCAACTCTCAAGAGGCAAGGCAATGAGAAGCAACACATGAGCAAGGAAGAAAAGGCTCAATCAAAGAGAAGTTGCTACTTGTGCCGGGAAAGAGGACACATGGCTTATTCATGTCCCCTAGGTAATAATTCTAAGCCTATTTCAATTGATGATAATACTATGCTTAGAAAGGATGGTAATGGTACCTCTATGGTTGCTATTGCAAAACATCCCGCTACTCATACTAAGGCTATGCCTAAGTATGTTGCTCCTAACTTGAGAGGACCCAAACTAGTTTGGGTACCATCAAAAAGTGGATGAATGTGTGTAGGTACCATCGGCATTGGAGGCTTGATTTAATTGATCCTATAATTATTCATCAAATGATTAAGTCAAGTATTGAAGCTTAGTGCTTATCTATCCCATTGCCAAGTCAAATAAGTGAAGTCCAAGTGCTATAACATACAAGTGCAAATATTCAAGTTGTGGTGGTTTATTGGATTATTCGATGGCTTGCATTACATGAGTTGAAGCTTGCAAATTAGATGATCATGAGCTAACCAAGGTATATCTTTGTTGATCACATTCATTTGGGTGCATATGAGTTGATTGAATTGGATATATATGCAATGTTGCTTGCTATAAGATGATTGAATGGATTAAATGCTAAGTAATCAAGTTTGGATTGATTTGAGTTGGATAAGTTCATAAGATGACTTTTAGTGAGTGGATTGAATTGATATATGTCTTGTGAATGCATTCAATCAAGTTGATTTCAAGTTTGATTCAATTTGAAGAAGTATAGCTCAATTGCTTGAAATCTGTCCAATATTGAAAATCTGAGCTAGCTGAGATCAAGTCTGAGTTTGAGTGATCAAATCTATTTGGAATGGCTTGAAATTTGGTATGCATGCTGTACATTTATGATAGAAGATGCTGTAGAAATTTCATGAAGATTGGATAAGGGATACTTCGGTTTTGGAGCGGATCTTATCAGCTATAGTGCAGCAGCTTTCAGCATGTAGCAGTGGTGGTAGAATTGAAATCTGGTAGCAATCTAGAAGTCAAATGAAGCTCAAAATTTTTACAGCTGCTAGATGACTTAGTGAATCACATCTCCACCAAATTTCGTGATATTTGGATCTGTACATTGTGAGTTATTGATATTTCATTAAAGGGTACAAAATCTGCCAGAAAAGTGACAATTATTGGATTGATCTAGAGTCACTTCAATTGAAAGGTCCTCAAGTTGGAAACATGTTTACAAGTGTTTGAGGCACCTAAGTTTGGTTTTGAATTGATCTATAAGCATGACAAGTAATGAGTACAAGGGCATTTGGTTGTGGAATGTACTTGGTGTGCACATTTTTGTACTCAAGTTGAAGATCAAGATCAAACTCAAGATGAAGATAAAGTTTAAGTTCTAGTAACTATTGAAGATCATTTGGTAGAAAGAAAAGGACTTAAATAAGTAGAAAGAAAAGGACTTAAAAAAGGGGATTCGTGGTTACTCATCACATTAAGTCAGTCACTTGAATCAATCAATCAAAGGCAATTCAAATAAGTGTCAAAAATGGTTCTTTGGAGAGAGGTCACTTCTCCCTATGTGAGGGGCGTGCTGCCCGAGGAGTGGAACCAAGTGTGGTGCTTGGAAGGCTAACATGGAAGTGGTAATCTAAAGGACATTTGAGATGCTTAGTTGAAGCAATTAAAAGGATTGATCAAGAAAGCAAGCAACAACCAAAAAGAGAGCAAGTCATGCTATTTCAAGTGATATTCTTAGTAGTTCTCTCATACAAGCAATGGTCAAAAGAAGAAGCAAGCCAACCACAACAAGATAGTGCACTTGATCATAAAGTGGTTTTCATTTCATATGGGTGAAGATTTGATCTATCAATTGGCATTGAAAACTGGTCTTCACCAAGCTTATAGTTGGACTTCACATTGCTATTTGGAGCTAAATTAGAATCTTATTGACTATCCTCTACTCCAAGATAGCAAAGGTATCATTGTAATGTGCATGATCATTTCATTCCTTACTAGTATGCGGTTAGTGCATATAGTACATGCTTAATAGGATCATGCATGACAAATGAAAAGTTTTCAATTCATAGCCTACCACTATTGCTTGAAGATTAGTTGATCTAGTGGTATGTATATTGTTGACGCTCCTTAAGTATCAAATTTAATTATCAAATAAACCAAGAAAAGGATCTAAATGAAATCAACATCTAGACTTAGGGTTTTATCTGACAGAATTCCATGAGTTTTGGTGTTTGTCTATTTCTGCAGGGGGTTATCAGGAAATACGGAAGAAAGGCCCACACGTCGGGATTACATAGAGATATTATCGTGCCGCGCAATTATCTTACATCTAGAAGACTCCAGAAGCCACGGGAAGGAAGCGGAGGCCGAACGGGGCCAGGACCTGGGCGCCCGCCTAGTTGCCCTGGGTGCCCGCTGTTGGGTATTCTTAACATCATTACCAAAAGTAGACTTAATTTTCTAATTCTAGTAATGGTGCCAAAAATATCAAACCTATCCCTCATACCACTTAAGCCAAGTTGTCATCCCCAGCATGACATGAGAGACACGGTATTGAAATATGCAATTGCTCTTCTAAATAAATAATGAATGGGATCTGCAAGCGCACAGATTAATACCAATATAGGATTTTAACCGGGAAGTATTCCAGGTATAGTTATTTATATTTTTACCACTGGGAAGGGATTAACAATCATCAATATTGATTACAGAATAGAATATGAGATTGAGTATCTATCATTGCAAGTATAATTGAGAACATTTATCTAACTCTTTCATACAGGGATAAGTGTCACATAAAAGATATATGAAGTAATGAATAGTGACAAAGATAATTAATCTGATCATAACTTAGCCACATATAAATATGATAAGCACCTCAATTAGATACTCTAGAAAGTCATTAGCATGGAATTAGAATGAACTACAAGAATATTTCCTAAGTTATTCTCAACTATATAGTCTAGCATTATCATAGTTAGTGCAAGCATACTTAGCAATCATTGCGAGACAAGACTACGCCCATGCATAGTGATATTAGCAAGGTAAATGAGAAACATAGCAATCACTCCCCTGTAATAATATTGCTCTGCCAGCCCAATACACGAGATGGGGACTATATAAGAATCAATGAAGTTGTCACTATCACGAACTACCCCACGATCTGACATATTGGGTACAATCGCAGATAAATACGGTATAAGCACCACGCCTACACAATATCTATCATTTACCCATGGATCCGATGAATAAACACTATACGATTCTAAGCATGTATATAGATCCAATCTAACAAAGCCAAGTACATAACTATGATAAACTAAGAACAATATAATCTTGAATATAAGCAAGTAGAGCAAAGTCATAAGCAATATATTGAAGTAGAACAAAGTCATATTCATAATACTGAAGAACAAAGATGATTAGAAAGCAATTAGAAGCACAATTAGAGAATTACCAAGAATCCTCTTGATAGATCCAGAAACCAATCGAAGATTGACTCCTTCTAGTTCTAATCCTATGTAGCTATGCTAATCTAGATGTCTAATTGATGTGGTGGCTCTAATCTTGATCAGAGGCTTCTTCTCCCTTGAAGAACAATGAATTAGGGTTGAGAGGCTCTCTCCTCCAGGGGCCAGGGGGTCTGGTTTTATAGTCCCTTCAAGTGAATATGGGCCGTTGGATCAAACCGACATTGATTGAACGGTTATCCTTGATCCTTTAGGTAGGTGGAGATCTCCCACGAAACAGAGTCCTGATTGGACTCCAAGTCAGGGTGGGCGCCCAGGGAAGGAGGGCGGGTGCCCTGCCTCTGGCCCCGTTCGGCCTCCGCTTTCTTCCCGTGGCTTCTGGAGTCTTCTAGATGTAAGATAATTGCGCGGAACGTTAATATCTCTATGTAATCCCGACGTGTGGGTCTTTCTTCCGTATTTCCTAATAACCCCTACAGAAATAGACAAACACCAAAACTCGTGGAATTCTGTCAGATAAAACCCTAAGTCTAGATGTTGATTTCATTTGGATCCTTTTCTTTATTTATTTGATAATTAAATTTGATACTTAAGGACCGTCAACAAACTCCCCCAAGCTTACCTCTTGCTCGTCCCTGAGCAAGGATAGACTCAGCGATGGATTAGAAGTTGTTGCAATACTTTAAAAATTGACGGTACACATGCTTTTTAAATAAGATCTCATCTCAGAGTTAGAGTAAACTGTCAAGACTTAAAACTTACTTACTTTACCTTTCACCTTGGGACTTGTAACCGTCACTTCTGTCTTGAGTAGTTAAAAGATAGAACAGTCTAGTCAAGTGCCATGTCTCTTATTCTTGATCAGCTATAGCTCTGGAGTTTTTTGCAGATTTTTAAATAAAACTCAGAGATTCCTTGTATGATTCTCTCAAATCTCTCTTTTGTGGTATTTCTGGATCCTTACCAAGGCAGTGATGGTATATGCCTTCTCTCAATATATGTAGTATTTGTGGTATAAGGCATAGTGACATTGCCTTCTCTCTCACCCTACTCTAATAAGGCTTTAATATCTGGAGCTCATAGGTGGGAGATAAAATATACATACTTACAAGACATCTATTGTATAGTCAAACCATGGATCCAAAGAAACAAATCAATAAGTCAAATCAAGATGTGCATGTGTGGCGAATGAATGGTCACTACAAGAGATGTGTGGTTTTTTGACATTTTTAGTATGACAACAGGTCATAATGTCATTAAATCATCCGGTTTATGACATTTTGTTTCATACATCTCGACTTAGTGACAATAAAAGGTTGTATGTCATAACAAATGTCATACAGCTAGTCTAATTCCATCCAGTGACAATATTTGCTATGTCATAAGACCTAATTTTGAAATGTCATAAATCTTTGACAAAGGTTATGTGTCACAAATTATTTTATTGAATTATTTTAAATATTTTTTCTATATTGGTATTCCAATTGCCATGTAGCAAGGCTTTTTTCTATTATTTATTTATCTATATGTTATCTGTGTAAAGATCAAGATACAATCATGAAGAGAAAAAAATCAGGACATATACCATATTTACTTCTCCGTGTACCATTATTTATTAAGTTGTAATGAAGCAAGTATTTTAGTTTATTAATTTCTATTATTTTAGTATCTTATGAAAATCGCCAGTAAAAATCCATACGTCAGTTTATATACGTGAGTCTATATTTTTTTTTTGTTTTTTAGCGTAAGAAACCCATAAAAAATAGAATTCTATGAATTAGTTTAAACTAGTAAATATGTCTGTGTGTTGCTACGGGATAGCTAATTTCTTAAACTAAGTTGAAGTTTGTTGAATTCTAATGATATTGAATTTGTCCGATTGTTTGTTGTCTAAATATAATAAGAATTATTATATGAATTTTAAAGTTTTCTAATGCATTTAATGATATCTAGGACTCCGACACGGAGAAAGGCGAACTGCGGCGTGGGGCGTGTGTGCATGCGTGAGGTTGAAGAATCATCATCTAACCATTTGCTTTGGGCCGTATTGCATATAAGGCCCATTCCTAACTCGTCCTCAATGGCTCATTTTTTTTGTCCTAGTAGGGTTAGGTTTGTCGTGGACGCAATCACTTGTTTGCTCGGCGGCGGCGCTCCAGACCGTGGTCGCTCCCTCCTCAGATCCCCTTCTTAGCCCCTATGCCTGCGGGGAGCAAGCTGCGGCTGGCTGGCCCCCTCCCCACATCTGCTCGCACCTCCCCGCATCTTATCACGGCGCGGCGAATCCGATGCGATCTCCTTGAGCACTTGCGTCCGAGTGTGAAGGAGACAGATCGCCGCGCGATAGGATGGATGGGAGCCTCCTTGCGCGACTCCATTCGTCAGATTCTCCGCCTCCACGCAGGGGAGCACGGAGGCGCAAGCCATCGAGTGGTGGAGCTTTTCCATCGCGTCGCCAGCCCCGTCTCCGCGTTTGGTGCTCGCCGCGCCGCCACCCGAGTCTGCCCCGGTGCTTCCTCCTCCAGTCTCCAACCCGGTGCTCCCGTTGCCGCTGCTCTCGGGATGGCGAAGTGAGCGACGGTCTCCTCGACTGCGCGCCTGGACTGCTCGGGGTCGGAAACATCGGCCGGGAAGACGAGAACGTCAGGCGCGGCGTGCTCCAGGGCGGCGTTGGCCACGGTCTTGAGCGTCTGCTCCCTCCGCGCAACCAGCGCAAGGCACAGGGCCCTTCCACCTTCCTTTCGCGTACTGGTAAGCAAGCTCCTGTCCTTTGTCCAATTGACAGCATTTTTTCTTTATATTTTTACTAACGCTTTTAACAACCAATATCGTGAAAGACCAGAAATCAGCAAACTCTACTTGCGACACCTAAGAACAACACTATAAATGTTTACAAGTAGATTCATCCAGTTCCTTGAGAATTCAAGTAGATAATGAAGCCAAGACTCACATACAAAAGGACCAAGAAACATAGAAAAAATTTTCTTTGTCTAACAAGGAAAAAAACATGCATTTTTTAGCAAGAAACAACCAGTTTCCTCTATCAATTCTTAATTTGAAAATAACCTTTATGAAATTTTAAACCACTTTTATTCACCAGCCAATAAATAAAAATCATCCGATACAAAATACCTGAGTACTTGTATCTGATATTTGATTATCTTGAATATGGTTACATGATGTTGCTAGTCATGAATAATCTTCTTTGTCTTCTTCTTGTTTTTCTTCTTGTCTTCCTCGTCATTCTCTTCTTCATGTTTTCCTATGAGTATCTTAATGTTCTTTGTTGTCGTCGCTCTAGACAACGCGACATATAGTTGGCCATGAGAGAATACTGGAGTTTGTCTATTTCTATTCAGATATGAGATGCAATGTCCAGCGCTGCCGAGGTTGAGGTGTATGGTTGCCTTCATCCTCAAACACGAGCTCAAGAGAATATCTCTGGTTGCCTTCATCCTCAAACACGATGTAAGTACCTGAACATTATTTTGGTTCTCTGTTGCAGAATTCTTATGGGCTGGTTGTGGTATAGAGAAGTAGTAATCCATAAGCAAGCATTGATTTTATCAAATTAATGAAATTCATTATCTGTTGTTTAACCTGTGCTTTCCAATAGCGTATATTAGATACTTGCTTTATTTCATAATACTACCTACATGCTTCCTAATGGGAGGCAAAAACTGAAAGTCTGTTGCCCAAGCCTTCTGCAGAGAAGAGATATTCTAAACAGAATAACCACTACCATGTTGGTTTTAGGTTTGCTACAAACAATTAGCTCCGGTTAGGAAAACAATGTAAATGGGTACTTATAGGACCTATGAACATAACTGAAACATAATGTACAGTTCAGTTCAGAAATATGTTTTTAGAAAAAAAATCTTCGTATGATGAAAAGGGCCTATTTTGTGCATCTCCTGACTAGAAGTTATGCTAGTTTGTATTATTCTGCAATAAAATTATGTGCTATGCTACACTTCATCTAATTAAGCATCGACATATGCTGCAATTAAAAAAATCCAGTGATTTCTTCAAACATATGCCTCGTGTTTGAACTGAATAAGGCACCTGATGAGGGTAGAAGTTGCTTCCTGAAGCTTTGGTCAAAGTGCTTCTAGAGTACTTTTAGTTTCACTTTGTGGTTTCCCCCTCTAAAAACAAGATGGCATTTGCTTGGTAGTTGTCAATGTTTTCATCAGCTATCCTGATGCCATGATTCTAAAAAAAATGATGGTTCTAAGAAAATATATAACCATGTCCATCTTATTTATGCTTCTGTATTGCAGGTTTATGTTTAGAGCATGGTTTTCTAACTCACACTTCATCTTCGAGCCAGCAGCCCGTGGGTTGCAAACACCTTCCCCCACAACCATCTTCCCCACTAAGAGAAGCTTCCTCCCCAGGTCTTTCGTCGCCGCAGCATCCCTCCCTCGTACAGGACATTAGGTACCTGATTGATTCCTCTACTCTGTATTTTTTTCTACTTGCTTCTGGTGTCTTGTCTTGAGCAGGGCAATAGTATTTAGTGGATCATAAATTGTTGTCTTATGCCAACACACTTTTGTGCCCCTTCAGATTTGTAAGTGCTGCCTCTTGAACCTAACACAGTGCCCTTTATTTAAGGTTTTATTAGGAAATTAATATGACTAGCACTAAAATCTGACTTTTGTGTCCATTTTATAGACCAGTACATATATAAGTTCTAGACATGGATAACTAGTATAGAAGGGTCCATTTTATAGACATCATTATATTTCTTTCCACTCTATTGCTTTCCATATAGACATAACTCTAGATATATATAACTAGCACTAAAATCTGACTTTTGTGTTACTGCTGGTAGGCTCAAATGGAGGCCTATGTTGCTCAACCAATAGAAGAAGGGCAAGATCCGAAGACTCCTGTTGAAGCTGTAGCTCACGTTCTGCCAAAATCAACTTTTTTTCTTAATGGTGTTGTATTTTAAAACTTGTGGAATGCTTGTGATATTGCAGTCATATGTGGAGATGTTCATTCATTTGAATCAGATTTTTGTATGAGCTAAAGATATATGATATAATTATATGTGCTAAAATATTGCATACTGTAAATTCTCAGAGCTATAAAGTTGGACCAAAAAGAAAAATGAAAATAAAATAATTGGCCAAGCAATATGAGGCCAAAAAAGCCTGTGGCCCATGAAGAGGTTGGCTACTATGTGGGCTTTAGCAGGCCAAATTTATTTTGTTACGTTTTTCTATGTGGCAAGGTCTAAGCTTTTGTGACAACAAATTAGTGTCATGAACTTATATGACACTAAAATCCAGTGTCATAAACTTGTGACAAGAAGTATATAAATGTCATAAAACAAATTTGTGACACTGGTTTTTTGACGTTACAATTTTCGTCAACCCTATGTCATAAACCTTAAGTTATGACATTAATTCCATATATTGTGACATAAATAGAACGTCAAAAAACCACTCATTTCTTGTAGTGGGTGTATGGTGATGATGGTGATAACAATGGTGAAAGTCTAATTCTACTTTTGCTCTTTAAGGGGATACATACCTTCCTTGCTTTTTGAAACTTTATGAGGAGAATGAGATGCTCTTCTTTTTCTTTTCTCTCAGGAGGGTATCTTGTACCCCTAATTCTACTGTTGGACACTTGTCCATTTTTACCTCTCGTCTCACTTTTTCTTTTCTTTCGAGGTTCCGGGTACTTGCCCCTTTTTATTTCCTCGTATCTTTTCTTCTCTTTTTTTAGAACACTCATCTCTTGAGATAATATAGCAAGTGGTAGTAACAAGATAACTTGAGCATTTATTTCACAAAGGAAAAACAGAAATATTTTTGGTTATTCTCTCCCGGATTAGGAGTAGAATATTTTTAGGTGGTTCTGGAGATGAAAATGGGTGGATATATGTAGATGGTACTTCCAGAGTAGAAGTAGCATATATGAGTGAATGTGCAAGTGAAATCTTGATTTTAATTACATGACAAGCTCCTAAGGGTCTACACAGCTTGACCACACTCAATGCTCATAAGCAGTAAATAGTAAATGTGTGGCTCAAAGTCTAGCAAGCATGTATATATGGTTGTGGTAGGAATTTAAACTCTTATCAAACAGGAACTCATCATGCAATATTTTGAAGATTTTCAAAGATAACATTCTCCAGAATTCTAGCATCTCTAGGAACAGATAAACAGCAGCTCAACCTTCCCATATCGTATCCGTTAACAACTTAGACTTCAGATCAAGTTTTCATCCCACAAGTTTAGGTCTAAAGCAAGCTTTAAATTATAACAGTTATGTCTAAACTTGAGAGAGAACTTAAAATGTGCAAATTAGGCAGAGCAATTATTCATCATATCCATGCTAGAGTTTTATTATTAAGATACAGATTAGCATAGCCACTTTATTTATTTATTAAACACACTAAGCAAAAGATATATATATATAAGCACAAAATCTTTTTTTGGTTTTTCCTGGTTTATGTATATTTATATTCTAAAATAGTATAAGTATAAAGATAGATAGATAGAAATACTTAGCGGGATAAATGGGGGTGCTCTCCCCCAAGCTGAATTTTGACGTAATTTCTCTTGATGTAGCTAGCAGGTGGCAAAGGTGTATTTGAAAGTTAGCAGCATTCTGACAGCGATTAGAATGTCCTCCGTCTGCTAGTCTTCTTGATTCTTAAATTCTGTGGAGCTCAAATAGACAACAAAACTTGTGGAACTGATTAAGTGTTAGCATAAATATCTAGCCATTATCATGTTGAGACTCCTTAATAATTATTACTCCCTGTTTTTATATTTTCATTTTATAAAGCAGAAAAGAAATATTTATTTTATTATTATGCCACCACAGTGAATGTACTTATGAGTTTTATGCCACTCGTAGGCTTACTGTTTTTTAACATTTTTATTTTCTTTTTAGGATAGTATGAACATGATTAACTAAGCAAAATATTTAAAATAATTGAAAGGAAAAGGATAACTACCAAGTTTACCTCTTGGCAAGGCGTTCGGTGTTTTTAAGTCCTCTGAACGGGACTCTCCATTTTCTCAATTGTCCTGGGATTCATTGGGTGGCGGAGTCGGTACTTCCGGCAGCGCCTCCTCTTCATGTATAGTTATCTTCTCTTTCCATACCTAACTCGGTGCTTCGGCCTCCTCTGGATAATTCTGTTTAAACAGTACGTCTTCTGACCTTACAACTTCTCCTTCATAGTCTGCCCATCCGTCCTTGATGATTTGCCTCCTCTGGTTGCGGTTGCGTCGTTTTCTTACCTGCTTAGATTCTTCAACGATATAGTTAGGGTCAGTAAAATAACGGTGTACCTTCTCTGAGGGGAAGTGCATATGGACTTCTCTAGTTCCAATGTAGATGATTGCTTTAACGGTACTGAGGAATGGTCTTCCAAGGATGATGGGTGGATCGTACTCGTCTTCTCCCATGTCAATAACCTGAAAGTTTGTGTAGACAAAATGATCGTCTATTTTGACTGGGACATCAGTTACTGTTCCATTAACCTCTCGAAATGTCTGATCTGCCATCTGGAGCTGAATGTATGTTGGTTTTAAGGGCATGGTTCCGAACAAGAGCCGATAGGTGACTGCGGCCATTATGTTGACGCCCGATCCGGTGTCGCAAAATGTCTTGTAGAAGCTGTATCCATTTATGGAGCAGTAGATGCTTGGCATTCTTGGGTCGTCTTTCTTGGTCAAAAATGGTGACTTAAGTTGATGATCTTGGCCTCCATGAACTGCAGTGACCATCTTAGCTGATTCGGTCCACACTTGCTTGTTCCTGTTCCTCCTGTTGGTCCTCTTCCTTGATTCACGTCTGGATTGATCTGGGATTTGTGTAGTCTTGTTCTTGATTCATATACTTGTGCTTGTGTAGTTGCTCTTGTAATTAGTTAGCTTGTGTAGCTTGCTAGTTACCTTCTTGCTTGTGTAGCTAGAAGTAGTTTCCTTGCGTGACTAATTTGGTTTGTGTAACCTTGTTTGTTACATCACTTAGTTTGTGTAGCTAAGTAATTTGCGCTGTCTAATTTGGCATTGGTTTCCTTTTTATTGAGCTTGCTAGTGAGCTTAGGCTTTGTGCGCTTTGCCTCACTAGTTTGTGTAGGAGCTCCCCCGGTTTGCAAAGTACTAGTTGCATAGGTTTGTGTGACCTTGCTCCTAGAATTGTTTAGGTGAGCTCTTGCTAAGGTAGCACATTGCATGCTTGTGTAGGATCTTTTTAAGGTGCTAGAGAACTTAGATAGAGGGGTGTAGTCTTAGCTAGACCGATAGTTTTAATTCCGCACTTATTTTGGTTAGCCGGCGCGATAAGTTTTAGAAAGGACTATTCACCCCCCCCTCTAGTCCGCCATCTCGACCCTTCAACATGGAGCTAAAAGTAGCTAGAGATAAGAGGAAGATGCAACTCTCTAAGCTACAATAATGGAGAGAAAAAGCATATCACAATGCCACGATTTATAAAGAGAGAGTAAAAAGATGGCATGACAAAAGGATCAAAAAGAAGTTCACCCTAGGCGATAAGGTATTACTTTTTAATTCTAGGGTGAAGCTCTTCAGGCATGGAAAACTTTGAAGCAAATGAGAAGGACCATTCGAGATGGTGAGCTCATCGTCGCATGGAGCCGTCACACTTCGCAACAATGAAGGTACGTGTTGACGGTCCTTAATGCTCACATTTAACCGTCAACTAATCATGGAAAAGGATCCAAATGCAACCAACAACCAGACTTAGGGTTTTATCTGACAGGATTCCACGAGTTTTGGTGTTTGTCTATTTCTGCAGGGGGTTATCAGGAAATATGGAAGAAAGGCCCACATGTCGGGTTTACATAGAGATATTAATGTGCCGTGCAATTTTCTATCATCTAGAAGACTCCAGAAGCCACGGGAACGAACGGGAAGCCGAGAGGGCTCAGGGATAGGGCGCCCGCCCACCTTTTTCCACCAATCACGATCAACTTTGCGGATCATGCTCCACCGACCTAAGGGATCAAAGGAAAACCGTGCGATTGATGTCGGTTTAATCCGACGGCCCAGATTCATCTGAAAAGACTATATAAGCAAGGTCCCCTGGCCCCTGGAGATCATACCTCTTCTACAGAATCAAAGCTAGGGTTTTAATTATTTATCCAAGTAGAGAGGATCCCTCTAGTTCATCTAGTTCTAGCTCTAGTTCATCTAGTTCTAGTTCTAGTTCATCTAGTTCTAGTTCCTCTAGTTCTAGTTCTAGTTAGTTCTAGTTGTAATCTAGAAAATAGGGAGAGAGAAGAGGAGAGCGGAGGAGGAGCCGGATCTGTTGGATCTTCCTCAACATTATACTTTTGCTGCAACTGGTTCGTTCTTCATCGTTCTCCAAGTTCTTTAATTCATAATTCCTAACTTCTTTAATTACTTTTATTTACATTCAAGTTATTTATTGGATTCCCACTTGCATCAAGTGCTCTAGTCTTTATAACGCTAGAGTAGTAATTAATAGATTAGACGTGGTGTTTAGTCTTGCAATTACCTAGAATTGCACCCAATCCTGCGGATTGTTGTGGTAGCCCTAGGGTAGTGACAACCCTAAAGGTCGATGTATTCCACCTCGTTTGGATCGGTGTTTGTAGGACCGTAGTTAGAGCTTCCTAGCCCCCTTCTCATCTCTTTGTGTGGTTAGTGTTCTGATGTCCCAAATAAATAATCTTTGAAGTAATTCTTGATTCTTAGACCAACTAGAGAACTCTTAGGAAACTTTCTCTCTTCCCACCAAAAATAATTATATAGTTATCCTTGGGCGATCATGAATCTTAATTAGTACACTCACGTTCCCTGTGGAAAATCGATACTCTAGAATACTCCCGGGTGAAAGCTACATCGGTATCCGTGCGCTTGCAGATTTTTCTGTTTGCGTTTAAAATACCCAACAAGCTTTCTGGTGCCGTTGCCGGGGAACGGTAGTTGTGCTAGTTTCGAACCAAGTCGTCCGTGTATCCTTTTTCTTTTTCCTTTTTTACCACACTCACCTTACCATTTTCATCATACCACATGGATTTCACTCCAAACATTAATGAGCATGGAATTTATTTCATAGCCACTTCGTTTACTCCATGCTCATATGTAACATCTTCCCAATCCATTGGTGTCTCCAACATCATCACATTCGAGATCTCCAACCCCCTCTTCTTTTCTATTTATGAAAACTTTAAAAGGGCGGTTGTCGATGCATATGTCTATAATAAATATTGCAGATCTCGTTGAGTTGATATAGGTCAGCGTTGGAGGGGAAACCACTTCGCCGACATAAATTGATGGTTTCCCAAGGACAAGCTTAGTGTCCTAAAATAAGCACTGATTAGATCGTAACATGAGCTTTGAATTATTTGCATCATTACCTTGTGTTTTGAGCATATAAGGATAATTGTAAAAAAAATTCCTTCGGGTATTCTTGTCACTAACCTTTCCAGGATTGGAGCAAGAAGATCGGATGAATGACAAGCACAAGGTATGTCCAACCAATCATCATACAATATTGAATTAAATTCATCCAAACTTGAATTTTGCAAAATTCAAGCTTGGGGGAGTACTTTACATAAAAACATCTTTTGTCATGTTGCTATGTTGGTTGTCCCTACCTTTGAGACATGCTCAATTTGTTAAATACTAATCACACTACTTCATCTCCACTTGAGTAGAACTCTATAAATGCTCTCATGCTACCTTTATTTGCTTTAGTATATGTCTAGGTTTGGAGTAGTTTCATTTATCTCTTAATTAAGCATGGTGCTTAGTTCAGGAATGATGATCTTACTTCCAAAGGATTTTAAATTAAGCATGGTGCTTAGGTTAAAATGCCCTCCTAAATCAAATTAGACATGGTGTCTAGGTTGATTTTTGAGCCGATAGTATGCTATAGTAGATATTGGATATTTTGTTGGACTAACCCCTGCAGGAAAACTTTCAATATCGACCTGGGAGGTCCTGAGATAAACTCACATTGGAGACAAAGAGAGAGACACGTGAAATTTAACAATTTACACAAGGAAGGCATAGCTCACAAGAGATGATCCATGGAGGGTGCCACAAACACGATGCACAACTGCTAAGAAAGGAAAGCTTCCACAAGGTGATACTGTACCATCACTCTTCAAGTAAGGTAACATCTTGAGGTACTTGACTATCACTTTTTATAAGCTTCTCCTTGGTTCTGGCGTTCACATGAATAAAAGAGAGAAACATGTATGATTTACAACTCTAGATTAACCAACCCAATCGATTCAACAAGTTTAGTCCTTCCACCTTTGTGATCCCATACTCCTAATATGAGCTAAAATGTTGCACACGCAATCTTTGGAAGATATATAAAAAAAGATAAGTATAGATAGATTATCTTTCCATTAGGTTGAGCAATCTGATCTGACAAATGTTTTAAATGCTACACTCATGATCTTATTACCCATCAGAACAAATACACTTTTGGTTCTGTTGGTGTTTTCCACCAACAGGTCCCATGCACTTGATCTCTGCCTTGTCTCTATGAGCAGGTACACTTCGAGCAAAATATGAAGGAGTTTTACAACTCCCAGACTCCACCAAATGAAGAACCTAGATCTACGAGCACAAACACACTGGAGATACTGGACACTCAGGCAATCAATGCCCTGAGATGCTTGAGGACGTAACTACTGGAGTAACCCCGTTGTGGAAGTAATTACTGACCTTCTGCCGGTCAAGAGAGACAATCCAGGACGCCCCGTCATCCCGATCTCCATCGGCATGAAGGACTTCCTAGAAGCACTCTGCGACTTTGGCTCCAGCGTCAACATTATGCCCAGGGTACTCTATGAAAAATTCTTTACACATCCTTTACTAGAAACAACCATGTGTTTGTAGCCTGCAGATCAGACACTAAGTTTCCCAAAGGGGATATTGAAGAACCTCTGCGTCCGAGTTGGTACCTTGTTTGCCCCAGTAGACTTCGTGGTGATAGGGACTGGTACTGATGAGAGGGCACCCATCATCCTAGGGAGGCCATTCCTGAACACCTCAGGAGCTGTCATCTACGCTAGTGCTGCCAAGATCAGTTTCTACATCAAGGGGAGGAAGCAGACGTTTTCCTTCAAGAACAAGAATACACAAATCTCAGCGCAATCCCGACATGAACCAAGGAAGATGACCAACAGGAGGAACAGGAACAAGCAAGTGTGGACCGAGTCAGCTAAGATGGTCACTGCAGTTTAAGGAGGTCAAGATCGTCGACTTAAGTCACCATTCCTAACCAAAAAGGACTACCCAGCTCCAGATGGCAGATCAGACACTCCGAAAGGTTAAAGGTTATTGACATGGGAGAAGACGAATACGATCCACCCGTCATCCTTGGAAGACCGTTTCTCAGCACCGTTAAAGCAATCATCTGCATTGAAACCGGAGAAGTCCACATGCACTTCCCCTCTGAGAAGGTACGCTGCTATTTTACTGACCCTAACCATATAGTTGAAGACTCTAAGCAGGTCAGGACAAGAAGAAGACGACGCAACCGCAGTCAGAGAAGGTAAATCATCAAGGATGGATGGGCAGACTACAAAGGAGAAGTGGTAATATCTGAAGGCATACTGCTTGAACAGAACTGTCCTGAGGAGACCGTAGCACCGAGTCAGGTGTGGAGAGAGAAGATAGTTATACACGAAGAAGAAACGCCGCCGGAACCACCGACTACGCCATCCAGCGAATCTCAGGACGACCGAGAAAATGGAAAGTCCCGTTCGGAGGACTTAAAAACACCGAACGCCTTGCCAAGAGGTAAACTTGATAGTTATCCTTTTCCTTTCAATTATTTTAAAATAGTTTGCTTAGTTAATCAGGTTCATATCATCTTGAAAAGAAAATAAAAATGTTAAAAATAGTAAGCCCCATGTAAGTATGCTCATGGCATAAAAACCATAAGTACATTCACTATGGTGGCATAAAAATAAAATTAATATATTTCTGTCCTATAAAAATGAAAATATAAAAATAAATTTATGATCCTACCGAAGAAAGTAATATTTATTAGAGGAAGTTCAACATGATAACGGCTAAGAGATTTTATGCTAACACTTAACTAGTTCCACAAAGCTTTGTTGTCTATTTGAGCTCCACAGAATTCAAGGATCAAAGAAGACTAGCAGACTGAGGACATCCTAATCGCTGTCAGGGTGTTGCCGACATTCAAATACACCTCCACCATCTGCTAGCTACACCGAAAGAAATTACGTCAAAATCCAGCTTGGAGGAGAGCACCCCCATTTATCCAGCTAAGCGTTCCACTTATGTTTATATTTTACTCAAATAATAAAAAGATGCATAATCATAAAAACCCAAATAAAGATTTTGTGCTTATATATATATCTTTGCTTAGTTTGCTAAATAAATAAATAACTAAATAAAGTTTGCTATGAACCCTCATGATAAGCTCTCACATGGAAATGATGAATAGTTACTCTGCCATGACTAGTTCTCAAAATTGAAATCTCTCTCAAGTTTAGGCATGACTGTTATTAATTAAGAATTGCTCTAAATCTGAACTTGTGGGAAGAGTACTTGATCTAAAGTCTAAGTCGTTAACGGATACGATATGTGAAGGTTGAGCTGTTGTTTATCTGTTCTTAGAGATGCTAGAATTCTGGAGAATTTTATCTTTAAAAATCTTTAAAATAACACATGATGAGTTCCTGTATGATGAGAGTTTAAAATCCTACCACAGCCATATATACATACTTGTCAGACTATGAACCATACATATTTACTTTTTACTGCTTATGAGCATTGAGTGTGGTCAAGCTGTGTAGACCCTTAGGAGCTTGTCATGTGGTTAAATCAAGATTCACTTGCACGTTCACTCACACATGCTGCTTCTACTCTGGAAGTACGCATCCACATATATCCACCCATTTCCATCTCCAGAACCATCCAAAAATATTCTACTCCTAATCCGGGACAGAATAGCCAAAAACATTCTCCTATTTCTGTTTTCCCCTATGAAATAAATGCTCAAGTTATTTTGGTTACTACCACTTGCTACATTATTCTAGGAGGGTGAGTGCTCTGAAAAAAAGGAAAAATACGAGGAAATAAAATGGGGCAAGTGCCCGGAACCTCGAAGAAAAGAAAAAGTGAGACGAGAGGTAAAAATAGACAAGTGTCCGATAGTAGAATTAGAGGTACAAGATACCCACCTGAGAGAAAAGAAAAATAAAATATAGAGTATCTCATTCTCCTCAACAAGTTTCAAAAGAGCAAGAAAGGTATGTATCCCCTCAAAAGAGCACAAGTAGAATTAGACTTTCACCATTGTTATCACCATCATCACCATACATCATTCATTCGCCACACATGCACATCTTGATTTGACTTATTGACTTGTTTCTTTGGATTCACGGTTTAACTATGCAATAAATGTCTTGTAAGTATGTATTAGCTGTCTCCCACCTATGAGCTCCAGATATCAAAACCTTATTAGAGTAGGGTGAGAGAGAAGGCAATGCCACTATGCCTCATACCAAAAATACCACATACTTTGAGAGAAGGCAGACACCATTACTGCCTTGGTAAGGATCCAGAAATACCACAAAAGAGAGACTAGAGAGAGTCATACAAGGAATCTCTGAGTTTTATTTGAAAATCTGCAAAAACTCCAGAGCTATAGTTAATCGAAGAACAAGAGACATGGCGCTTGATTAGACCGTTCTATCTTTTAACTGCTCAAGACACAAGTGACGGTTGCAAGCCCCATGGTGGAAGGTAAAATGAGTAAGTTTAAATCTTAACAGTTTACCCTAACCCAAAGATGAGATCTTGTTTGAACGCATATGTACCTTTAAGGCATGAAACCACTGTAGAATTCTTGAGTTCATCTTTGCTCAGGGACGAGCAAAGGTTAAGCTTGGGGGAGCTTGTTGACGGTCCTTAATGCTCACATTTAACCGTCAACTAATCATGGAAAAGGATCCAAATGCAACCAACAACCAGACTTAGGGTTTTATCTGACAGGATTCCACGAGTTTTGGTGTTTGTCTATTTCTGCAGGGGTTATCAGGAAATATGAAAGAAAGGCCCACATGTCAGGTTTACATAGAGATATTAACGTGCCGTGCAATTTTCTATCATCTAGAGGACTCCAGAAGCCATGGGAACGAACGGGAAGCCGAGAGGGCTCAGGGACAGGGCGCCCGCCCTACTCCTTAGGGCGCCTGCCCACCTTTTTCCACTAATCACGATCAACTTTGCGGATCGTGCTCCACCGACCTAAGGGATCAAGGAAAACCGTGCGATTGATGTCGGTTTGATCCGACGGCCCAGATTCATCTGAAAAGACTATATAAGCAAGGCCCCCTGGCCTCTGGAGATCATACCTCTTCTACAGAATCAAAGCTAGGGTTTCAATTATTCATCCAAGTAGAGAGGATCCCTTTAGTTCATCTAGTTCTAGCTCTAGTTCATCTAGTTCTAGTTCTAGTTCATCTAGTTCTAGTTCTAGTTCCTCTAGTTCTAGTTCTAGTTAGTTCTAGTTGTAATCTAGAAAATAGGGAGAGAGAAGAGGAGAGCAGAGGAGGAGCCGGATCTGTTGGATCTTCCTCAACATTATACTTTTGCTGTAACTGGTTCGTTCTTCATCGTTCTCCAAGTTCTTCAATTCATAATTCATGAGTTATTTAATTACTTTTATTTACATTCAAGTTATTTATTGTATTCCCGCTTGCATCAAGTGCTCTAGTCTTTATAACGCTAGAGTAGTAATTAATAGATTAGACGTGGTGTTTAGTCTTGCAGTTACCTGAAATTGCACCCAATCCTGCGGATTGTTGTGGTAGCCCTAGGGTAGTGACAGCCCTAACGGTCGACGTATTCCACCTCGTTCGGATCGGTGTTTGTAGGACCGTAGTTAGAGCTTCCTAGCCCCCTTCTCATCTCTTTCTGTGGTTAGTGTTCTGATGTCCCGAAATAAATAATCTTTGAAGTAATTCTTGATTCTTAGATCAACTAGAGAACTCTTAGGAAACTTCCTCTCTTCCTACCAAAAATAATTATATAGTTATCCTTGGGAGATCTTGAATCTTAATTAGTACACTCACGTTCCCTGTGGAAAATCGATACTCTGGAATACTCCCGGGTGAAAGCTACATCGGTATCCGTGCGCTTGCAGATTTTTCTGTTTGCATTTAAAATACCCAACAGTACGTTATTCAAGGTAAATGGTCAACGCCTTAAATTATTTTTAGAGCCCAACAATGAATTAGAGGAAGTAGACATAATCACTTTCTTTCTCAATTAGAATATTTGGGACCAACCATTTTATTTTTGAATTATCAAGGAAAATCAACTTTTTCTGCATAAAAAATTAATTAATAAAGTATACAAAAAAGTGGAGGCAGAGGAGGCTCAAAGGGCGGGCGGTCGCCCAAAACCCTTGGGGTGCCCGCCCCTCCCCTTAGGGCATTCGCCGCCTCCTTTCTCCATTTACATCCTGAGACCTTCCTTGTTTATAAAAAGTATATCTTTGGAAATTTTTCCCATCTTTTGTCTGGATACCTTCCAAAAATACTTTTCCAGACCCCTATATAAGCAACCCATGCCTATGGTCTAATCTCATCCCATCATAGCTTTTCTCTCCTCTTGCTTAGAAGCTAGCTACGCCTCTCTACTCAATAATGGCTAAAGAAAATTCAGAGAAGAGAATGATTTCCTATGGGATCGATCTCAACACCATCCCCATAGAAGAACCTGAGTGCAAAGCTATCATTCCTATAGATGAACCTATCCCGCTAGCCACCATTCCACCACAACCGCACTGCTATGAACGTCTTATTATGCTCAGCCATTCGCACCAAGCCTCTCCTCTTGGAAGGAGCTCCGCCGAAGGGGCCCGTCGTTGCTTTACTGGTAGAGACTAACATCCTACCACCAAAGCACAATGAAGAGCTATTAGGAGTGAAGACCAACAGGAAGGGGGAGGTTGTCTACGCCAAATACACAATCAGAGATCGTACCTACTTTGAGGGGGTTCGTGCTCATCCGACGAAGGTCAAATTTATCCCCCCAAAGGAAGCCCCAAAGTCCACCATGGTTGCATCCAAGACTCCATGAAAACGCTGCAAGACGATGGCAGACTTGGAAAAGGAGTTAGCTGAACAACGCGAAATAATAGCCTCACTAGAAGCCTAACAGCATGTCCAAAGTAGATGCATCGCCCACAATGATAAGCGGGTGCTAGCACTGGAGCATAACTCCACCGCTATGATTTAGAGAGTGAAAGCTTTAGAACACCCTAAGAAGTAGGGTCGATTCATCTTCGCATCTGATAGAGCAAGTGTGAGTTATATTAAAGTTTGTTTAATTTTAAGTTTGAAGTTGTAATAATAAGCCCTACATGAGGACGATTAAAATGATTATTATTAGATATGGCTTATCTCTCTTTTGTCTCTCTCTTTTGTCTCCACCATGTTGTGAATGAAGAATAACAGGAAACCAGTGGGGGGGAGACACCCGACGATCAAAACGAACGAATTCTCGCGAAACGATAAAAATATTGGAGAAGACATGACACGAAGACCGCACTCGATGAAGCTGACCTTGAAGGGCCACTAGCTAGGGGCGGCCACCCAACCCCCTTTGGGCGCCCGCCCAAGGGGTGGGGCCATCTTGTTCTCGCTTCAAACCATGGTCAGGTATGATTTCTTTATGTTATAAATTGTTATTATCACTGTTATTTTGATTCAGAATAAAATATCTCTAGTTAAACCACCCTATACATAAATATTTAGAAGATATTTTTATTCATGACCACAAGATAGACTTACACCATGATAATTCTTGGAAATTCCAGTTGTTGTTGGGAACTTTAATATAGGGACACCATATCACTTAAGTTGTTGTGGAAAGAGAGATAGTATAAATATGAGAACTTGATTTCTGATGCCTAGTCATTTAGTGAATTTTACTTTCAAAACTCTTAAAACTACTAGCTATACTTCTCCTCTATAGCAAGAATTAATATCCTAATAGAGCCATGCATGATAGATATAAACTAGCTCATAAGTTAATTGCTTTGTATTGAGTTTTGTCAAACCTTGTTGACCTGTGTCGAGAGTATTATCATGCTCCTAAGATCAAGATCACATAAACCCACATATATCTGTTGTTCCTACACTGGGAATGTGCACAAACATGCCTTTCCATCCACAAAAATATTTTACTCCTACACTAGGAGAAAACACAAACAAAATCTTGGTAGGAATAATTGCTCTAAGTTCTTTAAAGTCTTTCTCAATATTTCCTGGTTACAGAAGGGAGGAATGTGGCTATGCAAATTAAAAAGTATTAAAAAAAGAGAGAAAGAGGAAAAAGGACAAGTGTCCTAGAAAGAAAGAGAATAAAAGATAGCCCATACCATCCTGTGCAAAGACCATCAATGCTTTAGAGAAAGAAAGACATTTTGAAAAGAGCAATGTAGAATTAGGATTAGCCATTATATATATTCCACACAAATGCACTTCTTGATCTAAGAGTATGTTATTCCCCTCCATGGATCTGAGTTTTGACTTAGCAATATATGCAAGGTAAGTATGCTATTTCCTTGAATTACCTTCAACTCCATATAAGCCTGTATAGAGTAGGATACATATGAGGCATATATCATACATGCCTTGGTGAGTTCTACAAATACCACCTACAATGAGTGATTCGAGTATGCTACATGATGGATGTTGACGGTCCTTAAGTATCAAATTTAATTATTAAAATAATAAAGAAAAGGATCCAAATGAAATCAAGATCCAGACTTAGGGTTTTATCTGACAGAATTCCACGAGTTTTGGTGTTTGTCTATTTCTGCAGGGGGTTATCAGGAAATATGGAAGAAAGGCCCACATGTCAGGATTACGTAAAGATATTAACGTGCTGCGCAATTATCTTACATCTAGAAGACTCCAGAAGCCACGAGACCGAAGCGGAGGCGAAACGGGGCCTGACCCTGGGCGGCCGCCCAGTTGGTCAGGGCGCCCGCCCTGCCCCTGAGTCCAATTAGGACTCTGCTTTGCGGGAGATCTCCACCGAACTAAAGGATGAATCTAAACCATACAATCTATGTCGGTTTGATCCAAGGGCCCATATTCACTTGGAGGGACTATAAAACCAGACCCCCTGGCCCCTGGAGGAGAGAGCCTCTCAACCCTAATTCATTGTTCCATCAAGGGAGAAGAAGCCTCTGATCAAGATTAGAGCCACCACATCAATTAGATATCTAGATTAGCATAGCTACATAGGATTAGAACTAGAAGGAGTCAATCTTCGATTGGTTTCCGGATCTGTCAGGAGGATTCTTGGTAATTCTCTAATTGTGTTTCTAATTACTTTCTAATTATCTTTGTTCTTCAATATTATGAATATGACTTTGTTCTACTTCAATATATTGCTTATGACTTTGCTCTACTTGCTTATATTCAAGATTATATTGTTCTTAGTTTATCATAGTTATGTACTTGGCTTAGTTAGATTTGATCTATATACATGCTTAGGATCGTATAGTGTTTATCCATCGGATCCATGGGTAAATGACAGATATTGTGTAGGCGTGGTGCTTATACCGTATTTATCTGCGATTGTACCCAATATGCCAGATCGTGGGGTGGTTCGTGATAGTGACAGCTTCATTGATTCTTATATAGTCCCCCTCTCGTGTATTGGGCTGGCAGAGCAACATTATTACAGGGGAGTGATTGCTATGTTTCTCATATTCCTTGCTAATATCACTATGCATGGGCGTAGTCTTGTCTCGCAATGATTGCTAAGTATGCTTGCACTAACTATGATAATGCTAAACTATATAGTTGAGAATAACTTAGGGAATATTCTTGTAGTTCGTTCTAATACCATGCTAATGACTTTCTAGAGTATCTAATTGAGGTGCTTATCATATTTATTATGTGGCTAGATCAGATTAGTTATCCTTGTCACTATTATTATTTCATATATCTTTTATGTGACACTTATCACTGTATGAAGAGTTAGATATAATGTTCTCAATTATACATGCAATGATAGATGCTCAATCTTATATTCTATTCTGTAATCATTAGTGATGATTTCTAATCCCTTCCCAGTGGTAAAAATATAAATAACGATACCTGGAATACTTCCCGGTTAAAATGCTACATCGGTATTAATCTGTGCGCTTGCAGATCCCATTCATTATTTATTTAGAAGAGCAATTGCATATTTCAATACCGCGTCTCTCATGTCATGCTGGGGATGACAACTTGGCTTAAGTGGTGTGAGGGATAGGTTTGGCATTTTTGGCACCGTTACTAGATTTAGAGAACTTAGTCTACTTTTGGTAATGATGTTAAGAATACCCAACAATGGAGAAGGGTAAGCTAAATTTTTCTTTGTAAAAATATTATAAAACTCTATGTGACAGGGCTGAAGGAAAAGAGAATTCTATTTTGTACTGTTCCATCCTCAACTTCTCAAAGTTTTGTGGTAGACACTTTGAATCCCGTAGTATAGGTATGACTTGGAATAAATCTATTGGTGATGTCTTGGTTTGAGGTTATTTTTAAAATGATCTATCCTTTTTCCTTGAGGACGAGTAAAAGACAAGTGTAGGGGAGTTTGTTGATGGTAGATAACTCCTAATTTTAACCGTCAACTAAACATGAAAATGGACCTATTTGCAAGCACTTAGTAGATATAGGGTTATCACTAATAGAATTCCACGAGTTCTGGTGAATGTCTATTTCTGCAGGGGGTTATTGAAATAATAACAAAAGGAGGTCCACATGTCAGATTTACATAGAGAGAAGACTCGAACGTCAACTCTAGAATACTCTAGAAGACTCAGGAAGACACCACCTAAAAGGTAGGGCCCACTTGCCATAGGGCAGGGGCGCTGTAAGGGGTGGCCGCCCGGGGGCAAGAGCCAATCATCTTCCACCTTGCGGATCCTGCCTCCACCACCTTTGAGGAGTAATCTTGAGCGCACATTTAAGTCGGTTTGATCCGAGGGCTGTGGTGCTTCCTAGGGGGCTATAAATATGACCCTGACCCCACCTCTAGAAATCAATTCTGAAACCCTAATTCATATTTTCTAGAGAGAATTAGATAGAGAGGGGTCCTGGAATGGATCTGTCTCTATAGGGTTATAGCAACAAGAGAAATTGAGAGAGTATAGGGTGAAGATAGAAGTTGAGGAAGCTCGGCCTGTCGGTGTCTTCTTCTTTGTATCTTCGGGACCAAGTCTCCTAACCTGAGGCTTGGTTCTAGAATCGTTCAACAATTTGACTTCTAATACTCGTAAGTTATTGTTCTTTGGTTTACGAGTTTACTTTATTCGCTTCGCGTAGGGAATAGAGTAATTATTCGTAGCGTAAGCATGGTGCTTGGGCTAGGAATACTCGTAGATACTCCATGTTTGGCCGGATTTGTGGTAGCATTGGAGGGAAGTGACAATCCTTTTGTGTCTCTGTAATCCACGTCCCGTTAGGAGATATATGGTGCTAGAGTTAAGCACTTTATGAGGTGTCTCTTTTCTCTAGGTACTTCCCTTAGAACAATATTTACACACTTATCATAGGTTAGAGGAACACTGAAGAAAGAGTTCTCTCTATATCACTCATATCTCACTATCTTGTCTTGCAGCCCATGGGTAGTAGGTAAGATAAGGTTAGTCTTTTGCACGCTTTCTCCTAGTGGTAAAAAAAATTAATGTGATACTCTGGACTTATCTCCCGGGTAAAGTACTCACCGATATCCGTACGCTTACGAATTATTTCTGTTTGATTCTTTCGTGTGTGTAACTAATATCAACAGCAAGGTGTCCTAAATTTGTTTTGCCACATCAACATTCATCACTCTATTGTACTCATTTTCATCTAGAGCACTAAGAAAAATACTTGTGGCTTGCCTGTTGAGATGGACAACAGCTAGCTCTTCATTTGTTGGCTCTTCAGGGTTCTCCGGTAGTTGAAATCTACTGCACACAATTTCCCCAAGACCACAGTGAAGACCATTAAGATAAGCCCTCATCAAGTGCTTCCACTTGGCAAAGTTTGTCCCATAGAAATGAGGTAATTTGCCCACGGGCACATTGATAAAAGACTTTTAGTCATGGTTAGTCAAGTAAGAATAATTAAAGGATACGGCTGCATGTTTCTTTTTGGTGCTGCTGCCTTTGTCCTTGCTTCCCTTCTTCTCCTTCTCTTGCTCTTCTCATTTCCCTTGGAAACATAATATGATGCATCATCATCATCATCATCCGAGCTGCTAGATAGCTCACTAGATGAAGCATCATATGCCTTCTTTTCTTCTTGCTTTGTTCTTGCTGCCCTTCTCTTGGCTCTTTCTTCACGTATGTGTCTTCTTTCTTCTTTTCTTTTTAGCTTCTCATCATGCTTTTGTTGTTCTTCTTTTGCTTTTCTTTTTGTCTCTCTTCTCGCTCTTCTTTCCTTCTTTATTTCCACATCGGTGGTCTTGTCATTCTTGAGAGTGGTGTTGCTTGCTGTCGAGAGTGACATATCATTGTTGCTGCTAGCATCTTTGAAAAGCACACCACCATCTTTTGGCTCACGAGTGATTCTTGAATCTCCTTCGACTTTCATACTTCACGCGGTGAAGCGTATCTGAAGTAACCAGGCTTTGATACCACTTCTAGGATCTCCTGGAAGGTAAAGGAGGCCTAGAGGGGAGGGGTGAATAGGAAAAATTTAACTCGAAGCTCTGTTAGAATAGAGGGCGGCACTATCGGCCTTCAACAAAACCGCAGAAAGTAAAGAGACTTTGCGGAAAGTAAGCTGATATTGTAAATTCCACAATCCTGCAAAATGAATCCAAGATCTAGTGTGAAGACTGGATACCACAGAAATGTCTCACAAAACTAGATTGAGCCACCAAACCCTAGAAAGGGTGAAACACAAGAGATAATCTACAATAAGCACACAAGACTCAGTGATTTATATCGTGGTTCAGCTCACCACCAAGGTTTGCCTATGTCCACGTTGTTGAGAAAGCCACCAAAGGCTTAGGCTTGCCACAAAGGCTTACCCTACCCTCGTTCTCAAATCAAGAGAGTCAACTCTTGAGGTGAGGGATAATTTCTTAGCTGCAAGACTAAGGTTACAAACCTCCCAAGGCTGCTACACAAGGGGGCAAGCTCAAGGGCGACGCCTAGCCGGCTAGGAGCAAGCTCCAAGAGTAACAAACCTTAAAACCGTCGGCCAAACGTGAACCAAATACTCTTAGACTTTGGGAATCAATGGATCTACTCTCCAATCAAGTTTTGCTGTTGTTGGGTATTCTTAACATCATTACCAAAAGTAGACTTAGTTTTCTAATTCTGATAACGGTGCCAAAAATGCCAAACCTATCCCTCACACCACTTAAGCCAAGTTGTCATCCCCAGCATGACATGAGAGACGCGATATTGAAATATGCAATTGCCCTTCTAAATAAATAATGAATGGGATCTGCAAGCGTACAGATTAATACCGATGTAGCATTTTAACCAGGAAGTATTCCAGGTATCGTTATTTATATTTTTACCACTGGGAAGGGATTAGCAACCATCAATATTGATTATAGAATGGAATATAAGATTGAGCATCTATCATTGCATGTATAATTGAGAACATTTATCTAACTCTTTCATACAGGGATAAGTGTCACATGAAAGATATATGAAGTAATGAATAGTAACAAAGATAATTAATCTGATCAGCATAACTTAGCCACATATAAATATGATAAGCACCTCAATTAGATATTCTAGAAAGTCATTAGCATGGTATTAGAACGAACTAGAAGAATATTTCCTAAGTTATTCTCAACTATATAGTCTAGCATTATCATAGTTAGTGCAAGCATACTTAGCAATCATTGTGAGACAAGACTACGCCCATGCATAGTGATATTAGCAAGGTAAATGAGAAACATAGCAATCACTCCCCTGTAATAATGTTGCTCTGCCAGCCCAATACACGAGAGGGAGACTATATAAGAATCAATGAAGCTGTCACTATCACGAACTACCCCACGATCTGGCATATTGGGTACAATCGCAGATAAATACGGTATAAGCACCACGCCTACACAATATCTATCATTTACCCATAGATCCGATGGATAAACGCTATATGATCCTAAACATGTATATAGATCCAATCTAACTAAGCCAAGTATATAACTATGATAGACTAAGAACAATATAATCTTGAATATAAACAAGTAGAGCAAAGTCATAAGCAATATATTGAAGTAGAACAAAGTCATATTCATAATATCGAAGAACAAATATGATTAGAAGAACAATTAGAAGAACAATTAGAGAATTACCAAGAATCCTCTTGACAGATTCGGAAACCAATCGAAGATTGACTCCTTCTAGTTCTAATCTATGTAGCTATGCTAATCTAGATGTCTAATTGATGTGGTGGCTCTAATCTTGATCAGAGGCTTCTTCTCCCTTAAGGAATAATGAATTAGGGTTGAGAGGCTCTCTCCTCTAGGGGCCAGGGGGTCTAGTTTTATAGTCCCTTCAAGTGAATATGGGCCATTGGATCAAACCGACATTGATTGAACGGTTATCCTTGATCCTTTAGGTCGGTGGAGATTGATCCCGAAAGAGAGTCCTGATCCAACTCTGCAGGGGGGCGGGCGCCCAGGTCAACTGGGCGGGCGCCCAGTGCTTGGCCCCTTCGGCCTCCGCTTCCTTCCCGTGGCTTCTGGAGTCTTCTAGATGTAAGATAATTGCGCGGCACGTTGATATCTCTATGTAATCCCGACGTGTGGGCCTTTCTTCCGTATTTCCTGATAACCCCCTGCAGAAATAGACAAACACCAAAACTCGTGGAATTCTGTCAGATAAAACCCTAAGTCTGGATGTTGATTTCATTTGGATCCTTTTCTTTGTTTATTTGATAATTAAATTTGATACTTAAGGACTGTCAACAGCTGCCTTTTCTCTCAAGGATTGATGGTGGGAATCCAAGATTTGCTTGAGGGGTGAAGGAGCAACAATGGAGGGAGAGAGAGAGCTCTGGCTATCTGAACTCGATATGTGTCGACTGAGGTAGATGATGACCATTGTGGGATAAGTCTAGAGGTATAGGTACCCCCTGGGTCCCAACGGCCAGAAATGGGCGGCATTGCAGCCCTGGTCAAACCATGTATTATGTCAAACTGTTTTGCAGGCTGCTTTGGGTGTGAAAGGGGATGTTGATCTAGGAAGATGAGCATCTAGTTGCACAGTTGACCAACTATTCTATAATTCTCTTTATAGTACGAATTTTGCTAAACTCAATAATAAAAATTAATATAAACAAATAGCTTCCTTCAGTTTGGATCAACTCACATTCACACTTTTGGATACCTACAACCTGTTCATCATTCTCAATATTGATTCCCTGCTTATTATCTCGATAAATCTCATTAGCCCTCTAATTTGATGGTCATTAACACCAAAACCCACAATAGGGCTTGATTGCACTTACAATAGCAACATTAGTATTCATATAATTCATGTTCTTGATTATAAGATTCAATATCTACTTTACTGATATATATAGTAGAATGATTTTATTATTGTATTTATGCATAAGATTGTAAAACACTTACCTTAAAGTACACGAGGTAAGTGGTATGCATTATGTAAGCGTGGTGCTTAGATATTATGTATCTGCAGATGCACTCTATATATCGGGTTCTGAGGTAGTTTATAGGTGTGACGGACCTATTGAGTCCTCTATAGTCCTTTCCCCTTATATAGAACAAGTAGGGCTCGTGTCGCAATGGTTGTGCGGACTCTATTTCTAAACTTATTGTTGATGTTCCTTATGTGTAGATGGGATAGTAAATCTTAACAATGATTACTATATGTTCTTGCACTAATTGAAGTATGTATTGATAGTAGTTATAGAATGACTTATGAGTTATTCTTTTAATAGTCTAGTTGGACTAAGGCTATTGCTATAGATAGAGTGCTATCCGTTATGATGCTTGATCCGTACTTATTATTTATATATATCTTTTATCATGTGACTTACCACTGTTATGAGTAGTGTATAATATTAATTAAATCTCTCATACATAAAGTACAATTATCAATATTATATATTCATGCATAGTTATAGCTTCAAAGTGGTAAAACTATAAATCAACAACTGGTAATAAACTAAATAAAATTCAATGGTATACTTATCTATACGTATTTATAGTACGGATAGTAATCTTTGTGAGTAGATAGATAATTGCTTTAAAATCCTTTTAGGTGTAGAAATTCTATTAAAAAATTAGGTTTGGAAGTACCAAAGAAAATTACTCTATCAAAAAGTCAGGTTTGGAAGTACCGAAGAATCTACGGTTGAGGAAGATGTGTGCCTATGAGTTCGGCTGCATATGTTGGCTGTCTCGATGACGCAGCACAAATATGACCACAGAGTGGCTGCCACGGTGGATCCCGAGACCCGCGGCCATCACCGCCCCCACCTGCTCCGCGTCCTCCGATTCCCACCCGCACCCCACCACCACCACGCCGGAGAAGAAACCCGTAAGAAACGGGGGAAAAATAATTAGGAAAATAAATTTCAAATCAAAGTCTCCTACACCCAGCGACGAAAACTCTGCGACAATTCAAATCAAATCCATCCGTGTCGAATCGTGCCAGCGCAAACCCCGCGGCCGATCCCCTGTGCTCTCGCCGCCCGCCTCCCCCGATTCTGCAGCCTCTCGCTGCGAATCTGGGCGCGATTTCGAGGCTAGGGTTTGGGAGGCTCCGGATCGCAGGGCCGTGCGGAGGCAAGGGTTTGGATTCGGAGGTTGCTGCTGCGGGTCGGGGGTGCTGGATTGAGCTACTCCGCGCCGGCTTGTGATGGTGGTGAGCGGCGGTGGAAGACGAGTTGACGTCGGCGGCGGTGGCGGCGGTGGTGAGTAGGGTTTGTTGATTGAGTTGGGGCCGAGGGCGCGCCGGCCATGGTGCGGCTTCTCGGGCTGCGGAGCCTGAGCTTCGGGCCGGAGGAGTCGCCGCGGGAGATCCCCTCCACCGCCGACGCGGCCCCGCCTGTTGGCAGCAGTGGCTGGCTCGTGCGCTTCTTCGACTCCGCCTTCTTCTGCGAGTGGATCGCCGTCAGCTACCTCTACAAGCACGACCATGCCGGAGTGCGGGACTACCTCTGCAACCGCATGTACACGCTCCCTCTGCCGGGGCTCGAGGCCTACCTCTTCCAGGTCTGCTACATGCTCGTCCACAAGCCCAGCCCTTCCCTTGACCGCTTCGTCATCGACACCTGCGCCAAGTCGCTCCGCATCGCGCTCAAGGTGCACTGGCTCCTTGCTGCAGAGCTTGAGCTGGAGGATGCTGACGATCTGGATGGGATCGACAAGGTGCAGGAGCAGTGCCAGGTTGCAGCGACCGTGCAGGGCGAGTGGCCACCTCTGGTCCGGCCTGCTCCTCCATCCCCTGCTGCCAGTCCGCGAGGTAACCCCATGCTCAGCAGAATACGATCGTCCAAGCAGCGGCTATTGTCCCTCGCATCATCGCCGTCACTTGGACTGAGCCCCCCTGCTGGTGGTGGGGTCAATGTTGCCGAGGATGCTATGGGTACTGGAGGGAAGCAGCCAGCCACACCCTCATCAGAGGATAACAAGTTGCTTAAGAGACTGAGCATTGGTCCAAAAATGCGCGATGCATTGCTCTTCAGACGATCAGGAGAGAAGGATGAAGAACAAGACCGGGATGGGTTTTTTAAGAGGCTTCTTAGGGACAGCAGAGACAAGGATGATGATGATGGGGACAGAGAAGGATTTTTCAAAAGGTTACTTAAGGATAGCAGGGAGAAGGATAATGAGGAGGAAGAAGGTGATAGAGATGGTTTCTTCCGCAGATTGCTCAGGGATAGCAAGGAGGAGGACATGGAACTGACACCAAGCTCAGATGGTCTGTTGAAGAGACTCTTCCGTGATAAGGAGGACAAGCAAGGTGAGGATGATGAGAAGGAAGGGTTTTTTCGCAGGATGTTCAAGGATAAGAATGAGGAGAGGAGAGATAGCATCCATGCAAGACATGGGGATGAGGAAAGAGTGGGCAAGAGTGTGGAAGATGATGACAAAGAAGGTTTCTTCCGCAAAATTTTCAAAGATAAGAATGAGGAGAGGAAAGATGAAGGGCATCAAAAGCCGGATGAGAGGGAAAAGGTTGGTGCGAATATAGAAGAGGATAAGAGAGATGGGTTTTTCAGGCAACTCTTTAAGGATAAAAATGATGAGAAAAAGGAAGGCAGCACACCAAGCAAGAAAGAGGAAGATGATAGAGGCCATAGAAATGCTGATGATGATAATTTCTTCCGCAGGCTTTTCAAGGATAAGAATGAAGAAAAGAAAGGGATCGCTCATGACAGGAATGAAGATGACAAGTGTGAGGAAGGTGATAAAGAAAACTTCTTCCGCAAATTTTTTAAGGATAAGAATGAGGAGAGGAGAACTGAGGGGCCTGATAAAAATGATGATGATGGTAAGGGTACTAGTGGTATCGAAGAGGAGGATAATCCAGAGTTTTTGTCATTCCGTAGGTTGTTTAGAGTGCACCCAGAAGATTCTAAGAGTGGGGTCATAGAAAGCAGTCAATCTAACAATCTTTCTGAGGGGAGCCCAGGATCAGAAAGCTTTTTTAAGAGGCTATTCCGTGATAGAGACCGCTCACTTGAAGACTCTGAGATTTTCGGCTCAAAAATAGCAAAAGAGGCAAGGATCTGGTCTCATATTATTTTTCAGCTTGATAGCTCCTGTGTTCATGTTATAGTAGTATATTATGCCAGTTTTTATATCTTGTTTTATTTACAGTGGTTTCCTTTTGCATCTGTACTCATCCTCCTAATTGTGGTGATATGCGTTGCAGAAACACCCTGGTAGCACAGGAATCAATGAGAAGCAAAGTGGAAAACCACCATTACCAATTAATGCAGTAGCAGAGCTTCGAAAAGGTTCTTACTATGCTTCGTTGGAACTTGTTCAGGCTTTATGTGATACATCTTATGGCCTGGTAGATATATTTCCTATTGAGGATCGTAAGATTGCCCTCCGGGAGGTAGGTCAAACACATACCATGTAACTACATGGCTATTCATTTCACAACCTTTCAGTGATCCTGTGCCAGTTATTGTAATCTCTTTGGACTTTGCACATTCTAACTTGTACCCTGCAATGATATCTTCTTTTATGTGGCAGTCTCTTACAGAGATCAATAGTCAGATTGCTTCTGCCGAAAAAAATGGAGGTTATTTCTGCTATCTTATTCAGGATATCTCCTGAGTTCTTTGCATTTTGTTCACTGTATACACTTTTGTTAAGCCTTTGGATATTTGAATTTTTTTGGATTGCATTACTGGTAATATTACATTAGCATCTTCCATTGTAAGTTACAGGATGTACATTTATATTTTTTTGCCTTGTCCATTTGTGTCTGAGGTTTGTATAGTTCTGTTTATTATATGTGAAATGTTTTTGATGGGCAGTCTTTAAAAAATAGTTTCAGTAATCTGCATACAGATTACTTGAATAGCCTTTTTGATAGAACTTGGTCTGTTATATTTTTTTTCGTGCATCAGTTGCCATTACCATTTTAAGCACAGTATTTAGTTTTTTTGGGTCTGCTGAACAGTGAGCACCTAGCTAATTTACAGATTGTGGCGGTACTGAATAAAATGCATAAGGCATCAGAGCAATATGCCTAGCCATTGCTTTGTGTTAAAGAACAGCACTCTCTTCTTGTGACTCGAAGCTCTGAGCCAATTTGTTCTTTTTTAGGTTTATTTACATACCATAGCATTGGGCTAATGCTCCATTAATATCTACATATTGCAAAGCACCAGCTAGAATAACCTCATAATATTTTCTTTATTCTTCTGTGTGTAGGAGTATGCTTTCCGATGGGAAAGGGCATATATCGAGTGGTTCATATACCTGAAGATGAGTCTGTTCTTCTGAATTCTAGGGAGAAAGCTCCTTACCTTATATGTGTTGAAGTTTTAAAAGCAGAAGCTCCTAGGTATGCTGGTTTTTTGGATGTTCAATGAAAATGATGAGTCTTTCATAAACCTGGTCAGGCTTGTTGTTATACTAATTTTTATTTGTATATATGAGGCTAAAGATACATAGCTCACAACTGGAGTTTCTGTTGAAAATTTTGTATTTGATAAACAATGAAATGGTGGTCTTTGTCACTTTGTTACTGGAAGGGATCCTCTGATGCATCTGCAACCTGACATGGTCACAGACATGCGGGCCAGCTGGGCGTAGGACCCACCTGCCAGTGACCATGTTATGATGTGGAGTTATGTCAGGGGTACCGTTTCCCCAATCAGATGTCATTCTGGTAACACCTCTCATTTTCTGTCCAGCCACTCTAAAGGATCATCCGATGGGCACAAATTATCAAAAGGTGGGATACCATTGGCTAATGGAGATGTGCAACTACCAAAACCACCACCATGGGCTTATCCTTTGTGGAGCAGGCACGACACACAAAACTATGAAACAGACAGAATGCTGAAGTCTACTTCTCAGGTTATTGACCAAGCAATGGCTCAACTCTGGGAGACAAAAGTAAAATTTGTAAATGTTAGTTTCTCTATTGAGAAACTTGGTCGCTCAAGGAGCATTGCACTTTCTGAAACGGGGCGTAGGCTGCGACATGATGCTATAGATTCTCATGAGCCACCTGGAGATTCGCAAACAGTTGCTGATCAGCCTATTGAATGGGTGAAGGTTACATTGTCTGCAGTTCCAGGAGTTAACATGGAAGATGTAGATGATAATGAACCAACACGAAAGAAGGACCATCGCCGCATTCCTAGTACAATTGCCATTGAGGAAGTAAAGGTGAGACAGACATTTGAATTTCTTTCATTAGTGTTAAGTCTTACACTTCTTGTACTGCTAATTTTGTTTTCCTGTTTCTTCTCTAACAAATACTTCCACGTCCACAACTTGCACTTGTCCTAACATTCTCCTTTGATGAGTTACCTTATTTGCACCCCACTGGTTGTGTTATTGCTTTTAGAAACAAGCAACCTTGGAGCATAATGAGATTGCATGCAGCGATGGCACCCAACTTACTGTTTGGTTACCTTTTATGCTAATATTTGTTTTTGCTGGGTTAGGCTGCAGCATTAAAAGGAGAAGCTCCACCTGGTCTTCCTCTAAAAGGAGTTGGGCAGAGCACCCAAAATTTAGATCCTAAGGTGAATCCCTTGTATTCTACTCCCTCTGTTCCAAATTATAAGTTGCTTTGACTTTTTTGTACATAGATTTTGCTATGTATCTAGATATACGTTATATCTAGATACATAGTGAAATTGATGTACTAAAAAAGTCAAAGTGACATAATTTGGAACAAAGGGAGTAGTTTCTTTTTGACCAAGACAAGAAGTCAATAGCTCACAATTTCCTTTTCCTGAAGGCTACTGATGGTGGGGATCCAAAACCAACCGATGCTTTGGCTGGTGAGCTTTGGGCTGTCAAACGAGAGAGAATTCGACGGTCTTCGGTTCATGGAAAATCACCTGGCTGGGACTTGCGCTCTGTAAGTCAAATTTTGTTTTATTATTAGATTTACTTTATTACTATTCTTATAGACCCTTTACATTCGTGGATAGACCCATGGAGGCTATTTATGTACACGATTATTACTTCGTTTGTTGGGCTTCTAAACAAATGTTTGCCTCCAATATGGCAAATGCTGTTTGCTAATCTTCATTAGATATAGACGCTGTACAAAATTGTATCATATTATAGTTGATTTTGTAAGTTTAACCAAATAAATTTTGCTGTACTTTTATTTTGAGGTGAAATATTGCTGTAACCTCTTAGGTAGAACATATAATTTAGATTGACTGAAATATCGTTTTGTGAGGCAAACTTTAGAAGAGGGACACCTGTGGCATTTAGCGGGGGCTAGAGGTTAGTGCAGTTGGATGTTGGATCTCTTGAGGCTGCTTGGTAGTTTGGTTCAGGTTGTGTTTTTGCCCGGTGTGATTTCTTAAAGGGGATCTTATAATTTTGCTGTAGAGTTATGGGTATGTGTATGTTTTGGGTGTGTCGTGAATATTGTGTTTTGGTGAGTGGGTGTGTGTGTTGTAAGAGCTCTTTCCCATTTTTTTTCCTTCTTGATATAATGATATGCAGCTTTCCTGTTCGAGATTTTTTTTTTGTTTGCAATGCAATGTTCAGTTCTCCTTTGTCTTCAAGGAAAAAAAAGTTTCATATAAACTCAATGAATAATATTGTGTCTTTCTAGGGATGGAAATGATCAGAAATGGTTGGTTATGATAGTTACTATATGGAAACTATTCCTGGTCAGTCAGAAACTCACCATATTTTCATTTTAACTATTTAGTGACAGCATCAATACGGTACATGAAATTAGAAATCAAAAGTTAAAATATGAATATACGATAATGGTCTGAAACGGTCATAAATGATATCATCATTATTACAGAAATGTCCCATGATAAATGGGATATTCCATTCTCGCTTTCATCCCTATGTCCGTCCATCTCTGGAGGACTGGCTAACTCTATCTGACTGTTGAAGAATTTAAATACTGAGAAGTAAAGCGACAGCTAAATCTCAAGTGTTTCACGAATGGTTGATTCTGTGATCCTTTTTATGTACTAAAAACATAGGACCAATTCATGTAAGCTGTTAGCATTGTGGTTTTGTGCCTTTTCATTCCAGACTCCAGAGTTATACAGCCTGTCCATTCCCATTGCTTTTGGTTCTGAAACATCTTCAATTACTGCCATGCTTCTGAAACATTTATTCCAACTGTAGATTATTGTCAAGAGTGGTGATGACTGCCGTCAAGAACACTTGGCCGTACAGCTTGTTGCACATTTCTATGGTGAAAGCTGATTCTCATTCCTATAATGATTTGTCATTTTTGCATTTGCATTCGCATTGTGCCTTTCTCCATCAGATAAATATGCTATTTCCTTCAGAAAATGGCCTTTTGGACTTTCATTTCGTCATGCTCTAGTTTGTTGTTTCTATCGGATATCTGAATCTTAAGCATTTAACTTGCTGTTTTGACATCTCCTATATATGCAAATGTTTCAAAATTCAAACAGATGCAACCATGGATTAAGTATATATATTTTCTTCCTAGGTAAAGCCATGATTACTAAATGACTTGTCTGTAAATGTTTTTGACTTTTGTACTGTTGTACATAGATATAGCACCAGTTTCTTGCACACAGAAATAGCACCACTCCTATTGGTTGTAATATTTGTGTTTGGAACAGAATTAATATATTGCAGTCTCAAATTTTTGAATGCTTGTATGCACTATATTAGACGACAGAGGGTGTATTTTTTTTCATTGGTATGTTAATTTTCTGTTTCTGCTCTTATTTAAACTCCTGATGTCAGACATATATCAAGAAGCTGGTTTACCACTATGGCTGCGGCCTTATGAAGTGATTGTTACTTCTGCTTATACAGCACTAATTGAGACTATCCCTGATACGGTAGGTACCTTACCTTCTTAACTACTACCATCATTATTACTATATGTTTGGTACTACAAGTTTATTTCTTGTTACTGCAGGCATCAATCCATTCCGTCAAAAGTAGGTTTCCCAATATTTCAAGTCTCCGAGACTACTATGTAGCCAAGTATGAAGAGAATTCTCCAAATTTCAAACTTGCACAGGTGAGATGCTACCTTTCGGGGTAGAAGCAAATTATATCCTTGTGACTGGAGTTGGGTCTGTTAGCCTCTCCTTCGTACCTTTACTCGCACAGGTGACATGCAGCGCTCATGCTTGCATTGTCTGAGAAAATCAAGATATGTATATTTATTCATTTGCTTCTTGAATGCAAAGTTTAGGTTTATTTCAGTAATCATTATACCAACTTGTCAATCCCTTATGCTATGCATGTCTATGCAAAAAATGTGTTTAGCTGCATTTGCTTCTTAATTGTCATTTATAAGAATAATTTTCATGCATTATTCTACCATGTTTTTTGTGATACTTGATAAACAACAGCAAGAAAACTGTACAGTGGGATCTTCATGTGGTCAATCTATTGTCAGCCTAGGAGGGTTAATATGAAATCTAGTATTGTTGAAACTCAGAAAGTCAGAACTGTTTTTCTTTTTTACAGAGAAACTTTGTTGAAAGTATGGCTGGATATTCAATTCTGTGCTACCTACTTCAGGTGCTGAAATGCAACATATCTGGTAACTGATTGATGTCATTGTTGATACAAATTCTAAGCCCATAGCTGGTGTTCCTTTTTTTTTGTGAATTTACAGGTGAAAGATCGCCACAATGGGAATCTTCTAATAGATGAGGAAGGACATATTATTCATATTGATTTTGGTTTCATACTATCTAACTCTCCTGGAGGGGTAAACTTCGAGAGTGCACCATTTAAACTAACAAGGGAACTCCTTGAAGTATGATGGAAGCTTGAAATTTGTTTAGATTTTTTTATATTATAAAAATGAGTTTTAAATACTAATATATTTTTGGGTTGAAAATTTGCTAGGTGATGGATTCTGATGCAGAGGGAACTCCCAGCGAGTTCTTTGATTACTTCAAGGTATATTAAATGATAGACTCCCTTGGTTGTTGCTGGGGCTTGTCATTTTTGTATAGGCTATATATTAATTTGTATTTCTTCAGGTCCTATGCATTCAAGGTTTCCTGACTTGTCGGAAGCATGCAGAGCGTATTATACTTCTTGTGGAAATGTTGCAGGTAACATACTTTATCTGTGTTGCCTAATATATGTCATTCAACTAAGTTTTAAAGGCAAATATTTGTTTAATGCAAACACATTTTTAGCTCAACATTTTGTGATGGATATCGGTAAAGAATTAGTTCATTAGATCCTTTGACAGGTTCTCCATATTGGCCAAAAGTTCCACTCTCAATTTTTATCCAATACGAACTTGACTTTTTTTGCTGTGCCATGTAATCTGACCTACTACAGTGAATCTGTTTTCTTGCATTCAAGCATATAAATTGATTTGAGTTAACCTTTTTTGTATGGTGTAATGTTACCCTTGCATGTCTGGTATCTGGCATGCTGTTTACCTATAATTGTGTTCATTAGCTTTTTCTCTGATTTGGCTAGTATGCAACAAATTATCTTACAAGTATTATATTGTGTCCCCTTACCAGGATTCTGGCTTTCCATGTTTCAAAGGTGGCCCTCGCACTATACAGAACTTGAGGAAGAGGTTCCACTTGAGTCTAACTGAAGAGGTTTGCATACTAATCTTTGCTAGTCATCATCATTCCTAGAACTTTTTCTAACTATTACCTTACGATGGGTGCAGCAATGCGTATCCCTGGTGCTCTCACTGATCAGTAGCAGCATGGATGCTTGGCGCACTCGGCAATATGATTACTACCAGAGAGTATTGAATGGAATTTTATGATTTTCCCCACAAGAGTCACGGATTCATTCAGAAACCAAACTTCTTGTATCCTTGGAGCAAACCATGGGATTGCATAGGTCAGTTTGGGGCTGATCTATACTGGGTAATTGAGCACTGTGTTTTCATGTGGCATTGCACATTTTTGGTCAACTAGGGAAACAGATTGGTGCCTGCATTCTACTTTCATGTGATCCCCCCTCTGACAGAGTTAAGTGTACAGTCATCGGCAGTTATCTAGTTAGTGCTTTGTGCTAGGAGGTTGCGACTAGTGGAGCTCTATTTGGCATATTGGAATTTGGAACCCGAGCTGCATTGTTGTACAGACCTTTGGTTGACGTAGCTTGGACAGGATGTAGGAGAGGACTGGGCCATACTTTGAAGCAAACAAGTGTAAATTATAGGCATATGGGAGCTGGGGATAATCCGAGGACAAGAACAGATATGCCGTTCGAAGTGTCACTGTACTGATGTCCTGTGGTATCCCTATAGCGCCAAAGTAGATGGAGATGTGCTTTGCTGCATTTGTAAATTACCAATACTGTACAGGGACCATACTATAGGAGCTTTCCGTTTTTTAGTTGTTAAGATATTAATTCCTTTTGTTGTGGCTGTCTGGCCTACGAAGATCTAGGTGATAGCTTGTTCACTAGCAGTATGATCAGTGTTTGGTATTTTTTGCTATTTTTTCCTGTGGCCCTAGCAAATTGCAATGTGGATACAAAAAATACATTTCCTTGTGTCATGAAGAAAAACACTGCAATATTTTTAGTACATTTTGCTGTACCATGAGAGATCAAATTTCTTTCTTGTGCAAGACTGACGTGCAGTCTGAAGTTTCATAAGAGTGGTTGCTATGTATGGATCAGGTTCAGGTAGAGACTTATAATGCTGTGATAAAATTTAATATGACTAATTATGTTAAATTTATGATATTTTAATTAATATGGTCAATGATGTATAATATAGATTTTAGCTAGCCGAAGCCCGTGCGTTGCTCTGGGTGAAAGAAGTATGTTAATTCAGTTTGTTGCTTCAATAAAAAGGGTTTTTTGAAACGACGTTGATGCCAATAATGAAGTAAAAGCGCTTCAATAAAAAGGTTTTTCGAAATGATGTTGATGCCAATAATGAAGTAGAAGCGACACATGATCTATTAAGTGGAATGAAATATTAGCAAGGGAAAAATCATAAAATTTTAAAAATTAGGGTAAAACCACAATTGGTTTGCTCGATGGGACAAGATCATAATTTTATATTTCTTTACTTTGTGAATTAATCTTTACGTATTCAAAACAAAATATCACTTTGCTCCTATTCTACCATCCTTGCTAACGGTGTTAATTTTTTTTATAAAAGGACAAATATTCCGATTGATTTCACCCCTGATTTTATGGCTATTTATGAGTTTACCTCTGATTTAGAGTAAGACATTTATATTGTATTTTGACAAAAAGGTTAGGTCAGGTCAAATATATTTAACGAATTTTGCAAAGTTTTTTCAAACAGATCTAATATTGAAAAAGAAAATCAAACAAAATCTTCTTTTGTGTACTCTTTTTATACGTGTTTGTACGGTGCATCGTGTATATATTAGTTCAAATCTGAAATCTCTATTTATTGTGCATAAATATGATCAATTAGAGAGCTGCAATTGCTATAATCTTGTCATGTCGAGTTTCTCTAGTTTTGTTCTAAAGAAACATGTTAAAATTCAAGAAGAGGAGCAATGTTGGCTACTAACTATAACCTGCCCTTCAACAAAGCTCAAACCCAAAATGGTTTGTTGTGAAGGAGAGAATGATGAGGACATGACACCTTTGGATATGACCATTGATTATAAGGTGAGCTTATTTATATATTCGCATAATGATTTTTAGTATAATTCACTTGGTTCCATATTACATGTCATTATTTGCTTGTAGGTATGAATGTTCTCAAAGTGCAAGGTCATCGATGCTAAATTTTTAGTTTGCTAGCGGCCCGACAGTACTTTATTGGGAAGACCATAACTCTTTTTTCCAGAGTGATTTTCAAATAGATCTGGTTTGAGACCATAACTCCTTTGTCCAGAGTGATTTTGAGGTTCATGCATACTTGATGGAAAGCTTATTTGATTCTCTTTCAAATGGATCTGGTTTGACCTCAATATCATGTTAGCAAGGCCTCTAAATCATTAAGACATGTTGTCGCTATTTCTACCGAGAGCTACGTCAATATTAGGAGCTTGTTATTTACCCTTGGAATCCTGGGTCAAGTTGGAGCATGCCCCAAGGAGATGGAGAACACCCAAAATAAACTTTTGGACGTCCTCTCCCTTGGCCACCACCTTACCACATCGTTCCTAGAGTAAGGAAAGTAAGAGTCCAAACCCAACACGTTTTGGAAGTTGGATTCAGGCTACAGAACAACCCCAATTGGATCACCACGACTTCATATGGATGCCAATTGGGACGTTCTCATACTTGATGGAAAGCTTATGAAGTCTAATTTTTAATGGGTCGAACCACATGTCCATATCTCTTCTGAGTTAGGTGTAATTATTGTTTTATTATTGAAACCTTTTCTGCTTACGGTGCCATGTTACCCTATTTTGGGTCAATGGTCCATGTATCAAGTTGAGTCCATCACGGACATGTCCTAGGGTTGGAGGACGACTCTAGCACCCTTTTGGTCGTCCTCCTCTCTACTTATTTGCCACTAGAGCCACCATGAACAATTTGGGTTTTATTTATATTAAGTTTAGCTTTTGCTACTTGCCTGTAAGCATGCGTGCTGGATCATCTGTCCGTCTTCTTGTATTTAGAATCCTACTTCATAGGACATTGAGGTTGAAACCTTCATTTATATCTAGTAATTCAGTACTAATTCTACTTGTTCTTGTTGGTTCTTCGATTGTTTGCAGGACAAGTGTCATAGTGGTTGGGTGTCGCGCTCCATAAGATCGGGACAACCATTGGGGTTGGTGTATCGGTTGCTAAGATGCAGTCTTAGAAGACTGTAGTCGGGTTGTGAATGCCATCTTGATTCACCAATCGAGTTGTCCCATGCCTCTCATTGAAAGATCAGGCAAAAACCCTAACGGATTCACATCACTGGGCCGCGAGTGGAGCTGGGCCAGCGCGCGAGAGAATGCATCGGGCCTCAGCCTTAGTTTTGGGCCGAAAACAAGAGAGGAAAAGATCTTCTCTTTATCATTTTTATTTTCTATTTTCAAAACCATTTTCAAAAGAGAATTTTAAATCAGTTTGAATTTGAAACAAAACTGAAAGCCCTAGTTTGATTTTGGATAATTGATGAAACCTATGTGTACTAACCTTTGTCATGAGTGAAATATAAAGATAGGTTGGTACACACCAAGTGATGGAGCTAGATGATGGTCATGGTGATGGAGGTGACCAAAAGAAATTATCAAGTGCTCTAACTTGGAAAAGAAGAAAGAGAAAAATAAAATGGGCTCAAGGCAAAGGTATTTTTAATAGGGCCATTTTGTTTTTCCACTCAAGACACCTAGTGGGTGTGAGTGGATTTAGGATAGATAACCGTACTATAAAGAGGGGAAATCTTTAATTGCAATGGTTATCTAGTGCCACTGAATATGTTTCTCTTTTGCATTTACCTAGCGCTTAGTGACGTTGTGAGCTGCATGAAAAGCCTATAAAAATATTTGTGAAAAGCTAATTTAAATGTCCAATTTATTTTGGAATATTTTGGTAAAATTAGCTACTTGAAAAGGTGCTGAAAATTCACAGAAGGTGAACTGCTGTCCAGCTGCTGAAACAAGCTGAAAGTTTTTGCAAGTAGCTGAAACAAATTGGAAGCAGTCGCAACTAGTTAAAACTAGTGTGCAGTCCAACAGCAAGCAGGAGAAAGAAAGCTGGAAGTAGTTGTGACCAGTTGGAATCAGTTAAAATCAGTGCACAGCTCAACAGCAAGCATATGAAGGAAATTGCAAGAAGCTGGAAGCAGTCGCAACCAGTTAAATCCAGCGTGTAGGCCAACAGCAGGCAGGTGAAAGTCAGTTGGAAGCAGTTGCAGCTAGTTGGAATCAGTTGAAAGAATTCATAGCTGCTAATTGTTGTCTGTCTCGTGCGTAAGAAGGAAATGGCAGAGACCATACTTGCATGCGTGCATGTGGTGGAGCTCTTGCCATAATAAATGAGAGAGAGAATGAGAAAGGTGATTTGCATGGCTGCATGCAAGTGTGAACACACCTTGATAAAAGGAGGCAGCCATTGACTTTGCTATTCATAGAGTGGTCCACTCAAGTACAAGGAGGTACTAATTTGCTCTGTTGTGCACCTCGTCCCATTTGAAGTGGAGAAGTGGCAGGAGTGCATGCGCATGGACTGCAGGGTTGCAGCTCTTTGCCACTTGTTCATTTATTTGATGGGACCCGTTGCTGAGAAAATTCAGAGAGCTACTCAGTGCCTGTGTTGCTGCCCGTTGTGGCAAACGGTACTGTAGTTGCCTGTTGGGAGAGCTGGCTGGCCAAATAATTTAGGCCGAGCGCTCCACTTCCTTTCTCTCGGTCTGGCGAATACAGAACAAAACACTTCACTCCTTTCTTTCCAGAGAACAAAGAACTCGAGCTCCCCTCTCCCATCTCTCCCAAGTGCTAATCCTACGAGAGATTTTTGAGAGGCCTGCGTGATTGATCCAGTGAGCTCGTGAGCATCTCCTCCCTCTCCTCTCCCTCTCATAGCTTGGTGCTCATCTGAGAGAGGATTGAGGGTAATCCTAGGTGCATTTGAAACTGCATATTTTGTGGCACTAGGTGATTATTGTGATTGTGGATCTCTTATTACTCTTGGTGATTGCCGTCACCTAGACGGTTGTGGATTTATTGATTGGTGAGGGGATTTGGTGATTGTGTCCGCCCCCAATCAAGGTGATATTTGTAAGGGGTTCTTGGGCTTATTCCCCGGTGGAGTGCCAAAAGCCACTTTAGTAAATTGCTCGTGTCATTGAGCTACCTCACTTGTGGGTAGGTTCTTGCGGTGCCCATTTGTTGGGCTAGGTTTGTGAAACACCTATTAGCCGCCGAATCACCAAGTGTTGGTCGACACAACGGGGACTAGCGTGTCGGCAAGCACGTGAACCTCGGGAGAAAAATATTGGTGTCATTATTGTGATTGGTATTCTCCCGGTGAATATATTGATATACATTGTGATTGGTTCATCCTCTACACATCGGTATAATTATCTCTCTTCTCTTTACTTTCTTGCAAATTAGTTGTAACTAGTAGATCCTAGTTTTAGCTAGTTGTAACTAGTTGTAAAGAGTAGTGACATCGCCATTGCTTGTGCCTAGAGATCATAGCAACTAGAATTATTGGATAGGTGGCTTGCAACCCTTGTAAAGCTAGAGCAAAATTGCTTTACGCCTTTTGTTATATTAATCCTTTGCTCTAGTGCCTTGTAGATTTTTTAAATAGGCTATTCACCCCCCTCTAGCCATATTAGGACCTTTCAAAAACCCACTCAACACAAAAATAATATGCAACAGCATGTATGCAAAAGACATGTAGCTAGATCTTATAGTTGATTTTATTTTAATAAAAAATATTAATATGCTAATTTTAATGCTCACAAAATACATAAATAAATCAAGTTTAAACCTATTTAAGGAAAAGCAAATTTTGGATGTTACAGCCTGTTGTTGTAACATGGTTCACGGTCGGCTACGAATAAAGGAATAATACAAGATCAAATAAATATGATCACCAACATAGGTTTAGGGTTTCAAGTGACAGAATTCCATGAATTTTGGTGAATTGTGACTTTGCAGGGACTAATCAGCCTAAAACAACAAAGGAATCCTTGCATGGCATGATTCCTTTCGCAAACCGATCGGACACCGACACCATAGGACTCTAGAAGACACAAGGAAACACCGGAAGAAGTGAGGGAGCGTGAGGCTACCAGGTGGGGCCGGTTGGCCCCACACCTAGGCCGATCGGTCTCCTCCCGTGGCAATTTGCTATGAGCTTCTAGAATGTTCCTCCACCGCCTCTAAGGATGTATCTCCACCATACATTAAGGTCGGTTTGATCCAAAGACCATGGTTCATCCCTTCAGGCTATATAACTAGACCCTAGCCCCTTCTAGAAATCATATCTCAATCAATCAAATGATTTGAAGAGGCGAAGGATCATTCAGAAACCCTAATTTTGTGAGAGCTCCACCAATTCTATGGCATAGCTAGATAGAATTAGAATTAGAGGAGGCAAGCATCATTTGGATTCTAGATCTAGTTGTGAGGAGGCTTAGTAAACCCTAGTTTTTCTCTCCTGTATCAACATTGTTCTTATATTGTTCTAGTTCTTGATACATTTGATATGACTTTATTCTTAATCTATATCATGTTCTTTGTTATAATGTTCATTGTCTACTTTGATTATATATTTGGCATAGATAGTTTATCTTTATGCTTATATTCATGTTTGTATAGCGCTCATCCAAGTGATCCATGGGTGAGTGAGCGTGGTGCTTATACGTTGTTTACCTGCGAATGCACCCTATATTCTAGGTCATGTGGTAGATTGTGGGTGTGACATTCCCATTGAGTCCTCTGGGCTCCACTCCCCAAGTGTAGGTTTTATTAGTAAGATGCGGTTTCAAGGCTTGGTTTTACTCTGCTTGTCAACCCTACTTTAGAAATGTCTCTTTGCTATGAATATGAGATAACCTAGACAATGATTACTAAATATTTATTGCACCAATGAATGTATTCTCTAATCTCTATTCTAATCAATGCTAGCTATAGAATAGAATGCTCTTAGGGTTATCATAGACTGCTGTTATCATATATATTTATAGTGTACCTTATCTTTTGATTGATCCCTGTTATAAGTAAAGGATAGTGATCTCTAGTTGCGTCAAGGAAGGATGCATATATATACATATAGGTCTTGTACTGAGTTGGTATAGAGCTAGGATTTATTATTTTTGAAATACTTAATTTCATGTGTAAAAATAATTCCAAATAAGTCTAGAATTATTATTTGTGCCACGAAAAATACTCTAAAAATCCTTAAAATTCATGGAAAATCCCAAAAATATTTTGGAACATGAGAAACCCAAAAAAAGTATGTGGAGCTCAAGAAAAGATATTTGGAGCATCTAAAATTATATTATGATCATAGAAAAGTGGGGAACAAGTTCAAGAAAAAGCCACAAAAATTCCCAAGAAGTTTGTAGAGATAGTTGATGAATGATAAACTCAAAGGAATAATTTAGAGCAGATTTCAGAGATCTTGTAAAACTCTAAACAAAAATATTAAGATAAAAAAGGTCATGGCTTGATTATAGAAAAGACAAAGACGCCCCAAAGACATATCAATGACCTACTGAACGCATTTTGAAAGTTTTACTCACTCATGACACAAAGTCATGCAACAAGCAAACATCACATCAATATAAGACAATCAAATTAATATGAAAAAGTTTGAAACCGCAATTTTCTATATTTAACTTAGCAGAGGCTTAATTAATCTTGAAACATTTTATGCAAATGTTGAAATTATTTGTTTTATTTAGTGTTTTCTATGCACAACCCAAAATTAGAAATTTTGAGGTGTGACATTTAATGTTACTCAGAGAAATAAGATTCTTGCTCAGGTATGGAATATGCCTCATGTCACTCAAAGTTCTGACAATGCCACCATGCATCTTAATTTGAATAGATCCATTGCCAACAATATCAAGAGGACTGTCATCACCTAATCTAACAGAATCTCCACCTTAGATAGAATCATAGGTGAGAAACCAATCTCTATTAATGCATATATGAAGTGAAGAAGTGGAATCAAGAATTCATTCATCAGCACTATTTGCACATCTAGCGAAAACAACAAAGAAATCACCATTCCAATTATCTGCCTTAGAAGCAGAAACGAAAGCATTACCTTCATCATTAGGTTTACCTTTCTCTCTATATGAGTCAGTTATCTTCTCTTTACTGTTTAATTTACAATACTCAGTTATAAAATGATTATTCTTCTTGTAATACTTGCAGAATTTATCTCCCTTAAAAATGAGACTTTGATCGACCTTTATAGCCATTAGGACTTTTGCCTTTATTGCCATTAAATTTATTTTCTGTTCTCCCAAGAACAGACAATGTTTTTCCATTCGGAGCAGAACCTTTAGAAGACACCATTTGTTTCATCTTTTCCTTGGTATGCGACGCCTCAGAAACCTCATCAAAAGTTAGAGTATCATGACCATATAATAATTTATCTCTGAAATTTGCAAAAAAAACTAGACAAAGAGTACAAAAGAATAGGACCCAAATCTTTATCATCGTAATCTACCTCCATAACCTGTAGATCTGTAACGATCTCCTTGAAGACCGAAAGATGGTTAAGCACAAAACCATCTTCTTGCAACTTATGTGTATATAACTTCATCTTTAAATGCATCTTGCTTGTTAAATTTTTAGACATGCAAAATGACTCTAACTTGAGCCATAAAACAGCTACAGTATTCTCCTGCAAACAATCTTGCAAAATGTTATTTAAAAGATAAAGCTGAATTTGAGTCAAGGCCTTACAATTTCTTCTCTTCTCATCATCGCTCTAAGATTTTGAATCCTTGTTACTGAATTTATCAAGAGCATCATCCACTTCAGCCTGCTTAAGATGAGTCCTCATCATGACTAGCCATAGAGCGAACCTTGTGTCTGCGATCCAGTTAAGGAATATCATATTTCATGAAGACATAGTGAAAACATAATAGCACTAATCAGAAGAATAATAATCTATAGAAAAACTGGTACACCCTATGTGCACAAAATAATAAATCTGCAGCTTGGTATACTTGTTGTGTATAATTGGCAAAGATCTGCCGACGAACAAATCTCTTGGTACGAATCCTTATTTATACTTTGCGAAAATTGGTGAGTTCAACATCCACCACCAACAGGATGTGCGTGTAGCACTTGCCCTCGATGTGCGTGCACAAGGGCCAAAAGCACTGCGTCAACAGCTGACAACAGGGGACAACATAGTAGACCAATCTGATGACATCGTCTCGTTCACGGCATGAAATCAAACTCACGGACGGCAAGGAATGAAGGAACAGTGCCAATTGAACTGTGCCTGTTCAGTTCACAATCTCCGACAGGTGTAGATTTGAGACTCCGCCTTGGACTCGTTTGCGGAAACACTACAAGTTGCCGATACACGACACCGATGGAGAGCACGATGAACACAGCGAGATCCAAATGGACGATGACCACTCGACGAGCACCGGCGGCGGGCAAACAGGGTGTAAAACCTTAATATTTTTTTAACAGAAAAAGTTTAAATTTCTCCTCTAAGTTTAGTATATGTCCAGATTACCCTTAAACTTACAATTGATTCAATTTACTTCCTCCAACTATTTCAGTTGGTCTAGTTTACCCCTTAACATGATTTGTTATTTTAGTTTTTTCACGTATTAGTTGAGTTTTAATATCAACTTTTGTGATATAATAGAGAATAATATCATAAGTTATGTTAAAACTTTTTACGAAAATTTTGATAGCTTAGAAAATTTAACAATAAATTAACAATAGGGATACAATATCATATAAAATATAATGAGGAAAAATTTATAATGTATTTTTCTAACACAAAATACAATGTCCTCTATCACCTCGCAAAATTTCAAGCTAAAATTTAATTTGTACATAGAGAAACAAAATAGAAAAATCTCTTTAAGGTGTTAGTTGGACCAACTTAAATAGGTGGAGGGAGAAAATTGAACCAAATATTAGTTTGGGGGTTATTTGAACATAGACCAAACTTGAAGGGAGTAATATGGACTTTTTCCTTTTTTAATCTCGTGTCTGGCTCTAGATACCACTTAATAGAAAAAAATACGAATATAGATCGAACACGAGACACATTTACATAGAAAACTCTTGTGGGGAAAACCACGAGTGTCAACCAGTTTATGGAACACAGACAATATGATGAGTTGTTTCTCTCAACTCTTCTCATATAGCTTACAAAATGTATTTATAGGACGCACTGACTGCAGTAAAATATACAAAGAAATTCGCTAATAAACATAACCCCAACTGTGAGCCCTTGAGACGTCCCTATAAGACTCACGTTAAGTCAGTGGCACAAGCTTTGCCGACTTATATTATGAGCGTTATTAATATCCCTTTGCTCTTATGTGATAGTCTCACCTCCATCATTAGAGACTTCTGGTGGGTAGTGGTGAAAGGAAATAGGAAGACAGCATGGGTGGCCTGGCGTGACCTAACAGAAGAAAATTTCACGGTGGACATGGTTTTAGAGATATGCGGATTTTTAACCAAGCTTTGTTGGCATGTCGATCAGGCGTGGAGGCTTATCGATCATCCGGATAGATAGTATGTGTGTGCACGTTTACTGAAAGTCTGAAAGCAAAGTATTTTCCTAGAGGCTCCTTGATTGATACAGTGTCTCAGGCGAGCGCTTCACAGGCAGGTGATCATGTATGGTTTTTCTGCCCTTAAGGGCATATGCTCCTACTCCCTTTACCATTGGATTCGTATTGAGAAGTTTGCAAATACACATCTCAATGCAGATTCACTTTGAGATGTGTGTTTGCGCACTTCTCAATACGAATCCAGTAGTGGAGGGAGTGGGAGCACATGTCTTTAAGGACAAAAATAACTTTACCATCATGTATCGGCTTGAGCTATTCAATGGAGGGACGCATGTGGCGAATTAGCAATAGCTTCAGTGTCAGAATTTGGAGAGACCCGTGAAACGCCTGAGATTTCTCTTGTAAAGTCACAAGTCACAACTCGAAGGGGACCATGCCGCTTCCACTGGGTTTTAGACTTACTGGACTCGGCTAGACACAATTGGAACTTCGACGGATTGGTAGTGATTTTCAATCTGGCGGACTCTGTAGAAATCACCAAGATAAAATTATGAGAAAGGAGAATTAAAGATGTGCTAGCGTGGCATCTAGAAAAATCTAGCTGTTTCACGCTATGGAGTGCCTACAGGTCGTGCAGCAGTAGAAACAGCTTCAAGCACGCCACCAAAGGTGTGCATGTGTAACACGCTCTAGAGTCCAAACGGCTCAAATTAACTTTGCATGCTGAGCAAATCACACCTACCACTATCTCATTTGTGCTTTTGTCTTTGGTTTATGTAAAAGGATTAACTCAAGGATGGTGGCATGGACTCTAGAGGCCTTATATGTTGATCTAACCCACCTTTAACAACCATGGGTCACCACGGGCCAAGTTCTAAACTAGACCAGTGTAACATACACCCACCCCCTCAAAGGACCTGACATCCTCGTCGGCCCAACATACCCAGAACTGGGCAAACGATGACCAGAAACATTGTCTCTTAGCACACGTGACCGTACGTCTAGTGCCGACACATGTGCCACACCGTGCACCCCGCAGGGCTTACACGCACAATGAACCCTATGTACGCAACCCCTAACCCACACGTGCCCATGGCCGCGAAGGTCAGCTCTGATACCATTTGTAATGCCTCAAACTCCAAATAGTTCAAATCCACATTGCACAATGTGAGAACCACTTCTATCACAACTCCACTTATGCTTTCGTCCTTGCTTCGCGTAAAAGGATTAACGCAAGGATGATGATGATGGACTTTAGAGGCCTTATATATTGGTCTAACCCACCCTTAACAACCAAGGTAGGACTAAATCCTTCATAATTATCCCATAATATGCACATGGGCCACCATGGACTAAACTCCAAATTTAACCGGATGTGATAGCATGTCTGCTTGGAAATTAGCAAGAGATGTGCTTCCTACAAAGAAGAATAAGGGATCGAAGAAAGCTTCCACGCCAATTTAGAATGTGTCCAAGCCAAGAACTTGCGGTACGCTATGAGAGACCATTGGCTACTGCTTCTCTTTGATGGATGCACGCCGGATCAAGGGGGGTTGGTCTTGCTCATGTTGTGGAGAGCATGGATAGTTCAAAATTACATCACGTGTAACTTAGGTTCGGCTAACTTAATTGAATCTATCCATTTCCTTTTGAGCTATAGGAATATTGTGTTGCAGGTCCGCCAAAATGACATGCCAACGGATACCAATGGTAAAGGGCTAAAGGGTCGTAATGGATGCCCACTCGTGTTCTTGCACCTGACAACGGGAGGACGGAGAAGTGGACTCCCCCGCTAGCAGGCTAGATGAAGATGAACATGGATGGTTCTTTCGTCATGTAAACTAGGAAGGCGTGCATTGGTGTTGTTATCAGGAATAGCAGAGGTGAAGTTGTTCTGACAGCTTGGAGGGTCTAGTGCATCAGCAATTGAGGCAAGAGCTCAAGCATGCGCGGAAGGGCTCCCGTTGGACTTAGAATAGTGTCCAAGACCAATTATTATGGAATTGGATAGTGCCACAGTATTTGCTGCGATGGTGTCCGGCAGCATGGATAGATTCAAAATCAAATATATTATCTTGGGAGTCAAGGAATATCTGCAAACACTGGTGGAGTGGAAATTCTAGAAGGTAAAGAGAGAGTGGAACAAGGTCGCTCATGAGCTAGGTTATTTAGCTAGGTGAAATACTCATACGTCTACTTGGTGGAGACAGGAACTTGCGTGTGTCTTAGTCATCCTAAACGATGATTGTAATGTTTTGCCAAGTTAAATAAAGCTCTTTTTACGCCACAAAAAAATTAGCACTTGATTCATCACTTTGGGACTCGCCACAACAAGGCTATCGTAGGTTGTCGGCAAGCAACTGAACCTTGGGGATAAATTCTTGTGTCAATCACTTGCCCATGTTGGTTTGCCTTCTACACACTTGTTCTTCACAATGCAATTACTTACTTGTGTGTAGCTGTTTGCCTTTCTAGCTATTGTAGCATGGTTGTAGTTATGGAAATTAGGTTCAAGGTTCCTGCTTTGTTGATAATTGCTTTACAAGCTCACCTGCTAACACAAAGAGCAAAGGGGTGGGCAGGTCAACTTGTTTGAGCCGTCTTTTGCATTTGGATTTTTGGTCAGGAGCCCCATTCAGAATTAGCGAAGGCATTGCTGAGGAGGGGAACATGTGGATCCACTGTAGCCATTTATCTAGAAAACCCATATGTTCCATTACGTAGATGATAGTGTCATGTTCCACTGTAGGCTTTTTTAAAGTATAGTTTCAAGATGACAACTCCTCGCTTGGATTGGTGGCATTGATGGATGTATTTGGAAACTCCAAGCAAGGTAGTTCTAGATGGACTCGACTTGTTGGAACCATATTTGTTTTGTTGTATTAGATTCAGGATGACCCTCCAGATACGATAACTGAGGAATTTTCATCAGAAGCTTAAGGATGCTCTTCAAGAGAGAAATTGAGTGGTAGCTATTGGCTCTCTTAGGGTTTGTTTACCTTGGGAACAAGAGAGATCATGGAGCTGTTGGTGCTTACCATGTTGATGTTACCTTGGTGAAAAGCTTGGCATAGCCAGTAAAAGTCATGTTTGATTATATTTGAGCATTTCTTTATGAAGTTGCCATTGAAACCATCTAGGAAAGTGATTTGTCAAGAGGCATGTGTTTCACCCCCATAACAATTTCCTGTTCAAGGGAAGGTGCCATTAGGGCTTGGAGATCATCATTTTCACTGAACAGGCTGGGAAGATTGAAGTGCATCACAAGATTCATGGAGACGTCCACTCTATTTTTGAAGGAGTTCCTAATGAGGACAGCTTTCCCCTCAAGGTCTTGTATCTAAACCGCTTCATTATTGATGAGTTGCGTGATGCATCTCTTTCTATAAGAGGCAGTAGCCATTGCTCTATGTACCACTTTTTCTAGAGCATTTCAAGCTCCTTCTACTCTAGGACTTGAGGTCATATCTTAGATTCCACTCTTGAGTTATGCAAACCTCTCTTATCATCTATAGAGTTGAGGAAAAGGAGGACTGAGTTGCAGTTGGCTATGAGCACTTTGAGATTTGATAGACCTCTACTCCAGGAGTTGAGGTCATAACTTAGATTCTTGAATTTCATCGGTAGAACCGTAGTTGCATCTCGCTCATTTAGCAGCTGATTCCAGGATATTTGGACTAGTTTCATGTTCTGACCAGAAATTTTCAAACCAAATGATGTTGAATGAGAAATTTTTGTACCATCACCACTTTACATGGGATTATAGTAATATGATGGGTTGCTTTAGTATAGACTTAGTTGTATATTATTTTGTGTAACTTGAGTAGTGTTCACACCTTTGCATGGGTTCACCACTCTTAATTGAGTGCTCTAGTTTGAACTTTTATGGGAACTAGAGTAGTACTCGATCGTGTAAGTGTGATGCTTATACTAGAGTTTACCTATGTTTGTGACTTGCCCCTTTTTTGGATATGTGGTAGCTAGTGGTCGGTGATAGCCCCATTTACTCTCTATAGTCCAATCCACCATGTGTTTGGACAAGTTCGTAAAGCGTGTAGGGTCCAAAGCTGTAATAGCACGAGTTATCTTTTACGTTGCTTGACAAAACAGAGCTGTGAAGTGCCTTTTTTTAGATAAGAGAGCTGTAAAGTGCATGGTGTGTGATCATTAATCTTGTTATATTTATTGTATTGCTAATCTATAGCTAACATAGAAACGTTTGTGATAAAAAAGAATTTAGGAAACACTCGCACTCGCTCTCCTCTCACTTAATTGCATTTTCACTTTACCCATCGTTACCCCCAGCTAGACTTTGGCTTGCTAGTTGATATATAATCAAGTAAACATATTTTTACTAATACTCTTAGTCATCCTTTCCTTAAGGATAAAATAGAATACTTTCGGATACTCCTAAATGATGTGCTACGATAATAGTCTATGCACTTGTACAACTTGCAACTAGAGAATAAGAAATACCAACAAAGCACAATGCTAGAATCCTTCCCACTGTAACTATAATTGTATATATGAATGTAATTATGTAAAACAATGGTGATTAAAATGATACCCCATATTACTACAATACTGCCGGTTCAAAATCACCTTTTACTGCCAGATTTGAAGCGATAGAACCATACTAGCAATGTTGTGGAGTTGACATCACTGCTAGTTTTGATGAACCGACACTGATGTTAAACCGGTAGTGATGTGGTTTCTAAAAATGGAGCCCAAAAATACAGCGAAACAATAGGAATTTTTTTAATCTCGGGAGAGGCCGGACAATTGAAAGGTCCAAATGGCTAGAGGGGGGGGGGTGAATAGCCTATTTAAAATTTTCTACAAACTTCAACTAGACAAGTTGATTAGTAAAACAAAAGGCGAAGCTATTCTAGAACTAGCACAACTAAGCTATGCAAGCCACCTACACAAGTCTAGCAAGAAAGCTAAACACTAGTTACAACAAGAAAGCACAACTAGAAGCTTGCTACACTCCTAAACAAGAAGACTAAACTAAACAAGCTAAACAACTAGCAAGGTAAACAAGTAAGTAAAGGAGTGAAGAGTGATTGTTACACTAACGTTGTAGTGTAGAGATATATCCAACCAATCACTCACAATCACAAGAGAATCCTCGGCAAGAGATGACACAAGATTTTTTACCGAGGTTCACTTGCTTCCCGGCAAGCTAGTCCTCGTTGTGGCGATACACCCACTTGATGGATCACGAGCTAATTGGCAATCCAAAGCCAAACCCTCAGCGGGTGCCGCACATCCACTCACAAGATGGGGATCCTCCAAGCCACGAGCAATCCACTAGAGTAGCCAATTGCGATCTCCCGCGGGGAAGGCTCAAGAACCCCTCACAAATCACTTGGTGAGGCTCAAAACAATCTCCAATCACGAGCTCAACACCACCGCTGCTCCAAGCCATCTAGGGCGTCGGGAAACACCCAAGAGTAACAAGAAATCCGCAGCAAACTCAAGAATCAAGTGCCACTAAATGCAACTCTCAAAGCAAAGCACTTGAATCTCACTCAATCTCACTAGGATGAACAATCAATCAAGGAGATGAGTGGAGGGAGTGTTCTCTAGCTCAAAGTATGCCTCAAGTAATCAAATGTGCAAGAGTTGGCCTCCCAAAGCTGGCCACCTTCTATTTATAAGTCCCCTCAAAGAACTAGCCGTTGGCCACTTTAACTGGGCTGGAATCGGGGGCACCGGACGCTACCAAGTGAGCACCGGATGCTCGACCCCCTGCGTCCGGTGCACTAGGGTTGGCCACGTGTCCTTCTTGAATCTCGCGTGTCAGACCCTAACGGTCACCTGCAACACACCGGACGCTCTGTAGGTCCACACCGGACTCATGCGCAGAGAGTTTCGCAAACCAGCAGGGTCACCGGACGTGAGCCACCAGACACACCCTGAGCGTCCGGTGCTCACCGGACTTAAACACAGGGAGGGTTGCAAAACGCCCTCACACCGGACGCTTACCACCGACGCTCTCAGAGCGCGTCCGGTGCTCAACCCTAGCAGGGTCAAGCACACCGGACTCTGAGGCCAGCGTCCGGTGCCTCCGCACTCAGCGTCCGGTGAGTGTTTCTTAGTGAGAAAACACTCCGGCGACTTCACCAAATTTCCCACCAGCGCAATAGAAAATATGCACTTAATTTTCTCAAAAGCGCCGAGGAACTCCTCCTCCTTTGCAAATGTGCTAACACCAACAAGTGTCCACCACCAAAGTGCGTGTGTGTTAGCTTTTCATAAACATTTTTATCCAAAGGAGTTAAGTTAGTACTTTACTAGATCCTAATGCATATGCTCAAGATGTAGACCTAGAAGCACTTGATTGGAGAGATGACCGTGATTTCCCCTGTTGATAGTCGGCTATCTATCCTAAACCCTGTCAAACACTTCTCTACTCAACTTAGACCAGCAAAAGCAAAACCCTATGTTTATACCTTTGCCTTGATAACTTTGCTCCTCGTCTATCACCATGATCTTCACTTCATACTTCATCTCTTTGTAGTCATGTGGCCACCTCTCCATGCCACCATGCACCTTCATCACATGTGTTGCTATGCCTAACTCACATCACTTAAACACAAGGCATTAGCAACTTGGTGTCATTAATTACCAAAACCAAATTTGGGCTTTCAACAACCACACAGTTGTTGATATTTGGTAACGCAATTAGAAAATGATCCGCAAGCGCACGGATATCGGTGAGCATTTCACCCGGGAGGTTTTCCAGAGTATCGTATTTATATTTTTACCACTGGGAGAAAGGGTGCATCTGACTAACCAAATCTATTGCTACTATCCCTTTAGGCTACAAAGAATGTCTCTCGATGTGAGTGATGTATAGAGAAGACTGCAACCGTAGTCTCGTTCTAACCTTGGTAAGGATGATCTACTGTTCTATTGGGGAGGCTCACGGAATCTAGACAACACAAAGGATGTTCGACCCGCACCTATAAACCTACCCGTCCGGCTAACGAGATGTGATCTACAAAGGTAACTCGGAAATGTCACGTTCCTCGCTACTACCACGGTCCAGCTAGTCAGGGGATATCTATGAGTACCCTAGCCTAAACACCACGTTTACGCTAACAAGTGATTACTCTAATACTCAACCGAAAGAGGATTAAAGTAAACTCATAAACCAAAGAACAATAAAACAAGAACTTACTAGTATTAGAAGTCGAATTACTGAAGAATCTTAGAAGCAAGCCTCGGGTTAGGAGACTTGATCCCGTAGGTACAACTCGGAGTAGACACCGACAGGCCGGCCTTCCTCCGATCCACACCTCCACTCTATCTCTCTTAATCTAGTAGAAACTAGAAGATCTATTTCTACTTTACATTGGTTGCTAAGCCTAAAAAGAAATATTATTTAGAGAAGAGGTTTTCCTTCGAGGGCACCCCTCAATCTCTATGATAATTTCTTGTCTCCTCTAGGGGCCAGAGGGGGTCTCCTTATATAGTCCTCCCCTTCTATGCGTTTTTGGGTCGATAGGCGAGGTGGTACTATGTTATTCTGGATCCAATAGGTCGGTGGAACGTCGTGTGCGAAGAGAGTCCGGAACGGGGTCCAGAGGTGGGCGGGCGCCCAGGTCCTCAGGGCGGGCGCCCTGGGCCTGGCCCCTTTCGGGCTCCGCTTCCTTCCCGTGGCTTCTGGAGTCTCCTAGATGGTAGAAAATTGCGCGGTGGGTTGATATCTCTATGTAATCCCAACATGTGGGCCTTTCTTCCTTATTTTCTGATAACCCCCTGCAGAAATAGACAAACACCAAAACTCGTGGAATTCTGTCAGATAAAACCCTAAGTCTAGATGTTGATTTCATTTGGATCCTTTTCTTTGTTTATTTGATAATTAAATTTGATACGTAAGGACCGTCAACAAACTCCACCAAGCTTACCTCTTGCTCGTCCCTGAGCAAGGATGAACTCAATAGTTTCTGCAGTGATTTCATTTCTTAGAAGTACACACGCATTTAAGCAAGATCTCATCTCTGAGTTAGAATAAACTGTTAAGACTTAAAACTTACTTACTTTACCTACACCATAGGACTTGTAACCGTCACTTCTGTCTTGAGTGGTTAAAAGATAGAACAGTCTAGCCAAGTGCCATGTCTCTTATTCTTGATCAGCTATAGCTCTGGGGTTTTTGCAGATTTTCAAATAAAACTCAAAAATTCCTTGTATGATTCTCTCAGGTCTCTCTTTTGTGGTATTTTTGGATCCTTACCAAGGCAGTGATGGTATATGCCTTCTCTCAAGATATGTAGTATTTGTGGTATGAAGCATAGTGACATTGTCTTCTCTCTCATCCTACTTTAATAAGGCTTTAATATCTGGAGCTCATAGGTGGGAGATAAAGTATACATACTTACAAGACATTTATTGCATAGTCAAACCATGGATCCAAAGAAACAAATCAATAAGCCAAATCAAGATGTGCATGTGTGGCGAATGAATGGTGTATGGTGATGATGGTGATAACAATGGTGGTGGAAGTCTAATTCTACTTTGTTCTTTGAGGGGATACATACCTTCCTTGCTTTTGAAACTTTATGAGGAGAATGAGATGCTCTTCTTTTTCTTTTCTCTCGAGGTTCCGAGCACTTGCTCCTTTTTATTTCCTCGTATCTTTTATTTTCTTTTTCTCTCTCTCTTTTTTTTAACAGAGCATTCATCTCTTGAGATAATATAGCAAGTGGTAGTAACAAGATAACTTGAGCATTTATTTCACAAGGGGAAACAGAAATATTTTTGGTTATTCTCTCCCGGATTAGGAGTAGAATATTTTTAGATGATTCTGGAGATGTAAATGAGTGGATATATGTGGATGGTACTTCCGGAGTAGAAGTAGCATATATGAGTGGACGTGCAAGTGAAATCTTGATTTAACCACATGACAAGCTCCTAAGGGTCTACACAGCTTGACCACACTCAATGCTCATAAGCAGTAAATAATAAATGTGTGGCTCAAGGTCTAGCAAGCATGTATATATGGCTGTGGTAGGAATTTAAACTCTCATCATACAGGAACTCATCATGCAGTATTTTAAAGATTTTCAAAGATAAAATTCTCCAGAATTCTAGCATCTCTAGGAACAGATAAACAGCAGCTTAACCTTCCCATATCGTATCCGTTAACAACTTAGACTTCAGATCAAGTTTTCATCCCACAAGTTTAGGTCTAGAGCAAGCCTTAAATTATAACAGTTATATCTAAACTTGAGAGAGAACTTCAAATTTGCAAATTAGGCAGAGCAACTATTCATCATATCCATGCTTAAGTTTTATTAGATACAGATTAGCATAGCCACTTTATTTATTTATTAAACACACTAAGCAAAATATAAGCATAAAATCTTTATTTGGTTTTTCATAGTTATGTGTATTTATATTCTAATATAGTATAAGTATAAAGATAGATGGAAATACTTATCGAGATAAATGGGGGTGCTCTCCCCCAATCTGAATTTTGACGTAATTTCTCTTGATGTAACTAGCAGGTGGCAGAGGTGTGTTTGAATGTCGGCAGTATTTTGACAGCGATTAGAATGCCTTCCGTCTGCTAGTCTTCTTGATTCTTAAATTCTGTGGAGCTCAAATAGATAACAAAGCTTGTGGAACTGATTAAGTGTTAGCATAAATATCTAGCCTTTATCATGTTGAGACTCCTTAATAAATATTACTCCCTTTTTTATATTTTTGTTTTTATAAAGCAGAAAAATATTTATTTTATTTTTATGCCACCAGTGAATGTACTTATGGGTTTTATGCCACTCGTCTACTCACATGGGGCTTATAGTTTTTTTTCACATTTTTATTTTCTTTCTAGGATAATACGAACATGATGAACTAAGTAAACTATTTGAAATAATTAAAAGGGAAAGGATAACTACCAAGTTTACCTCTTGGCAAGGCGTTCGGTGTTTTTAAGTCCTCCGAATGGGACTCTCCATTTTCTTAATCGTTCTGAGGTTCGTTGGGTGGCGTAGTCGCTACTTCCGGCAGCGCCTCCTCTTCATTTATAGTTATCTCATTTTCCACACCTGACTTGGTGCTTCAATCTCCTCTGCATAATTCTGTTTAAACTCAACGTCTTCTGATCTTACAACTTCTCCTTCATAGTCTGCCCATCCGTCCTTGATGATCTGCCTCCTCTGGTTGCGGTTGCGTCGTCCTGCTTAGATTCTTCAATGATATAGTTAGGGTCAGTAAAATAACGGCGTACCCTCTCTGAGGGGAAGTGCATATGGACTTCTCCGGTTCCAATGTAGATAATTGCTTTAACGGTGCTGAGGAACGGTCTTCCAAGGATGATGGGTGGATCATACTCGTCTTCTCCCATGTCAATAACTTGAAAGTATGTGTAGACAAAGTGATCGTCTATTTTGACTGGGACATCAGTTACTGTTCCTTTGACTTCTTGAAATGTCTGATCTGCCATCTGGAGTTGAATGTATGTTGGTCTTAGTGGCATGGTCCCGAACAAGAGCCGATAGGTGACTGCGGCCATTATGTTGACGCCCGATCCGGTGTCGCAAATCGTCTTGTAGAAGCTATATCCATTTATGGAGCAGTAGATGCTTGGCATTCTTGGGTCATCCTTCTTGGTCAAAAACGGTGACTTAAGTTGATGATCTTGGCCTCCATGAACTACAGTGACCATCTTAGCTGACTCGGTCTACATTTGCTTGTTCCTGTTCCTCCTGTTGGTCGTCTTCCTTGATTTACGTCTGGATTGATCTTGAATTTGTGTAGTCTTGTTCTTGAAGAAAAATGTCTCCTTCTTCCCTTTGACGTAGAAACTGATCTTGGCAGTACTAGCGTAGATGATAGCTCCCGTGGTGTTCAAGAATGGCCTCCCTAGGATGATAGGTGCTCTCTCATCATTTCCGGTCTCTACCACTATGAAGTCTGCTGGGGTGTACAAGGTACCAACTCGGACACAGAGGTTCTTCAATATTTCCTTTGGGAAACTAAGTGTCTGATCTCCATTATGTTTGTGCTCGTAGATCCTGGTTCTTCACTTGGTTCAATCTGGGAGTTGTAAAACGACTTCACGTTTCTCAAAATGTGTCCTACTCATAGAGACAAGGCAGAGATCAAGTGTATGGGCCCTGTTGGTGGAAAACACCAACAGAACCAAAAGTGTATTTGTTCTTCTCTAACCTTAAGCATAGTGAGCAAGACAAAGTTGATGGATCATGAGTGTAGCATTTAAAACATTTGTTAGATCAGATGGCTCAACCTAATGGAAAGATAATCTATCTATATTTATGTTTTGTTTATATCTTCCAAAGATTGAATGTGCAATACTTTAGCTTATATGATTAGGAGTGTGGGATCACGAAGGTAGTACTAAAAACAAAGATTAAAGGACTAATCATGTTGAATTAATTGGGTTGATTAATTTGGAGCTACAAATCATACATGTTTGTCTCTTTATTTTATGTGAACGCTAGAACCAAGGAGAAGCTTATAAAAGTGATAGTCAAGTACCTTAAAATGTTACCTTACTTGAAGAGTGACGGTACAGTATCACCTTGTGGAAGCTTTCCTTTCTTAGCGGTTGTGCATCGTGTTTGTGGTACCCTCCATGGATCATCTCTTTATGATGAATGAGCTATGTCCTTCTTGTGCAAATTGTTAAACTTCATGTGTCTCCTTTATCTCCAATGAGTTTGTATCTCAGGACTTCCCAGGTTGATATTGAAAGTTTTCCTGCAGGGGTTAGTCCAACAAAATATCCCAAATCTACTATAGCATACTATCGGCTCAAAAATCAACCTAGACACCATGTCTAATTTGATTTAGGAGGGCATTTTAACCTAAGCACCATGCTTAATTTAAAAATCCTTTGGAACTAAGATCATCATTCCTAAACTAAGCACCATGCTTGATTTAAGAGATAAATGAAAGTACTCCAAACCTAGACATATACTAAAGCAAATAAAGGTAGAATGAGAGCATTTATAGCGATCTACTCAAGTGGAGGTGAAGTAGTGTAATTAGTACTTAACAAATTGAGCATCTCTCAACGGTAGGGACAACCAACGTAGCAACATGGCAAAGGATGTTTTTATGTAAAGTACTCCCCCAAGCTTGAATTTTGCAAAATTCAAGTTTGGATGAATTTAATTCAATGTTGTGTGATGGTTGGTTGGACATACCTTGTGCTTGTCATTCATCCGATCTTCTTGCTCCAATCCTGGAAAGGTTAGTGACAAGAATACCCGAAGGAATATTTCTACAATTATCTTTATATGCTCAATACACAAGGCAATGTTGGAAATAATTAGAAGTTCATGTTACGATCTGATAAGTGCTTGTTTAAGGACGCTAAGCTTATCCTTGGGAAACCATCAAGTTATGTTGGTGAAGTGGTTTCCCCTCCAACACCAACCTATATCAAGATCGACTCCACGAGATCTGCAATATTTATTATAGACATATGCATCGACAACCGCTCTTTCAAAGTTGTTATAAATAGAAAGGAAGAGAGGGTTGGAGATCTCAAATGTGGTAATGTTGGAGAGACCAATTGATTGGGGAGATGTTGCATATGAGCATGGACTTGGTGAGGTATTTATGAAATAACTTCCATGCTCACTGTTGTTTCTCTCATTCTCAAACTCCAAGGATGATTCTTCATGAATGCTTAAAATTCCTCTAGGATTGTCTCTCAAGTTTGTTTTATCTATCCATTCAATGGTGATAGCACATGGATTTTTAATGCCCTCTAGCCATCGATGTTGCTCTTCTCGATCCTCCTTCTTATGCATGGGATGTCTAGAGAGATCCATAGGATTATCGGGAGGTTCAAGAGAAAAGGCATAGTAGAAATTATTAAGCTCAAGGATGGGTTGGATAGCCGAATCATGGGATTGGAATGTTTGGAAAACGGCTATTGAAACTTCCTTTCCTCGTCTGGGAGATGATTCCTTCTCTATCTCTAAGATTTTTCTATGAAGACTAGTATAAGAAGGATGTCCACAAATGAAGACATACCTTCCTTTACTAATAGATAAAGAAAGAAGGACTCTTCCAAAGGTTATATGATTAAGACCAATATGAAAATATCTAGGAAAAACATGGTCTTGTAGGGCTAGGTCTAAACCAGAATTTATAGAAAGATTAATAGATTCCCTAGGTGTAGCTAAAAGTGCATTATCTTCTTGATTAAAAGATAGGACCTCAGCTATAGAAAAGGGTTGGTTTTGACCTATTGCAATCAACTCCGGACACAGATCATAATTAGGGGCAGGACGTGTTGACTCCCATGGTCTATGGCTGGTCTCCGAAGGTGCAAAGAATTTAATAATAGGTATGGAATTTGAGTTATCCATAAAGATAAAAAAAAAGATAAAAGAATAAAAGTATAAAAGTATAATACAAGATAATAGCAAGACTCAAAGTTATGTCAGCAAACCGTCTTTCTCCCCGGCAACGGCGCCAGAAATGCTTGTTGATATTTGGTAACGCAATTAGAAAATAATCCACAAACGCACGGATATCGGTGAGCATTTCACCCGGGAGGTTTTCCAGAGTATCGTATTTTTACCACTTGGAGAAAGGGTGCATCTGACTAACCAAATCTATTGCTACTATCCCTTTAGGCTACAAAGAATGTCTCTCGATGTGAGTGATGTATAGAGAAGACTGCAACCGTAGTCTCGTTCTAACCTTGGTAAGGATGATCTACTGTTCTATTGGGGAGGCTCACGGAATCTAGACAACACAAAGGATGTTCGACCCGCACCTATAAACCTACCCGTCCTGCTAACAAGATGTGATCTGCAAAGGTAACTCGGAAATGTCACGTTCCTCGCTACTACCACGGTCCAGCTAGTTAGGGGATATCTATGAGTACCCTAGCCTAAACACCACGTTTACGCTAACAAGTGATTACTCTAATACTCAACCGGAAGAGGATTAAAGTAAACTCATAAACCAAAGAACAATAAAACAAGAACTTACTAGTATTAGAAGTCGAATTACTGAAGAATCTTAGAAGCAAGCCTCGGGTTAGGAGACTTCCCGTAGGTACAACTCGGAGGAGACACCGACAGGCCGGCCTTCCTTCGATCCACACCTCCACTCTATCTCTCTCAATCTAGTAGAAACTAGAAGATCTATTTCTACTTTATATTGGTTGCTAAGCCTAAAAAGAAATATTATTTAGAGAAGAGGTTTTCCTTCGAGGGCACCCCTCAATCTCTATGATAATTTCTTGTCTCCTCCAGGGGCCAGAGGGGGTCTCCTTATATAGTCCTCCCCTTCTATGCGTTTTTGGGTCGATAGGCGAGGTGGTACTATGTTATTCTGGATCCAATAGGTCGGTGGAACGTCGTGTGCGAAGAGAGTCCGGAACGGGGTCCAGAGGTGGGCGGGAGCCCAGGTCCTCAGGGCGGGCGCCCTGGGCCTGGCCCCTTTCGGGCTCCGCTTCCTTCCCGTGGCTTCTGGAGTCTTCTAGATGGTAGAAAATTGCGCGGTGGGTTGATATCTCTATGTAATCCCAACATGTGGGCCTTTCTTCCTTATTTCCTGATAACCCCCTGCAGAAATAGACAAACACCAAAACTCGTGGAATTCTGTCAGATAAAACCCTAAGTCTAGATGTTAATTTCATTTGGATCTTTTTCTTTGTTTATTTGATAATTAAATTTGATACTTAAAGACCGTCAACAACAGTCATATGATTTTTTGCAGCCGTCAATGCTCAAACCTGATTTTTCACGGCCACCGGTGCTGAAACCCCAAACCCCTGGCATCTTCTGCTCCATGCGTTCGTCTCCTAAGCACTCCACCTACAAACCGTCTGTGTCTAGTTAGGATAATCACGCTAGCCATTTTCTGTTCATCTAATTTTAAAATGAGTATTTAGAATCCTAAACGAATTCAAATGACAAAAGTTTTCAACTTCAAAGTTTTATAACTTTTTGAGATCTACAACTTTGATTTTGGTAGTTTCTCCATCTGAAGTCGTTTACAAAATTTGAATTTTAAATTTAAGAAATTCAAACGTGATTTTTCATGACAAGATGATTTTAAATTGAAACATTGCCAACTACAAAGTTTTATAACTTTTTGAGATCTACAACTTTTATTTTTGCTATTTGTCCATCCGAGGTCATTTAAAAAATTCAAATTTCAATTTTTTAGAAATTTAAACATAGTTTTTTGATAAGATGATTTTAAATTGAAAAGTTATCAACTATAAATTTTTATAACATTCCGAGACCTACAACTTTCATTCTGGAGTCACATCGTTCCTACATTTTGGATATTCAGTCTCATTCGAAGCTTTAGACAAGGGTCTATTGAGGTATTGAGCCCTTATGGTATCTCGTACATATTCTGACGATTGGCCGAGAGAATAAGTCAACATCATAGTGGATCTATTGTGCGAAGGGTGCCTTATGAACCATGGCCGCCTACCTGCTTTGGTTGGTGGGGGTGGCTCCTCCGTTGTCGGTAAACGGGAAACCCGATTCTACGAACCCGAGGATAGGCTACACAGATTCCGTAGGGTCGTTAAGGCCGAAGATTTTTGTAGCGCTAGCATGAATGCAAGTGAATGAATCCAATCCCATCCCTTTTCAAATCGGCGAGGTAATACCTTATTGAAGTAGGGCACGCTACGACAACACAGGACTGACGGGGTGGGGGCTTGCTGTCTACTTTGTGAGCTTCACTGCCCCCTTCTGTAACTTCCCTTCTTTCGTCCGTCCACGAGGTAGTCAAAAGAAAGAGAGAAAGGGGCGGCTATAAGGCAGGAGTCATGGCGGTTGTATGCCACAAGGTCCCTATAGACAAGGGGACAACTGAATCATCGCTTTTGGGCACAGGCAGCCCATCCGAGGTGGTTTATAAAATTTGAATTTTAAATTTGAGAAATTCAAATATTGTTTATATTGATAAGTCGATTTCAAATAAAAAAGTTGTCAACTACAATATTTCATAACTTTTTGAGATCTACAACTTTTATTTTAGAAGTTTCTTCATCCAAGACTGTTTTAGAAACATTGTTCATAAATCTTACATCTTATATATCTCTCTCCTATAGTTTATAGAATTACAAGAGAGATATGCAAAATTTATGAACAATGTTACTACCACAATCCTGGATGAACAAATGACTAAAATAAAAAGTTATAGATTACAGTGAGTTCTATAACTTTTATGTTCATGATTTTTTCATCAAAAGTCATTTAATATTTTGAAATCACGATTGAAGTTGTCCTTTTATGAATTTGAAAATTCAAATAGACAAACATGGTCACATGAAAATATAGACATAATAATAGCTTTAAAAATACAATAAATTGATAGAGCATGATTTTAGAAAATTTTAGAAAAAAATGATCAAATTTGAAGTTAGTATGAGGGAGAAAAACTTGGTACAAGTTTTAATGGAAGGTTAAAAAGAGAAATGAGTGTTCTTTAATAACATCAAAAAATAATTTTAAATAACATTTTCAAGCAGTAAATAATTTCAAATAAAAAGTTATCAAGTATAAAGTTGTATAACGTTTTTGAGATCTATAACTTTTATTTTGGTAGTTTCTTCATCTAAGGTCATTTAAAAAATTTAAAATTTAAATTTTAAATATTTGGACATCTAAACAATCTCAAATTAAAAGTTTGAACTACAAAGTTGTAGATCTTGTCGAGTACTATAAATTTGATATAAAGTTCATCTTCATCGTATATGAGAAAGTTATGAAGTTTTCTTGTATATCACTATTTGTGCAATCCACAAACTGATAATGATAACATCACTATTGATTCTTGACTAAAACCGGCAATGATGACTGTTGGGCATTCTTAAAGTCATTACCAAAAGTAGACTTAGTTTTCTAATTCTGATAACGGCGCCAAAAATGCCGAACCTATCCCTCATGCCACTTAAGCCAAGTTGTCATCCCCAGCATGACATGAGAGACGCGGTATTGAAATATGCAATTGCTCTTCTGAATGAATAATAAATGAGATCTGCAAGCGCACAGATTAATACCGATGTAGCATTTTAACCGGGAAGTATACCAGGTATCGTTATTTATATTTTTACCACTGGGAAGGGATTGCTAATCATCAATGTTGATTATGGAATGAAATATGGAAATGAGTATCTATCATTGCATGTGCAATAGAGATCATTTATCTATCTCTTTCATACAAGGATAAATGTCACATAAAATATAGATAAAGTATGAATGGTGACAAAGATAATTAATCTGATCAGCATAACTAGCCACATATAATAATGATAAGCACCTCAACAGATATTCTAGCAAGTCATTAGCATGAAATTAGGATGAACTATAAGAATATTTCCTAAGTTATTCTTATCTATAAAGTCTAGCATATCATAGTTAGTGCAATTATACTTGGCAATCATTGCGAGACAGGACTACGCCCATGCATAGTGATATTATCAAGGAAGATGAGAAACATAGCAATCACTCCCCTGTAATAATGTTGCTCTGCCTGCCCTATACACGGGAGTGGGACAATATAAGAATCAATGGAGCTGTCACCAGCACGAACTACCCCGCGATCCAGCATATAGGGTACAATCGCAGATAAATACGGTATAGGCACCACGCCTACACAATACTTATCATTTACCCACTGTACACATGGATAAACGTTATACGATCCTAAACATATATATAATTCCAATCTAACTAAGCCAAGCATATAACTATGATAAACTAAGAACGATATAATTGCAAATATAAACAAGTAGAGCAAAGTCATAATCAATATATTGAAGTAGAACAAAGTCATATTCATAATATTGAAGAACAATGATGAACAAATGAAGAACAGTAGAGGAATTACCAAGAATCCTCTTGATAGATCCAGAAACCAATCGAAGATTGACTCCTTCTAGTTATAATCCTATGTAGCTATGCTAAACTAGAGATCTAGTTGATGTGGTGGCTCTAGGGCTTGATCAGAGACTTCTTCTCCCGAGATGAATGAATGAATTAGGGTTTCAGAGGTCCTCCTCTCCAGGGGCCAAGGGGCCTGCTTATATAGTCCTTCCAAATGAATATGGGCCGTCGGATCAAACCGACCTTAATCGCACTGTTTTCCTTAATCCCTTAGGTCGGTGGAGCATGATCCACTAGACTCAGCCTGATTGGCTGCGGAGCCAGGGCGGGCGCCCTGTCCCCGGGCCCGCTCGGCCTCTCGCTCGTTCCCGTAGCTTCTGGACTCTTCTAGGTTAGGGAAAATTGTGCGGCACATTAATATCTCTATGTATACCTGACGTGTGGGCCTTTCCTCCATAATTCCTGATAACCCCCTGTAGAAATAAAAAAACACCAAAACTCATGGAATTCTGTCAGACAAAACCCTAAGTCTGGGTGTCATCAAAAATACCACATACTTTGAGAGAAGGCATACACAATTACTGCCTTGGTAAGGATCCAGAAATACCACAAAAGAGAGACTAGAGAGAGTCATACAAGGAATCTCTGAGTTTTATTTGAAAATCTGCAAAAACTCCAGAGCTATAGTTAATCAAAGAACAAGAGACATGGCGCTTGACTAGACCGTTCTATCTTTTAACTGCTCAAGACACAGGTGACGGTTGCAAGCCCCATGGTGGAAGGTAAAATGAGTAAGTTTAAATCTTAACAGTTTACCCTAACCCAGAGATGAGATCTTGTTTGAATGCATGTGTACATTTAAGGCATGAAACCACTGCAGAAACTCTTGAGTTCATCTTTGCTCAGGGACGAGCAAAGGTTAAGCTTGGGGGAGCTTGTTGACGGTCCTTAATGCTCACATTTAACCGTCAATTAATTATGGAAAAGGATCCAAATGCAACCAACACCCAGACTTAGGGTTTTATCTGACAGAATTCCATGAGTTTTGGTGTTTGTCTATTTCTACAGGGGGTTATCAGGAAATACGGAAGAAAGGCCCACACGTCAGGTTTACATAGAGATATTAACGTGCCGCGCAATTTTCTATCATCTAGAAGACTCCAGAAGCTACGAGAATGAACGGGAAGCCGAGAGGGCTCAGGGACAGGGCGCCCGCCCTACTCCCTAGGGCGCCCGCCCAGCTACAGTGTCCAATTCGGACCCGTTTCGCGGATTATGCTCCACCGACTTAAGGGATCAAGGAAAACCGTGCTATTAATGTCGGTTTGATCCGACGGCCTAGATTCATCTGAAAAGACTATATAAGCAAGGCCCCCTGGCCCCGTGGAGATCATACCTCTTCTACAGAATCAAAGCTAGGGTTTCAATTCTTCATCCAAGTAGAGAGGATCCCTCTAGTTCATCTAGTTCTAGTTCTAGTTCATCTAGTTCTAGTTCATCTAGTTCTAGTTCCTCTAGTTCTAGTTCTAGTTCTAGTTCTAGTTAGTTCTAGTTGTAATATAGAAAATAGGAAGAGAGAAGAGGAGAGCGGAGAAGGAGCCGGATCTATCGGATCTTCCTCAACATTATTCCTTTGCAGCAACTGGTTCGTTCTTCATCGTTCTCCAAGTTCTTCAATTCATAATTCCTGAGTTCTTTAATTACTTTTATTTACATTCAAGTTATTTATTGGATTCTCGCTTGCATCAAGTGCTCTAGTCTTTATAACACTAGAGTAGTAATTAACAGATTAGACGTGGTGTTTAGTCTTGCAATTACCTGGAATTGCACCCAATCCTACGAATTGTTGTGGTAGCCCTTGGGTAGTGACAGCCCTAACGGTCGACATATTCCACCTCGTTCGGATCGGTGTTTGTCGGACCGTAGTCAGAGCTTCCTAGCCCCCTTCTCATCTCTTTCTGTGGTTAGTGTTCTGATGTCCCGAAATAAATAATCTTTGAAGTAATTCTTGATTCTTAGATCAACTAGAGAACTCTGAGGAAACTTCCTCTCTTCCCACCAAAAATAGTTATATAGTTATCCTTGGGCGATCTTGGATCTTAATTAGTACACTCACGTTCCCTGTGGAAAATTGATACTCTGGAATACTCCCGGATGAAGGCTACATCGGTATCCGTGCACTTGCGAATTTTTCTGTTTGCGTTTAAAATACCAAACAAGCTTTCTGGCACCGTTGTCGGGGAACGGTAGCTGTGCTAGTTTTGAACCAAGTCGTCTGTGTATCCTTTTTCTTTTCCTTTTTTACCACACTCACCTTACCATTTTCACCACACCAAATGGATTTCACTCTAAGCATTAATGAGCATGGAATTTATTTCATAGCCACTTCGTTTACTCCATGCTCATATGCAACATCTTTCCAATCTTTTGGTCTCTCCAACATCACCACATTCAAGATCTCCAACCCCCTCTTCCTTTCTATTTATAAAAACTTTAAAAGGGCGGTTGTCGATGCATATGTCTATAATAAATTTTGCAGATCTTGTTGAGTTGATCTTGATATAGGTTAGCGTTGGAGGGGAAACCACTTCGCCGACATAAATTGATGGTTTCCCAAGGACAAGCTTAGTGTCCTAAAATAAGCACTCATCAGATCGTAAAATGAACTTTTAATTATTTACAACATCAACTTGTGTATTGGACATATAAGGATAATTGTAAAAATATTCCTTCGGGTATTCTTGTCATTAACCTTTCTAGGATTGGAGCAAGAAGATCGGATGAATGACAAGCACAAGGTATGTCCAACCAATCATCATACAACATTGAATTAAATTCATCCAAACTTGAATTTTGCAAAATTCAAGCTTGGGGGAGTACTTTACATAAAACATCCTTTGCCATGTTGCTATGTTGGTTGTCCCTACCTTTGAGACATGCTCAATTTGTTAAATACTAATCACACTACTTCATCTCCACTTGAGTAGATCTCTATAAATGCTCTCATGCTACCTTTATTTGCGTTAGTATATGTCTAGGTTTGGAGTAGTTTCATTTATCTCTTAATTAAGCATGGTGCCTAGTTTAGGAATGATGATCTTACTTCCAAAGGATTTTAAATTAAGCATGGTGCTTAGGTTAAAATGCGCTCCTAAATCAAATTAGACAAGGTGTTTAGGTTGATTTTTGAGCCGATAGTATGCTATAGTAGATATTGGATATTTTGTTGGACTAACCCCTGCAGGAAAACTTTCAATATCGACCTGGGAAGTCCTGAGATAAACTCACATTGGAGACAAAGAGAGAGACACATGAAGGTTAACAATTTACACAAGGAAGGCATAGCTCACAAGATATGATCCATGGAGGGTGCCACAAACACGATGCACAACCGCTAAGAAAGGAAAGCTTCCACAAGGTGATACTGTACCATCACTCTTCAAGTAAGGTAACATCTTAAGGTACTTGACTATCACTTTTATAAGCTTCTCCTTGGTTCTGGCGTTCATATGAATAAAAGAGACAAACATGTATGGTTTACAACTCTAGATAATCAACCCAGTCGATTCAATATGTTTAGTCCTTCCACCTTTGTGATCCCACACTCCTAATCATATGAACTAAAATGTTGCACACGCAATCTTTGGAAAATATATATATAAAAAAAACATAAGTATAGATAGATTATCTTTCTATTAGGTTGAGCGATCTGATTTGACAAATGTTTTAAATGTTACACTCATGATCTTATTATCCATCAACTTTGTCTTGATCACTATGCTTAAGGTTAGAGAGAACAAATACACTTTTGGTTCTGTTGGTGTTTTCCACCAACAGGGCCCATGCACTTGATCTCTACCTTGTCTCTATGAGCAGGTACACTTCGAGCAAAAGATGAAGGAGTTTTACAAGTCCTAGACTCCACCAAGTGAAGAATCTAGATCTACGAGCACAAACACACTGGAGATACTGGACACTCAGGCAATCACTGCCCTGAGATGCTTGAGAACGTAACTACTGGTGTAACCCCGTTGTGGAAGTAATTACTGACCTTCTGCCGGTCAAGAGAGACAATCCAGGACGCCCCGTCATCCCGATCTCCATCGGCATGGTGGAGTTCCCAGAAGCACTCTGCGACTTTGGCTCCAGCGTCAACATTATGCCCAGGGTACTCTATGAAAAATTCTTTACACATCCTTTACTAGAAACAACATGTGTTTGCAGCCTGCAGATCGGACACTAAGTTCCCCAAAGGGAATATTGAAGAACCTCTGCGTCCGAGTTGGTACATTGTACGCCCCATCAGACTTCGTGGTGATAGAGACTGGTACTGATGAGAGGGCACCCATCATTCTAGGGAGGCCATTCCTAAACACCTCGGGAGGTGTCATCTACGTTAGTGCTGCCAAGATCAGTTTCTACATTAAGGGGAGGAAGGAGACATTTTCCTTCAAGAACAGGACTAGACAAGTCTTAGAGCAATCCCGACATGAATCAAGGAAGAGGACCAACAGGAACAGGAACAAGCAAATGTGGACCAAGTCAGCTAAGATGTTCACTCCAGTTCAAGGAGGTCAAGATAGTCGACTTAAGTCACCGTTCCTGACCAAAAAGGACGACCCAGTCTCCTATCAGCTCCTATTCGGAACCATGCCCCTAAAACCGAAATACATTCAGCTCCAGATGGCAGATCAAACGTTCCAAAAGGTTGAAGACAAGTACGATCCTCCCATCATCCTTAGGATACCGTTCCTCAGCACCGTGAAAGCAATCATCTACATTGGAACTAGAGAAGTCCACATGCACTTCACCTCTGAGAAGGTACGCTGCTATTTACTGACCCTAACCATATAGTTGAAACTCTAAGCAGGTCAGGACAAGAAGAAGACGACGCAACCGCAATCAGAGAAGGCAAATCATCAAGGACGGATGGGCAGACTACGAAGGAGAAGTGGTAATGTTTGAAGGCATACAGCTTGAACAGAACTGTCCTGAGGAGACCGTAGCACCGAGTTACGTGTGGAGAGAGAAGATAGTTATACACGAAGAGAAGGCGCCGCCAGAACCACCGACTACGCCATCCAGCGAATCCCAGGACGACGGAGAAAATGGAGAGTCCCGTTCGGAGGACTTAAAAACACCGAAAGCCTTGCCAAGAGGTAAACTTGGTAGTTATCTTTTTCCTTTCAATTATTTAAAATAGTTTGCTTAGTTAATCAGGTTCATATCATCTCGAAAAGAAAATAAAAATCTTAAAAATAGTAAGCCCCATGTGAGTATGCTCATGGTATAAAACCCATAAGTACATTCACTGTGGTGGCGTAAAAATAAAATAAATATATTCCTATCCTATAAAAATGAAAATATAAAAATAAGATTGTGATCCTACTAAAGAGAGTAACATTTATTGAGGAGGCTCAACATGATAAATGCTAGATACTTATGCTAACACTTAAACTAGTTCCACAAAGCTTTGTTGTCTATTTGAGGTCCACAAAATTCAAGGATCAAAGAAGACTAGCAGACAGAGGACATCCTAATAGCTGTCAGGGTGCTGCCAACAATCAAATGCAACTCCGCCACCTGCTAGCTACATGAGAAGAAATTACGTCAAAATCCAGCTTGGGGGAGAGCACCCCCATTTATCCAGCTAAGTGTTCTACTCACGTTTATACTTTACTCAAATAATAAAAATATGCATAATCATAAAAACCCAAATAAAGATTTTGTGCTTATATATATATATCTTTGCTTAGTTTGCCAAATAAATAAATAAATAAAGTTTGCTATGAACCCTCATGATAAGTTCTCACATGGAAATGATGAATAGTTGCTCTGTCATGACTAGTTCTCAAAATTGAAATCTCTCTCATGTCTAGGCATGACTGTTATTAATTAAGATTTGCTCTAAACCTGAACTTGTGGGAAGAGTACTTGATCTAAAGTCTAAGTCGTTAACGGACATGATATGGGAAGGTTGAGCTGCTGTTTATCTGTTCCTAGAGATGCTAGAATTCTGGAGAATTTTATCTTTGAAAATCTTTAAAATGTTGCATGATGAGAGTTTAAATTCCTACCACAGCCATATATACATGCTTGCTAGACTTTGAGCCACACATTTACTTTTTACTGCTTATGAGCATTGAGTGTGGTCAAGCTGTGTAGACCCTTAGAAGCTTGTCATGTGGTTAAAATCAAGATTTACTTGCACGTTCACTCACACATGCTGCTTCTACTCCGGAAGTACGCATCCACATATATCCACCCATTTCCATCTCTAGAACCACCCAAAAATATTCTACTCCTAATCCGGGAGAGAATAGCAAAAAACATTTCCGTTTTCCCCTGTGAAATAAATGGTCAAGTTATCTTGGTTACTACCACTTGCTATATTATTTTAGGAGATGGGTGCTCTAATAAAAAAAAGGGAGAAAAAAGAAGATACGAGGAAATAAAAAGAGGCAAGTGCCTGGAACCTCGAAAGAAAAGAAAAAGTGAGACGAGAGGTAAAAATGGACAAGTGTCCGACAGTAGAATTAGGGGTACAATATACCCACCTAAGAGAAAAGAAAAAGAAAATATAGAGCATCTCATTCTCCTCAAAAAGTTTCAAAAGAGCAAGAAAGGTATGTATCCCCTCAAAAGAGCACAAGTAGAATTAGATTTTCACCATTGTTATCACCATTCATTCGCCACACATGCACATCTTGATTTGACTTATTGACTTGGTCTTCTGGATCCATGGTTTGACTATGCAATAAATGTCTTGTAAGTATGTATTAGCTGTCTTCCACCTATGAGCTCCAGAAATAAAAACCTTATTAGAGTAGGGTGAGAGAGAAGGCAATGCCACTATGCCTCATACCAAAAATACCACATACTTTGAGAGAAGGCATACACCATTACTGCCTTGGTAAGGATCCAGAAATACCACAAAAGAGAGACTAGAGAGAGTCATACAAGGAATCTCTGAGTTTTATTTGAAAATCGGCAAAAACTCCAGAGCTATAGTTAATCAAAGAACAATAGACATGGCGCTTGACTAGACCGTTCTATCTTTTAACTGCTCAACTGCTCAAGACACAAGTGATGGTTGCAAGCCCCACGGTGGAAGGTAAAATGAGTAAGTTTAAATCTTAACAGTTTACCCTAACCCAGAGATGAGATCTTGTTTGAATACATGTGTACCTTTAAGGCATGAAACCACTGCAGAAACTCTTGAGTTCACCTTTGCTCAGGGACGAGCAAAGGTTAAGCTTGGGGGAGCTTGTTGACGGTCCTTAATGCTCACATTTAACCGTCAATTAATCATGGAAAAGGATCCAAATGCAACCAACACCCAGACTTAGGGTTTTATCTGACAGAATTCCACGAGTTTTGGTGTTTGTCTATTTCTACAGGGGGTTATCAGGAAATACGGAAGAAAGGCCCACACGTCGGGTTTACATAGAGATATTAACGTGCCACGTAATTTTCTATCATCTAGAAGACTCCAGAAGCCACGGGAACGAACTGGAAGCCGAGAGGGCTCAGGGACAGGGCACCCGCCCTACTCCCTAGGGCGCCCGCCCAGCTACAGTGTCCAATTCGGACCCGTTTCGCGGATTATGCTCCACCGACTTAAGGGATTAAGGAAAACCGTGCTATTAATGTCGGTTTGATCCGACGGCCCAGATTCATCTGAAAAGACTATATAGGCAAGGCCCCCTGGCCTGTGGAGATCATACCTCTTCTACAGAATCAAAGCTAGGGTTTCAATTCTTCATCCAAGTAGAGAGGATCCCTCTAGTTCATCTAGTTCTAGTTCTAGTTCATCTAGTTCTAGTTCATCTAGTTCTAGTTCCTCTAGTTCTAGTTCTAGTTCTAGTTCTAGTTAGTTCTAGTTGTAATATAGAAAATAGGGAGAGAGAAGAGGAGAGCGGAGAAGGAGCCGGATCTGTCGAATCTTCCTCAACATTATTCCTTTGCAGCAACTGGTTCGTTCTTCATCGTTCTCCAAGTTCTTCAATTCATAATTCCTGAGTTCTTTAATTACTTTTATTTACATTCAAGTTATTTATTGGATTCCCGCTTGCATCAAGTGCTATAGTATTTATAACACTAGAGTAGTAATTAATAGATTAGACGTGGTGTTTAGTCTTGCAATTACCTGGAATTGCACCCAATCCTACGAATTGTTGTGGCAGCCCTAGGGTAGTGACAGCCCTAACGGTCGACGTATTCCACCTCATTTGGATCGGTGTTTGTAGGACCGTAGTTAGAGCTTCCTAGCCCCCTTCTCATCTCTTTCTGTGGTTAGTGTTCTGATGTCCCGAAATAAATAATCTTTAAAGTAATTCTTGATTCTTAGATCAACTAGAGAACTCTCAGGAAACTTCCTCTCTGCCCACCAAAAATAGTTATATAGTTATCCTTGGGCGATCTTGGATCTTAATTAGTACACTCATGCTTCCTGTGGAAAATTGATACTCTAGAATACTCCCGGGTGAAGGCTACATCGGTATCCGTGCGCTTGCGGATTTTTCTGTTTGCGTTTAAAATACCCAACATGCATTTGGATCCTTTTCTTTGTTTATTTGTTGATTATATTTGATACTTAAGGACCGTTGTTGACGGTCCTTAAGTATCAAATTTAATTATCAAATAAACAAAGAAAAGGATCCAAATGAAATCAACATCTAGACTTAGGGTTTTATCTGACAGAATTCCATGAGTTTTGGTGTTTGTCTATTTCTGCAGGGGGTTATCAGGAAATACGGAAGAAAGGCCCACACGTCGGGATTACATAGAGATTTTAACGTGCCGCGCAATTATCTTACATCTAGAAGACTCCAGAAGCCACGAGACCGAAGCGGAGGCGAAACGGGGCTAGAGGCAGGGCGCCCGTCCTCCTGCCCTGGGCGCCTGCCCCCTCTCTGAGTCCAATCAGGACTCTGTTTGGTGGGAGATCTCCATCGACCTAAAGGATCAAGGATAACCATTCAATCTAAGTCAGTTTGATCCAACGACCCATATTCACTTAAAGGGACTATAAAACCAGACCCCCTGGCCCCTGGAGGAGAGAGCCTCTCAACCCTAATTCATTGTTCTTCAAGGGAGAAGAAGCCTCTAATCAAGATTAGAGTCATCACATCAATTAGACATCTAGATTAGCATAGCTACATAGGATTAGAACTAGAAGGAGTCAATCTTCGATTGGTTTCCGGATCTGTCAAGAGGATTCTTGGTAATTCTCTAATTGTTCTTCTAATTGTTCTTCTAATTATCTTTGTTCTTCAGTATTATGAATATGACTTTGTTCTATTTCAATATATTGCTTATGACTTTGCTCTACTTGCTTATATTCAAGATTATATTGTTCTTAGTTTATCATAGTTATGTACTTGGCTTAGTTAGATTGGATCTATATACATGCTTAGGATCGTATAGCATTTATCCATCGGATCCATGGGTAAATGATAGATATTGTGTAGGCGTGGTGCTTATACCGTATTTATCTGCGATTGTACCCAATATGCCAGATCGTGGGGTAGTTCGTGATAGTGACAACTTCATTGATTCTTATATAGTTCCCCTCTCGTGTATTGGGCTGGCAGAGCAATATTATTACAGGGGAGTGATTGCTATGTTTCTCATTTACCTTGCTAATATCACTATGCATGGGCGTAGTCTTGTCTCACAATGATTGCTAAGTATGCTTGCACTAACTATGATAATACTAGACTATATAGTTGAGAATAACTTAGGGAATATTCTTGTAGTTCGTTCTAATACCATGCTAATGACTTTCTAGAGTATCTAATTGAGGTGCTTATCATATTTATTATGTGGCTAGATCAGACTAATTATCTTTGTCACTATTATTATTTCATATATCTTTTATGTGACACTTATCCCTGTATGAAGAGTTAGATAAATGTTCTCAATTATACATGCAATGATAGATACTCAATCTCATATTCTATTCTGTAATCAATATTGATGATTGTTAATCCCTTCCCAGTGGTAAAAATATAAATAATGATACCTGGAATACTTTCCGGTTAAAATGCTACATCGGTATTAATCTGTGCGCTTGCAGATCCCATTCATTATTTATTTAGAAGAGCAATTGCATATTTCAATACCGCGTCTATTATATCATGCTGGGGATGACAACTTGGCTTAAGTGGTGTAAGGGATAGGTTTGGCATTTTTGGCACCGTTACTAGATTTAGAGAACTTAGTCTACTTTTGGTAATGATGTTAAGAATAGCCACTTTATTTAGTCTACTAGAGAGAGAACTTCAAATTTGAAAATTAGGCAGAGCAACTATTCATCATATCCATGCTAGAGTTTTATTATTAAGATTCAGTTTAGCATAGCCACTTTATTTATTTATTAAGCACACTAAGCAAAAGATATATATATATATATATATATATATATATATATATATATATATATATAAGCACAGAATCTTTATTTGGTTTTTCATGGATATGTATATTTTTTTATTTTAATATAGTATAAGTATAAATGTAGATAGAAATACTTAGCGGGATAAATGGGGGTGCTCTCCCCCAAGCTGGATTTTGACGTAATTTCTTCTGATGTAGCTAGCAGGTGGTGGAGGTGTATTTGAAAGTCGGCAGCACCCTGACAGCGATTAAAATGTCCTCCGTCTGCTAGTCTTCTTGATCCTTAAATTCTGCAGAGCTCAAATAGACAACAAAGCTTTGTGGAACTGATTAGGTGTTAGCATAAATATCTAGCCTTTATCATGTTGAGCCTCCTCAATAAATGCTACTTTCTTTGGTAGGATCACAATTTTATTTTTATATTTTAATTTTTATAGAGCAGAAGAATATTTTTATTTTATTATTATTTTTTATGCCACCACAGTGAATGTACTTATGGGTTTTATGCCACTTGTATACTCACATGGGGCTTACTGGTTTTAACATTTTTATTTTCTTTTTAGGATGATATGAACCTGATTAACTGAACTAGCTATTTTTAAGAAATAGTAAATGATTTGAATAGAAAGGGATAACTACCAAGTTTACCTCTTAGCAAGGCGTTCGGTGTTTTTAAGTCCTCCGAACGGGACTCTCTATTTTCTCAGTCATCTTGGGATTCGCTGGATGGCGTAGTTGGTGGTTCCGGCGGCGCCTCCTCTTCGTGTATAACTATCTTCTCTCTGCGCACCTGACTCGGTGCTACAGTCTCCTCAGGATAGTTCTGTTTAAGCTATATGTCTTCAGACCTTACCACTTCTCCTTCGTAGTCTGCCCATCTGTCCTTGATGATTTGCCTCCTCTGGTTGCGGTTGCGTCGTCTTCTTCTTGTCCTGACCTGCTTAGAGTCTTCAACTATAGAGTTAGGGTTAGTAAAATAGTGGCGTACCTTCTCAGAGGGGAAGTGCATGTGGACTTCTCCGGTTCCAATGTAGATGATTGCTTTAACGGTGCTGAGAAACGGTCTCCCAAGGATGATGGGTGGATCGTACTCGTCTTCTCCCATGTCAATAACCTGAAAATCTGTATGGACAAAATGATCGTCTATTTTGATAGGGACATCAGTTACTATACCTTCAACCTTTCGGAATGTCTGATCTGCTATCTAGAGCTGAATGTATGTTGGTTTTAGGGGCATGGTTCTGAACAGGAGCTGATAGGTGACTGCGGCCATTATGTTGACGCCCGACCCGGTGTCGCAAAGCGTCTTGTAAAAGTTGTATCCATTGATGGAGCACTGGATGCTTGGTATACCTGGGTCGTCCTTCTTGGTCAGGAACAGTGACTTGAGTCGATGATCTTGACCTCCATAAACTGCAGTGACCATCTTAGTTGACTCGGTCCACACTTGCTTGTTCCTGTTCCTCCTGTTGGTCCTCTTCCTTGGTTCATGTTGGGATTGCTCTGGGATTTGTGCAGTCTTGTTCTTGAAGGAAAACGTCTCCTTCCTCCCCTTGATGTAGAAACTGATCTTGGCAGCACTAGCGTAGATGACAGCTCCTGAGGTGTTCAGGAATGGCCTCCCTAAGATGACAGGTGCCCTCTCATCAGAACCGGTCTCTATCACCACGACGTCTGCTGGGGCGTACAAGGTACCAACTCGGACGCAGAGGTTTTTCAATATTCCCTTTGGGAAACTTAGCGTACGATCTACAAGCTGCAAACACATGGTTATTTCTAATAAAGGATGTGTAAAGAATTTTTCATAGAGTGCCCTAGGCATAATGTTGACGCTGGAGCCAAAGTCGCAGAGTGCTTCTGGGAAGTCCACCATGCCGATGGAGATCGGGATGACGGGGCGTCCTGGATCGCCTCTCTTGACCGGCAGAAGGTCAGTAGTTACTTCCACAACGGGATTACTCCAGTAGTTACCTGCATCAAACATGTCTACAAGATTTGCAGATTCTAATCCTTCCGGTTGTGATGGTATACCGGGGTTAGTAGCAGGAATAGCAGCAGCTATTTGATTTAACTGAGATTCTATTATTTTATTAAAGCTAATTTGATTCTTGATGGTAGTAGAGAAATTATCCATTCTATTATTTATATTTTCTAACATTTTATCATTAGATGCCAATTTCTTAGATAGGTTATCCATTAGCTTTCCTTGATTAGACACTAACTCTCTCAGAGGTGGAAAATTATTATTATTATTGCAAGAGTTATTACCTTGATAATTACCTGAATAGTTAGGCTTCTGTTGATTCCAACCTTGATTTTGCTGAGGACAGCTGTAGTAGTAGTAGTTGTTGTTGTTGATGTAGCTCACGTCCTCAAGCATCTCAGGACAGTGATTGCCTGAGTGTCCAGTGTCTCCACATTCCTCACAAGTCATGTGAGAGTCATAGACGTGCATGACTTCTTTCTTATCTCTAGCTCTATCATTGAGCTTCTTCATGAGCAGGTCTAGCTTGGCAGACAGCATATCTACCTCCTTGAGCTGGTGCATACCGCCACCTCTCTTGCGTGTCTTGGTCATTTCTTCATTCCAACCTTGGTTGGACGCCATCTTCTCCACAAGAGCTGTGGCTTGTGGTATGGTGAGTGATAGGAATGCTCCTCCAGCTGCAGCATCCATGGTCTCACGGGCACTATTGCCGAGCCCATGATAAAACGTCTGCATCAGCATCCAGCTCTCCATTCCATGATGGAGACATTCTAGTATGTAGTCTTGAAAGCGCTCCCATGCTTCTGGAACGGATTCATCATGTTGTTGCTGAAAACTTGTAATTTTCCCACGGAGAGCATTGGTCTTGCCCATGGGAAAGAACTTAGCCAGAAAGTTCGTGGAGCAGTGCCCACGTAGTATTCTTCTCCTTTGTAGCGTAGAACCACTGCTTCGCTCTCCCCAACAGTGAGAATGGGAAGAGGGGAAGTAGTATAGCATCTCTGGGGACTTCTGACATGGTGAATGTGCTCCAAATCTCCAGGAAGTGTTGAAGATGAGCACTAGCATCTTCGTGCGCCTTTCCACAGAACTGGTTGGCTTGCACCATGTTGATGAGCCCAGGCTTGAGCTCAAAGTTGCGGTCGATCTCCACAGCAGGTCCAGTGCGGATGTTGTCCGTAGTGGGAGCTGAGAACTCGCGGATCGACTTGTTCGCCATGGCTTTGAACTCGGTCGACAAGTTCCGGATGAAACTTCGGCAGTCTTCTGGTTTGGACGAAGCTTTGCGTTGAAGTGTTGACGATCTGAGCTTGGCTTTGGTTTTTCTGAATAACGCTTCGGGGTCGTCCTGGAAGATGTCTTCTATTCATACATTACCCTGCATAAAATAATCAAAATAGAAAAATACAGGTGTAAAGCTGTATGAGAGAATTGATAATCTCAATCATATTAGTGATGCGAAAGATGACTCAAAATTCCATATTCATTCCTTATTAGTAATCAACCTTCCCGGCAATGGCGCCAAAAATGCTTGTTGGACATTCTTAACGTCATTACCAAAAGTAGACTTAGTTTTTCTAATTCTGATAACGGCGCCAAAAATGCCGAACCTATCCCTCATACCACTTAAGCCAAGTTGTCATCCCTAGCATGACATGAGAGACGCGGTATTGAAATATGCAATTGCTCTTCTGAATGAATAATAAATGAGATCTACAAGCGCACAGATTAATACCGATGTAGCATTTTAACCGGGAAGTATTCCAGGTATCGTTATTTATATTTTTACCACTGGGAAGGGATTGCTAATCATCAATGTTGATTATGAAATGAAATATGGAATTGAGTATCTATCATTGCATGTGTAATAGAGAGCATTTATGTAACTAAGCCAAGCATATAACTATGATAAACTAAGAACGATATAATTGCAAATATAAACAAGTAGAGCAAAGTCATAATCATTATATTGAAGTATAACAAAGTCATATTCACAATATTGAAGAACAATGATGAACAAATGAAGAACAGTAGAGGAATTACCATGAATCCTCTTGACAGATCCGGAAACCAACCGAAGATTGACTCCTTCTAGTTCTAATCCAATGTAGTTATGCTAAACTAGAGATCTAGTTGATGTGGTGGCTCTAGGGCTTGATCAGAGACTTCTTCTCCTGAGATGAATGAATGAATTAGGGTTTCAAAGGTCCTCCTCTCCAGGGGCCAGGGGGCCTGCTTATATAGTTCTTCCAAATGAATATGCGCCGTCGGATCAAAACGACCTTAATCGCACGGTTTTCCTTAATCCCTTAGGTCGGTGGAGCATGATCCACGAGACTCAGCCTGATTGGCTACTGAGCTAGGGCGGGCGCCCTGTCCCCGGGCCCGCTCTGCCTCCCGCTCGTTCCCATGGCTTCTGGACTCTTCTAGGTTAGGGAAAATTGCGCGGCACGTTAATATCTCTATGGAAACCCGACGTGTGGGCCTTTCCTCCATAATTCCTGATAACCCCTGCAGAAATAGACAAAGACCAAAACTCGTGGAATTCTGTCAGATAAAACCCTAAGTCTAGGTGTCGGTTGCATTTGGATCCTTTTCTTTGTTTATTTGTTGATTATATTTGATACTTAAGAACCGTCAATAATGACCCCATATCACTGCCGGTTCATGGCTTAAACCGACAGTGATATGAATCGACTGCTCGATCTGATTTTTATTGTTGGTTGGCCTTATCACTGACGGTTTAAACCAAAAACCGACACGGATGCGCCAACTGTCAGTTTTTTAAAATTTGGCAGTTGTGCAGCCGGCAGTAAAGACCAAATCTATAGTAGTGAAAGTAAGCACAGCTCCCTAGATAGATATGATGACATTTGGTAACCCCTAAGGTACATAAAGAACCACCTATGAATATATATACTATTTACCTATATGGTACCTTATGTGTTGGGATATGGTAATTAGGAAGGAATAGATGAGAGTATGGTGGTGGATTTCGAACACGAAAAGATGACGTGACTTGTGGCTTCAAGAACATGAAAGTTGGCTAGAGATAAAATATTTTCTAATGCTGCATTTTGGAATTGGTTGCAAACTGTCTATATACATGTTTACTTAGTAGTGTTTCTAACTTCTAAACAGTATTGCATTAGTCCTTAATTCTTGTAAGAGATCAGATTATTATTTGATCTAGAGTGTGATAGTCCGGGTAGTATTCTTGTAGATGAAAATTTTATTGTAGTCTCGGTTTCCACCAAACCAAGTTTAGATTACGTTGTTCACAGTCATCTTGCTCAGACATATCCTCATGCCGCAATTTGCAATGAAAAATAGCACATCCTAAGAAAAGGATAAAGAAAAGGAAAGTTTCTGTGTAAAACCAAATTTCTTCACGAAAACGGGCCCTGCTGTTTATCTTTAATTTGGCAAGTAATTCCGCATCACAGGATAATGCATCACACCAGGGAATATTCCACATAAATTCAAAATTGGCAACATGAAATGTTCGCTTCCACTCCAAATTTAATTTTGAGCCATTTTGGCTTTTGTAGATACAATTTTTTTTACTATGAATCTAGACATAGTGTATATCTAGATGCATAGCAAGAAATTATGTACCTAGAAAAGCATTTAGCTATATTCATTCTTCCCGTTGGACACCCATTTCCAAACTTTGAGCCAACTAGATAAGCATGGATCTTGCCAAAAAAGGGAGGTAATTAATAAGTAGAATGAAAAAAGATTCTTCCAGGTTACCATGAAATTGGCTGTCAGATGGATCTGGCACACTAGAGATGCCTCTTTATAAATGGAACACGCCTCCTGACTCCTGGTCAAGTAGAGAGCGGTAGAGACCACATATCTAGCTCATCGGAACAGAGCTTAGTGCATCCAGCGCGCACAAAAATGGAGTTGGCTGTGCTGATCATCGGTGCCGGACCAGCTGGACTGGCGACGGCGGCATGCCTCAGCCAGCGTTCCATCCCCTACCTCATCGTTGAGCGTGAGGACTGCAGCGCGTCGCTGTGGCGCTACCGCACCTACAACCGCGTCAAGCTTCACCTGTCCAAGGAGTTCAGCTCCCTGCCGTACATGCCGCATCCGGATGGCACCCCAACCTACATTCCCAAGGAGGAGTTTCTGAAGTACCTGGACTGCTACGCCCAACATTTTGACATCAAGCCCAGGTATTGCACTTGCGTTGTGTCAGCAGCATACGATGAGGGAACCAGACGCTGGATTGTCGCTGCACGTGACACGGCAGCGGGCACAGAAATCCTGTATGCAGCGAAGTTCCTGGTCGTGGCCACCGGTGAGAATGGAGAGGGGAGGATTCCGGAGATCTTGGGTCTAGAGAGCTTCCACGGGGAGGCTATCCACTCTTCAACCTACAAGTCAGGAAGCAGCTATGCTGGGAAAAGGGTTCTCGTGGTTGGTGCTGGAAATTCTGGGATGGAGATTGCCTATGATCTCGCAAGCCATGGCGCCGACACCTCAATTGTTGCTCGCAGTCCGGTATGTATATTTTGTATAGTAATGTATAAATTCATATATGTGCATTCTCCTATCAGTTAAAGTAGTTTATTGTGTCATGTATAAAACATTTGTATGTATATTATAGATTTGTCTATACATAATAAATGTATACTTAATCCAATACCATGTATGTTCTGGTATTGGCCCTTTGTGGATCAGTTCCTATTCTTTGATTTATTGGGCGATGAATATTCTTTTATTCTTTATTGTTAATATACATACTTGGAAGGGATGCTTTTTTAGTGTTCCTTGAACCTTCAATTTTTTATTTGAGTGTAGGTACACATAATGACCAAGGAACTGATCCGTCTGGGAATGACATTTATCCAATATATACCAATTACAATAGTGGATCTTTTTATAATGAACATAGCCGATGTCATATTTGGTGATCTATCAAAGTATGGCATCGTGCGGCCTAGAATTGGCCCCCTCCTACTCAAATCCAAAACGGGACGATCTTGTGTAATTGATGTTGGGACAGCCGGGTTGATTAAGAATGGCATCGTCAAGGTAAGGGCACTATTCGTTTTAAATAAGTCCTCCCGGTAAGCGTAGTCGAATTTACAATAAATTTCTTACCGAAGGTGTGGTGCAAAATACCATGTCGTCTCTCTGCTAGGTGTTCAAGGGGATATCGAAGATCACTGGAAACAAAGTTCAATTCGAATGTGGGAATGGTTCCGAATTTGATGCCATCGTGTTTGCAACAGGTTACAAAAGCACTGCGAATTTGTGGCTCAAGGTACGAACAAGAGACTGTCTGAACTGTTTCAAGTTTCGTAGTAATACACAGCTGCCTTGGCATGGCTTTTGTCCTTATGATTAGATGTTCATTTTCTTTTATATGGCACAGGACGACAAGTGCATGCTGAACAGTGACGGACATCCAAACAAAGGTTATCCCAATATTTGGAAAGGTGAAAATGGCCTCTATTTCTCTGGTTTTGCGAGGATGGGATTGGCTGGTATTTCCAAGGATGCTTACAACATTGCCAATGACGTGGCGTCTGTCTATTGAAGATATCGTGTCTGGTCTGCTTATTAGGTCAGGTTAAATCTGTGTTAGCTCTTGGTTATGCTGTTCTTTGCACCATACTAGCTAGCTAGTGTAAGAAATCCGTAGTAGTGCATTGGCTTGTATATGTGTCAGTCAATTGAACTTCTTATGAGATTGCTTGGATGTAAACGGTGCCTTATGCATCACTAATAGTTCTCGGTTGTTTCCCGTATTCCTTGATGCATGCAAATAGTTGATGCTGAGCATGTAAACCTCTCGCAATATCGTTTAATCATCCTAAAGGAATGCAATTTTTATTTTTGAAGGAGTCAAATAATTTGAAGTTTGGCTTTACTAACTATTATGATACCAAATAAGTAAATTATGAAATATACTCTTCATACTCAATCTACTTGAAGACATAATGTTGATATTTATGTTTTTTTTCTATAAATATGGTCAAACAATGGAATGTTTAACTTTTACGAAACCGAGAACGATATTCTTTTTTAGATTGAGTAGTTTACTAATCCCTTGGTCCTGAAATATATTGAAGCATTCAAAATTTAACCCAAATTATAAGGTGTTCTAGGTGAATTAACTCCCAAAAACTACCAATGATATGTAAATAGTGTTTACCGCAAGACTCAAAGTATGGTAAACGCACAAGATCTCTTTGTAGTTAAATTAATGGAGTGTTACATACATCATTTATTTGTTTTGCTTTAGAATCTAACCCAAAATTGCTAGGGTACCTTATATATAGGATGGATGGAGTATATATTTGTATTATAGTGGAACCATTTGAATAAGCGATTCGCATAAGGAAATGTTGCATTTGCTTCAGTCAATACATATGCATATATCTTTAACATCGTGAGGCGCTTGAGAACAAGAATGATGAAATTTGGAAACTTGAAAAGTCTGCTGGTCTCATAAAATAAAGACAAACAGAAGAGAATTTGTGGGTCAAAATGGGCAACATCATTGACAAGTTTTCATTTTTAGGTTGGCCTCAAAAGAGAATTATCTGATTTGGAGGGACTACTAATCTTGCTCAGCTTTAGAAGGAAAGTTAGTCAAGCAAAATGTCCCAAAACGAATGAACCTCAAGAGAAATGAGGACACTTAGTGTTCAAACTGTAATGACAAGCCAAACTTATCTTCATCTACTAGATATACAAGGGTTGCCAAGTACAAGAAGTAGAGGTAGCCGACACTCCAGAAATCCTCCAACTCTGAACTAACTCCTAATCTAATTCTAGCTAAAGGCTAGGTAAGAATGGAGCTCTTCTTCTCTTGCTCTCTTGTGTGTATCATGAATCAATTGTGAGAGGGTGGACTCCTCCTTTTATAGCTCACCAAGGATGGTTTGCTAAGGTATTTTTTAGGAAACACCCATGCAACTAACCTCCAAGAGCATTAATTGTACCGCGTGAGGAAGGTGGGGCTAGGCGGAGCTAGGGGCGGTGCAGCCACACCCTGGGCTGCACACCTAGCCACCGCCTTTGGTGTGTGGGCTTGGGCCTAGACCACTGTTGGTATTTCTTAGCGTCGCTACTAGGATTAGGCAGAGAACCTATCCCCAACAACTGCGCCAGAAATATCCTTGTGGCTTTTACATAGTAGTACTGCTAGAATATAACATATCACTAGCATTGACCTTGATAGTTCCTTAGTATTTTTTAGATATTAATCTGTAAGGGCACGGAGGTATCGTTTGTAGCATTTCACCTGGTGAGTACTCGGGTATCGTTATTTATATTTTCCCAAAGGAAGGCATTGATTAAGACTTTGATATGATTCATAGGTAGTAATGATGTGCAAGTTTACCAATTGTTAATAGTGGACACACACAAAGAGCTTTCCTCGAAGGATAAATAGAAAAGAAAATAATAAAAGAATATTCCTAAGGGAGCAAGCATTAATTTAGTATAGTCATATTATGATTAGTTAATATTCATACAATTTACATAATTAGGATTAGTACTAAGTGTGACATGGATCAGGAGAATATGCTCGTACTGGTCTGCCAACAACCGTCATGCCTTTTTAGACTCCTACATCCCATTCGAATAGGGGGAATGCCAAGGACAGACAGGGCTATCACCACCTGCCGCCATCCCCTCACTGAAGCAATGGCCATGCAGACACCTACCTCTGTATACCCAAACACCATGCCTACATATACAGAGACTACCCAACTCACCCCGAGACTATAACCCTATGGATCGACAAGTTATGAATTGGGCACACTTTGCGGCACGATGAACCACAACATCCAACTTAATTCTAGTTTTCATTATATAAGTTATATGTTTTATTACGTACAAAGTTAATGATGATATTCTCATGACACATATACTATACACTAGTTCAAATATCAAGATTATAACATCACAACTATACTCTAGTTCATAAACATGACTATAATTGGATACTGAGAGAACAAACATGGAAGAACTCATAATTCTATTCTCACCCAAAGTGGTCTTCTTCCAAGGAGTCAAGCTCTCCAAGGTAGTTTTGTCTTCTCTAAAAAAGAAAGTAAAACTACAACTAAGAAGTGGAAGTGAGGATTGCACAAGATGTTGGGTTGTGTTGTGAGCTTGGCCTCCTATTTATACAAGGTAGTAAGCAGTAAGTATCCTTGACTTGCACGGGAGCTCGCCAGGAAGTGCCTTTCCATGTTGCCATGCAACCACTGATGAAGGTCAGTGGCGAGAGGAGCCAAGGGTGGTTCGGCCAAGCCATAGGCCTGGCCGCACCTTGTCCACCGCCTCTCGACCACCGCCTTTGCATGCTGGATCATGGTGGACTTGTGGCTCGGACCTTCACGGGTTGCACCTTGTTTGGATGGTGTCTTCTCGTTTAATGAACTTTTACTGTTGGAAAGCTCCTGTTGATAGATACTTCCTATGTATTTATGTTCATTTCCTCAAAATATGATTCTCCAAAATACATGTGGAACTAGGTTAGAAGTAAATGCATATGAGATATTAGTTTGCCAAATTCCCCTATTTTTGATATTGATTGACGGTCAGATTTCATCATTTATTGACCGTCAATAGCCAATGCATGCCAGTGTTCTGCCCAAAATGGAGTTGGATGGGCTATCTTGTGCTTCCTTGGTTTGAATAGGCATTACACTTTCCTTGTTTGTGCATTTTGATGTGTATTTCATGGTTGTGTCCTATAAAACATGTATATACCAAAACTCATGGAAAATGTGAGTTATAAACCCTAATTCTAAGTCTTGGCATTCAATTTGGTTTTATTTTGTTTAAATTTTGGTGGTAGAAATATGAGTTAAGCATTGCGAACAGGGACACTGACAACTCCCAACATCGGCCATCATGTCGATGAATTCTTGGAGCACATGGGCAGTGGCTTCCCCAAGCTACATGGTGAGTGCCTCCCTCACACCCCCTTAGGTGTTCAACATATTGCCAATGTGAACACCATCACCTCCATCTTTACCACACCCATGCCATCATCACTACTACAAAACATCTTATGGGAGGCATTTTGAAAACTGCCTCGGAGGCGGTTGGGCTGGCAGCCCGCCTTGGTTAATCTAGGTAGGTCCCCGGCCCAGCAACCTCCTCGGTTAATAGGTTAACCGAGGCAGGCAGGTTGAGGCAACCGCCTAGGTTAATCATCGTGTAACCAAGGCGGTTGTCCTAACATAACTGCCTTGGTTAATAAATTAAGCACGACGGTTGACCTAAAGCAACTGCGTGTGTTAATAGTTATTGACAAAGGCGGTTGCATTACATCAACTGTATTAGCTAAAGATTAACCAAGGCATTTGTTATAAAGGTAACTGCCTCAGTTAATGTATTACTAACCAAGGCGGTTACATTATGTTGCCTGCCTCGGTTAAGTTTGTACCTATATAACAACAACCACCTATTCTTCTTCCCCGCGGCTTTTCCTCCATTCTTCAGGGTTTTGACCTCAAAACCCTAAAATTGGCCATTTTAGAGTGGGGGGGTGCCCTTGGATTTGGTGAAGGGGGGTGTTGACGTACAGCACCCGCAGCAGATGATAGATCGGCAGGCCATAGCAACGTACCGAATTTGCACACACTACGTACCAGAGTTGATGGAAACGAATAGCATATATGGCCTATGGCACGGTGAAGACGATAGATGAGATAGGGATGAAGACATGATAGAGGTGCTCATCAGCGGTAGATTACGGCAAAGTGCAGGTCTGACATGGATTGGGCGATAGCAACACACGTAGTGGTAAAGAACACCTCGTCGCCGTCAGGGTTCGGCAAACATCTTTCATTGGCCAATGACTTCACCAGTAAAAAAAATCTTGGCAGCTAGGTTGGGGTATGGAGAACATATGGGTCTTAAATTGTAGAGTTCCTCAAACTCAGTTGATGCTCCTGAGCATTGACGTGCTGGTCCTATTGTTGTTGGTAGAGATTAACAACGGTGGCTGAAGCTACGGCTCTGACAACGGAGATATTATGAGTTATGAGAGGATGGCCGGTGAAAGTACTCATTGAATAGTTGCCAAGCACAGGAGACTCACATGATAATTTGCTGGCGATCGCGTTTGCACTGAAGCCAGGACGTTGAGAAGTCCAGAACGCTCATCATGGACGGCAAGTAGATTGCCGAGGTTGCGGCGGTGGCGGCACATATGTTCTGCTGGGCATCTAGGGTAGAATAGCTTGTTAATTATTTATAGATGACACACTACGTGATGGACCTGGTGTCCTTGGCATGTGTGACATAGAAAGATGAAACACATATTACTAGGGTTGCGACATGGTCAAAGCATCGATCTGATTATTTGCTTTGTGGATTATGTCATGGTCACGTCAAAGCATAGACCCAATAAACAAAACAAAAGAATAGATTGGACAGTTTGAGAGTGGATTTCACGGGCCTTCTTCCATCCAGTAATGAAAGAGCAAAATTGTGTGGGCCAACGGTGATTTAGGGTCAAGATTAGTTATTTTCGAAATTAAGTAATTTGGTGGATATAATAATTCTAGAAAAGTCAAGAATAATTATTTAATTCACAAAAAAAATACTTCGAAAGCTCTAAAATTTTGGGAAAAATTTATCAGCGGCATTATAAAACATGAAGAACCGAGATAAAGTATTTGGAGCTCATGATAAGATAATTTGGAGCATCTAAAAATTAGATTATGCTCATGGGAAAAGGCCTGATGGACGAGAAACTAAAAGGAGTGATTTAGGTTATAAAGAAAAGATTTTTGGGAATATCTAACAGAAAGTCCAAGCTCAGAAACAAGGAATTTGATCATAGAAAAAGATAAAGAGAAGTTCGAAATACTAAACGTATTTTAAAGACTTCACTCACTATCAACACACAAAGAGCAACAAGGAAACATCACACCAAATCTTATGCATCAGCATGTATACACAACAATGTTGCTAAACCCTATGATGAATTTTAATTTAAGGAAAAATTTCAGTTTACTATATTTTCATGAGCACAGAAATACAAAATAAATTATTTTAGCTCTATTTTCAAAGAAGCAAAATTTAGGATGTTACAATTCTACCCCCCTTAAGATGAATCTCGTCCTCGAGATTCAAAAGATGGTGATCAAAGAGATGTCTATACTCCGTCTTTAAATCTTCTCTTCCTTGTGTGGTTGCATCGTCTTGGTAAGGATTCCACTTTACTCACTCAGGTACTCCAATCACTAGTCCACTTTTCCTTTCTACGCAAGAACATACCTAGTTTTAATGGAATGCATCACGAAAGAAACTCTTATGTCCCTAATTTATAACGCCTGCAATAAACCTCAAACCATATCTTGTCATTCAAAGAAACTCCTAGTCATCTCACTCACATACTTTGGTAGCTCCATGAATGTTATTCACACCCATATTGCTCAGTCTTCCATTAACATAGTTTCGTTGCGATTTACATCCAAGAATAGGCTTCTTTCAGTTTTTTTGCCTTCATCGTTGTGGATTCTAACTCGGTTCATTCCCAACTTGATCTTTAACATTATTATTTGAATAGTACTCAACTTCATCGTACTCGTAACATTCCTTCAATGGTAGAAATATTAGTCTCTTCCCACATATCAGTGAGAGGCATCATATAGGGCTCCTGATTCATGGAATACTATACTTCTTGTCATCAAGTGACCAACGTCAATAACATGAGCAAGGATAGATGATCATAATCATGGGGTATCTCAAGAGACAACTCTCACTTCAAGATAAATTAAAAATGCATCATCCCGTGATATCAAGGTACTACCCTCTTAAGACGAGATTGATTGGGGAATAGTAAGGACTAGTTCTCCTATCCTTTTTCAACGTTACACATCATAGTCTTTTAAATTTGCTTGTACGGAGTCTCTTAATCTAAGGTTACGTTCCTCAGTAAGTTCCAATTAGCGGTACCTTTATCGTAGATAAGTTGCTTCACTCTCGCATCCCACTTTGAACTTCATAAACTTGGGTGTCATCTGATCCTCATACTCAACTCTCAATCCATGAGTATCAGTAATGACATATATCTCCATTAATATTCTTTAAATGGGGTGATATCTCGAATCCAACAACCAACTTCACCAAGCACTTGATGTACTTATAGATGATCTAGCTTTTACCAATCATTCTCCTTGTAACTCCTTTAACTAGGTTACCCCCCTTAAGAAAAGTCAACTAGGGGCACAAGAAAGGTAGCTTGCATGTTTTCCAGACAAGTTAACTAACATTGAGAACTTCTGACATCCCAAAGAGCTTATGTGCAAGAGATCAAACCGGTATCCTGAAATTTTCGTGATATGAAAAATACCAGCGTAGTAAAACATATATAACTCTTATTCTGTTAATACCATAGAGTTGTAGCTTATATCGTTAGAAAAATTATGAAATTCCCCACAACTTTCATATAAAATCCTTCCTTGGGTTCGGTCTTTAAGCTTAGGTAAAATAGCCAAACATATTATCCATCCTGACAATGTCTCAGCAAAGGTGCAGTAACTTCCAGAAGTTATATCTCGAGCTCCTTAACTCATCTGGAGATGATCCTTATATTTTTGAAAAACTTATGAAATCCTCTACAACTTTCGTATACAACTCTTTCCCAGATTCTGAAGTTAATTTAGCTGAAATTAGGAAAAACCAGATTTTGAAACAGAAAAGAAACATCCAAGTTTAAATGTCATATCTCAGGTTCTACTTGTCCAATAATGTTCCACCTTATACCGTTGGAAAGCTTAGAAAATTGTCTAATACTTTTCTATAGAACACGTTTCCAAATTCTATAGTTATATTTGTCTCAAAGAGTAATTAACCGAAACTGGTCCAGACTCTTGACAGCCCATCTGTACCATCTTGTAATTTTTGTAACTTTCGAACCATAATAGCTATGGGGGTGATTCTTGTCGTCACAGAAAGATCTTGAAGTCTACTATCATCCAAAATTGTCTCATGATTTTTGGTCATCCCAGAACAGAGCTATTAACTGATAAAGATAGGATACTCTGAAAAGATAGGATAAGGTAACAAGAGAAAACCAAAACCCAACTATTTATTTCACTAATTCTTATACCTTAGGCCTATAAACTAAATGAAATTATGAAGAAATCCCACAAGATCATTGCACTCATTACAAAGATCCAAATCAAGCATAAGCATAATAACAAACCAATTAAGCATTGAAGGTTCACACTTCACTCAACTTACGATACTATCGTTCTGTTCATATTAAAGGTAAAGATCCTAAAATTCCCTTTAAACTACGTAAGCAGGTGGTAAGAGAAGATTCTAAAAGCATACCAAATCAAGAAGTGAAGGTGAGAACAAGTACTTTTAAAATAAGCAACAAGGTAGAGACAAATAGCAAGGATAAGGATATAGTATGGATGAAAATACCAAGGTTTATAGAGCAAGGATTTTATGACAATTCCAAAACCTTAAGATGACCAATTTCTAACTAGGCTTGCGTCCTACAGTCAGCATTGCTCTGATACCACTTTGTAATACCTGATTTTAAGGACAAAACCAGATATACACCATATGTGAGTCTTAGAAGTCAAATCTCATGTATAGCTACAAATGAGGTGTAATATCAAAGAACAATGCATAAACATATAACATACTAAGTATAAAAGGGATAACCTTTAATAGCAAACAGCGGATAGACAACTCCAACTTTGGGTATTAACTTCTCTCTACAGGATTCAACTGAATGGTTGATCACAAGCCTAAACTCCTGAAGTGTGGGGGAAAATAGCAAGAGTGAGTCCATGTCGAACTCCACAAGTATAGCAACTAGATTGTATAGATCCCACAATCTAATGATCAATGTGACATAAATAATGTAGAGCATTAAACAATAAACAAAAGCATACTTAACACACAAGATTCATCGCCCTTAATATAGATGTCCCCAAGGCCGCTCCTGACCGTGAGCTCGGCTAGTATACTAGTTTTTAACACTCTACAGAGGTTGTACATCTTTACCCATGAGTCATGATTTACCCTTTCGCCCGAGGCCCGTCGACCTCTTAACCCACTACCAAGGAAGGTCGGCAGGGATCACTATGAAGCCTTTCAAAAGTTCGTCTAACATGTTAGGGCCGCAAGGTTTCCTTCGCGAGCAGATATAGATACCCCCCTTCCGAATGGCACAATGACGCGTAGCCTATACACATAGGGACAGGGGCTCGCACTATACCCGTGTCGGTTCAGCCCCTCTAGCGCCCTTTTGGGTAACCGCTAACAAGCTAGAAAAGGTCTTCATACTGAGCTAAAGCCAGAGCCATTATAGCCCTCATGGTTGCAGTGTTGTCCCGGGTGATCACGTACAGACAAATCATCAAGTTGCTAAAAAGTCATTTTTATCTTTTATTACTTAACATTAATCTAGTCACAAGATCATGGTCACAGAAATAAAATCCAAATGCTATACTTGCCTTGATCCAAATGCTCTTGCTGATCTTGCTAGTTGTCCCAGGCTCTGATCTTGATCACTGAAGCACTCTTGATCACCACGAATTGCTCCCCGTCTAAAATCCGATCATCAATCACACAAACAATCGAAGAAAACATACACGAAGCAAACAAGGCTACAATTAGAACAGTACACCAATCATATAAAACAGTATGAAAAGTTTATAAAATGATTCTACGCATCGCTACGATCTCACAGACGTAAAGATCACGAAAATCGGAGTTGAAACGAAGAAACGATGGAGATATTACGAACCAGAGGCTATTTTGTAAATACTTTGTCCTAATCCTTGAACTCCTATACGATCACGGCCATGGCAGATTGCAGGTTGCTATGCACGATGGGGAAGAGGAAGCCTTCAGCTTGGGGCAGCAGTCCTAGACGTGCACAGTTGCATGCATGGCGGCTTACATGCTCCTGCTCAAAAAGATGAGAGATAATTAGTGGGGAGGATAACCATCACTCCGTCAGCACGTACAGCACCCGCAGCAGATGATAGATCGGCAGGCCATAGCAACGTACCGAATCTGCACACACTACGTACCAGAGTTGATGGAAACGAATAGCATATATGGCTTATGGCATGGTGAAGACGATAGATGAGATAGGGATGAAGACATGATAGAGGTGCTCATCAGCGGCAGATTACGGCAAAGTGCAGGTCTGACATGGATTGGACGATAGCATCACACGTAGTGGTAAAGAACACCTCGTCGCCGTCAGGGTTCGGCAAACATCTTTCATTGGCCAATGACTTCACCAGTAAAAAAAAAACAAATCTCGGCAGCTAGGTTGGGGTATGCAGAACATATGGGTCTTAAATTGTAGAGTTCCTCAAACTCAGTTGATGCTCGCGAGCATTGACGTGCTGGTCCTATTGTTGTTGGTAGAGATTAACAACGGTGGCTGAAGCTATGACTCTGACAATGGAGATATTATGAGTTATGAGAGGATGGCCGGTGAAAGTACTCATTGAATAGTTGCCAAGCACAGGAGACTCACATGATAATTTGCTGGCGATCCCGTTTGCACTGAAACCAGGACGTTGAGAAGTCCAGAACGCTCATCATGGACGGCAAGTAGATTGCCGAGGTTGCGGCGGCGGCGGCACATATGATCTGCTGGGCATCTAGGGTAGAATAGCTTGTTAATTATTTATAGATGACACACTACGTGATGGACCTGGTGTCCTTGGCATGTGTGACATAGAAAGATGAAAGACATATTACTAGGGTTGCGACATGGTCAAAGCATCGATCTGATTATTTGCTTTGTGGATTATGTCACGGTCACGTCAAAGCATAGACCCAATAAACAAAACAAAAGAATAGATTGGACAGTTTGAGAGTGGATTTCACGGGCCTTCTTCCATCCAGTAATGAAAGAGCAAAATTGTTTGGGTCAACGGTGATTTAGGGTCAAGATTAGTTATTTTCGAAATTAAGTAATTTGGTGGATATAATAATTCTAGAAAAGTCAAGAATAATTATTTAATTCACAAAAAATACTTCGAAAGCTCTAAAATTTTGGGAAAAATTTATCAGTGGCATTATAAAACATGAAGAACCGAGATAAAGTATTTGGAGCTCATGATAAGATAATTTGGAGCATCTAAAAATTAGATTATGCTCACGGGAAAAGACCTGATGGACGAGAAACTAAATAGAGTGATTTAGGTTATAAAGAAAAGATTTTTGGAATATCTAACAGAAAGTCCAAGCTCAGAAACAAGGAATTTGATCATAGAAAAAGATAAAGAGAAGTTCGAAATACTAAACATATTTTAAAGACTTCACTCACTATCAACACACAAAGAGCAACAAGGAAACATCACACCAAATCTTATGCATTAGCATGTATACACAACAATGTTGCTAAACCCTATGATAAATTTTAATTTAAGGAAAAATTTCAGTTTACTATATTTTCATGAGCACAGAAATACAAAATAAATTATTTTAGCTCTATTTTTAAAGAAGCAAAATTTAGGATGTTACAATCGTATATGAGAAAGTTACGAAGTTTTCTTGTATATCATTATTTGTGCAAGCCACAAACTGATAATGATAACATCAGTGTTGATTCTTGACTAAAACCGGCAATGATGACCCCATATCACTGCCGGTTCATGGCTTAAACCGACAGTGATATGAACTGACTGTTCGATCTAATTTTCATTGTCGGTTGGCCTTATCACTGCTGGTTTAAACCAAAAACCGACACGGATGCGCCAGGAAGCACTATCACTGTCAGTTTTTAAAATTTGGCAGTTGTGCAGCCGGTAGTAAAGACCAAATCTATAGTAGTGAAAGTAAGCACAGCTCCCTAGATAGATATGATGACATTTGGTAACCCCTAAGGTCAATAAAGAACCACCTATGAATATATATACTATTTACCTATATGGTACCTTATGTGATGGGATATGGTAATTGGGAAGGAATAGATGAGAGTATGGTGGTGGATTTTGAACACACTGAAACCAAGCGCAGAAAAGATGACGTCACTTGTGGCTTCAAGAACATGAAAGTTGGCTAGAGATAAAATATTTTCTAATGCTGCATGTGACAGAACCGCCCAATTTATACAAGGTTAAGTATGACTGTCCCCGTTTAACATGTTGACACGCGCATACTCTCACTTATATAAACCCGGTAGTCTGCCGAGTGTCACAATGGACCTCGGTAAATCAACTTTACACCAAGATCGCATGATTAAGCAAATACACATCACATACCCAGAGATTTGCAGCGGAAATAATATTACAAAAGAGTTCAAAAATAATAGTACAAGTTTGGATTTTCCAAATTCATTAGAAAACAACATAGCTTTCAAATGATTACAACAACATAGGTTCCAAATACATTGCTAGCATGAGTGACATCCTCCGACAAAAGCATGTAGATGAGAACACTATATAGAATCACCGAGCCCACCGGCGGTTAGCCACCATCCTTAGCAGGCTGAAGACTTCACCTGCAACATGGTGGGATAAACCCTGAGTACTCGAATGTACTCAGCTAGACTTACCCGACAGGAGAGAAAATAAAAGACTCTCAAGGATATGCAAGGCTATTTGGTGGAGTTGGTTGGATAGCATAACTTTGCCAAAAAGAGCATTACTATCATGAGTCCTTACTTTCCACCTTTTAGTCAATATTTTAGCATCAAGTTCAGTTAAGCTACCATAGCTAGATTTTGCACCTATTCTATAGCAATCACTTGATTAAAAGCATCACTTTAATAACCATATCCGGTTTATCATGTAGCCATCCTCATCATCATAACCATTAAGTTTCATTTAGTTTATCTACGTTGCCGCTGCCCGAGTCAAGTTCTCACTATCCGGGAGAGACGGCGATTCGAATTGATTCCTATCCAGCTGGATGGGTATTCCTAGCACTCACCCAGGCATACTTAGCTAGATTAGCTTGGATCACCTTTAGCACAACTCCGGACCAATTCGCGGGTCCGTCCAGCGCCGCACCCCCAGGGACCGCCAATCTGCCAGGGTCAGGACTCTAACCTGACACCTCGGTCTTACGCCATTGACTCCCCGCACATCCTTGCTACCAACCGGGGTGCGCACTCATACAGAACGGGGTATCCGGCCTGAGTTGCACTCGTAGGCTTCGCGGTCGGAACGACTTATCCGGCCAACTAAGTGATAGGCATGCGTTCAACATGACACGGGGACGTACAGCGATTCGGTCCTTAAACGACACAGACGGGAATAGATTCACACCCAAGACCTCCATGCCTTGATGCTGCACTATCGTCATCCCGCCCGGTCTCAAATTCATTATTAGCACATGGTTATTTCCACGATAGCAAATATAGCCAACCGTTATCAGGTATCCACCTATCTCCCGCAGTTGACAGGAAATCACCTGGCTTCTACCGAGCTAAGCATAGCTAAGCATAGAACGTTTTTTCCTTATACTAGTAAGGGTTCAGGTAGTTTGATATAGTGGACAAGGTAGGAAATATGCACCAACGGTTTCATTCAACTCCTATCACCTAATGCATCATATAAAGTTATACTCTTGTGCTTTTATAAAAAGAGAGGGTAGGAGACTTAGAATGCTCCGGTGCTTGCCTGGAATCCGACACAAGTCAATTAAGTTAGCTTGCGCCATCTTGACGATATCTAAGGTGACAACACTTGTGTAGTCCTTCCATCATCCCGATAGGTCCACCATGAAGTCCTTCACGTAGTTCATCTAGCGTACCTAAATGAGATGCAAGATGCAAGTGTATGAACACGTAGAAGTGCAATAGACAAAGCATCACACACAAAAAGCATGGCAAGAGCATGGTTACACTAAACATACTTAAGCGCATCTCATTGCTCAACTTAATGATTACACAACCACATGTTAAGTCAACAAGGAATACAACACTAAACATACCAGACATGGCATACATGTTTCACAGGGTCTCAGGTATATTAACTTGGCCATTACCAAAGACATGAGTCATACATAGCAATATACCAAGCAACAGCAAAACAAGGAATCTGTCATGAAAGAAGACATTCTGGAAAGCTTAGGAAATTATCTACATTTCATCTTTAGACATCAAAGCATGATTCATAAGTTTGGCAGGTCGAAATATTAGAATTACAGAATCAGGTCCTAACAAGACAGAGAGCAACCATTTCTGAAACTCAATTTTGAACAGCCATAACATACAAACCACATAACCAAATACTACCAAATTTTGACAGCAGCTGGATAAATGAATTATCTACAACTTTTCTATAAACAAGATTCCCAGAAAACATCATTTACATATTGTAATCCAAACAGTTCCAGAAACTGTCCAGAAACAACAATTGCAAACAATTAATTATTAACTTATATTTCAAACATGCATTTGAGCAAAACCATTATTACTAACATGTTCCACATATCTAAAGAACACTAGAAAACATAGTGGTCATTATCAAATAAATTTATTTAATGCATTTCTTAGTTTATTTGGATAATAAGGTGAATCAAAGAACATATACCAAAAATGCAAACTAAATTCTACAAGAATTACAGTAGATTCTACATACTATCCATAGTCTACTGTATAAATTTCACTGCATTTGAGTAAGTATAGCAACATCTATGAAAAAGATAAATTGCTATTGCAATTAACCATGTGAGAATAAGATAAATGCACAAATCATATTTTCTTCAAACACATGGCCATATCATACATAAACATGATACAACAATATCATAGGATTGTATTGGAACAACATTTTCCATTTTTCCATTTTTATTTATAATTATAAACCATTTATCAAGATCCATAATGACATCTCTGTCCAAAACATGGACAGAATCTATCATGTCACATTAAATAGCCATAACTTGAGTTTCACATGCCCATAAATTATGGTTATGCACTTTCTAGAAAGCTTACTAAATTTTGAACAACTTTGTTATAAACATCTAGAGCTAAATCTACAACTAACAAGGTCTTACATAACAAACAATGCATTGCTGTCTGGGTTTAGACAGAAACTGAAATAGTACTTTGAACCACTATAACTAAAGATATGCCCAACCAAAAATTATGCTATTTAGCTTGATGGAAAGCTTATGTAAAGTAATACAACTCATATATTTTCATCCAGGCATAATTCACAACCTAACTGAGTCAAACAATATAAACATGCAGATCCACTCAGAATAGGAGCAAGGCAACACAGAGCATTTGTTATTTTTATAACTCTTAATTTTTCATACCTAAATTCATGAAACTTTTACCAGACATCATATATCATATGAAAAGCTTGTAATAATAATTTCACATTTGTTTGAGCAATAATACAATGCTTATGAAAAAGACAAATATAACAAGCAATTAAAATCGAACTGCATAAATCTATTTTTACTGCTAAAACTGCAAACTAAACCATGCCATATTATAGATCTAATGCATAGAGAATTTCACAAGGATTCCAAAAAGTTCACATTTGCTATTTTATGACGTTTCTATGAATTACTATGGATTTCCAAAGTTCACCCAGAAATCTGCAAAAACAAAGGAAAAGGAAAACAGATCTTTCACTGGGGACCCTGGAGTTTTCATGAATCACGCTATAACCCAGAAACACTATTCATATGAGGCTTGGCTTCGCATCTGGAACCCTGAGTTGTTTCTTATTCTAACCCGAGGTACCTCTCTTGGTCCCCTTTACGGAGCAGAGGAGAATACCGAGCTGGCGGCTCAAGCGGCCATGGCGAGTTGCCAGCAGCATGAGGCGGGGCTACGACGAGAATGGGCCTGCGCACACGCACTCCCATATGCCTCGCTTCGCCGCTGCAGGAAGCTGCAGTGCAGCAGCACTGGCGCCCATGGAGGTTGGCTATCCGCATGGCCGTTCTGGAGCAAGGAGGAACCAGGGCAAAGGCAGAGGGAGTGAGGGTGAGTGGAAGGGGTCGGGAGGGTGCTCTGGGACTGGCTCGGCCTCTCCATTGTGCGAGGAGACGGCAGAAGCGCGCGTCGTATGGTGAGGACGCGAGCTCTGCATGGTGGACACGCACAGCACACGCGTCGGCCATTTACACATACACTCGAACAGGTGGCGGGCATCGAAGTATCCAAGGTGGGATGCCGATTCGGGCCACTTCGGGGCCGATTTAGACTTTGCGCCAGAAACGAAGTTTGCTCTACTCGTCCCATTCTACAATTTTCGTTTAAGTGTCATGGTCATTAGGATTACAGATTAATAGATAATTTGATGCCAATCTATGAGTGTCAACGAATTGATAGTGATTAGCAAAACTCAAAATTGATGACCAAAACGAAGTCAAACTGGTGTCATCTTTTGGTATACTCTTGTCCACAATATTTACTCCAACTTTTATTTTGGGATACAAGTAAGTTGTTTAGTAAAATTTGGAGAACGCGGAATGCCAACGTGATGAACTGCAAACCTAGACTTAGAAACTCTAAGTGCTGGAAATTATAGCAGATTCAATTTTGTGACTATTATTTGACATGCTTGGAAGATGACTCAGACTTAGTAACTTTAACAAATATTGTTGTATGCAAACTGTACTACAACATTTATTAAAGGACCTTATACAGGTTCAGCCTTGTTTTGAAGATACAAGGCTTCCAACTAGGGTACCCGAAACTGAGCACCTCAGGACTTAGCCAAAATTCTGTTCCAAAACAGCACTGCATTGAATCTTGTCAGCTCAATTTGACTAGGTTAGGAACCAAACTAGCTCTTGACCACTAAACAATGTTTGTTCTACAGAATCTAAACTACAACTTTCATTTAAGGTCAAACCTCAGAACTTGTACAGAAGTCAAACTTTCACTTTGGTCAAAGTAGCAACTTGCTAAAGCATGAATTAAGGTTTTAGGCCACTTGAAGCATATTATGGGCACAAGATCAACATGAACCCTTCATGACTTTTGTTGTAGAGTTTATCTAGAGTCATTTGAGCAAGGTTGCAAAGATTGGTTGATGACCTATGGTTTTATTCACTTAATGAGGTCATTTCAACAAGCATGTAACTTAACATTTCATGTGACCTTTTGATTCCAAACTCCATGAAACTTTTTGAGTGCTCACTATACGCAGTGATGGATGTGGGCCACATGAGAGAGGTTCCATTAATATCACTCAAGCATGTACTTTGAAAAGGCCTATATGTAAGCAAGGGTGCATTATTCTCCAAGTTTAACTTGAAGCTCACTCTCATGGATTGACTTTATCATGATCATCACCACTTATCATAACATGTTTGAGCTCAAGACCTAGGGTCTAACTAGTGGCAAACACCTGGGGTGTTACACTGCATTTTGGAATTGGTTGCAAACTGTCTATATACATGTTTACTTAGTAGTGTTTCTGACTTCTAAACAGTATTGCATTAGTCCTTAATTCTTGTAAGAGATCAGATTATTATTTGATCTAGAGTGTGATAGTCCGGGTAGTATTCTTGTAGATGAAAATTTTATTGTAGTCTCGGTTTCCACCAAACCAAGTTTAGATTACGTTGTTCACAGTCATCTTGCTCAGACATATCCTCATGCCGCAATTTGCAATGAAAAATAGCACATCCTAAGAAAGGATAAAGAAAAGGAAAAAGTTTCTGTGTAAAACCAAATTTCTTCACGAAAACAGGCCCTGCTGTTTATCTTTAATTTGGCAAGTAATTCCGCATCACAGGATAATGCATCACACCAGGGAATATTCCACGTAAATACAAAATTGGCAACATGAAATGTTCCCTTCCACTCCAAATTTAATTTTGAGCCATTTTGGCTTTTGTAGATACAATTTTTTTCACTATGAATCTGGACATAGTGTATATCTAGATGCATAGTAAAAAATTATGTATGTAGAAAAGCATTTAGCTATATTCATTCCTCCCGTTGACACCCATTTCCAAACTTTGAGCCAACTAGATAAGCATGGATCTTGCCAAAAAAGGGAGGTAATTAATAAGTAGAATGAAAAAGATTCTTCCAGGTTACCATGAAATTAATTGGCTGTCAGATGGATCTGGCACACTAGAGATACCTCTTTATAAATGGAACACGCCTCCTGACCCCTAGTCAAGTAGAGAGCCGTAGAGACCACATATCTAGCTCACCGGAGGAACAGAGCTTAGTGCATCTAGCGTGCACAAAAATGGAGTTGGCTGTGCTGATCATCGGCGCCGGACCAGCTGGACTGGCGACGGCAGCATGCCTCAGCCAGCGTTCCATCCCCTACCTCATCGTTGAGCGTGAGGACTGCAGCGCGTCGCTGTGGCACTACCGCACCTACAACCGCGTCAAGCTTCACCTGTCCAAGGAGTTCAGCTCGCTGCCATACATGCCGCATCCGGATGGCACCCCGACCTACATTCCCAAGGAGGAGTTTCTGAAGTACCTGGACTGCTACGCCGAACATTTTGACATCAAGCCCAGGTATTGCACTTGTGTTGTTTCAGCAGCATACGAACCAGACGCTGGATTGTCGCTGCACGTGACACGGCTGCGGGCACAGAAATCCTGTATGCAGCCAAGTTCCTGGTCGTGGCCACCGGTGAGAATGGAGAGGGGAGGATCCCGGAGATCTTGGGTCTAGAGAGCTTCCACGGGGAGGCTATCCACTCTTCAACCTACAAGTCAGGAAGCAGCTATGCTGGGAAAAGGGTTCTCGTGGTTGGTGCTGGAAATTCTGGGATGGAGATTGCCTATGATCTCGCAAGCCATGGCGCCGACACCTCAATTGTTGCTCGCAGTCCGGTATGTATATTTTGTATAGTAATGTATAAATTCATATATGTGCATTCTCCTATCAGTTAAAGTAGTTTATTGTGTCATGTATAAAACATTTGTATGTATATTATAGATTTGTCTATACATAATAAATGTATACTTAATCCAATACCATGTATGTTCTGGTATTGGCCCTTTGTGGATCAGTTCCTATTCCTTGATTTATTGGGCGATGAATATTCTTTTATTCTTTATTGTTAATATACATACTTGGAAGGGATGCTTTTTTAGTGTTCCTTGAACCTTCAATTTTTTATTTGAGTGTAGGTACACATAATGACCAAGGAACTGATCCGTCTGGGAATGACATTTATCCAATATATACCAATTACAATAGTGGATCTTTTTATAATGAACATAGCCGATGTCACATTTGGTGATCTATCAAAGTATGGCATCGTGCGGCCTAGAATTGGCCCCCTCCTACTCAAATCCAAAACGGGACGATCTTGTGTAATTGATGTTGGGACAGCCGGGTTGATTAAGAAAGGCATCGTCAAGGTAAGGGCACTATTCGTTTTAAATAAGTCCTCCCGGTAAGCGTAGTCGAATTTACAATAAATTTCTTACCGAAGGTGTGGTGCAAAATACCATGTCGTCTCTCTGCTAGGTGTTCAAGGGGATATCGAAGATCACTGGAAACAAAGTTCAATTCGAATGTGGGAATGGTTGCGAATTTGATGCCATCGTGTTTGCAACAGGTTACAAAAGCACTGCGAATTTGTGGCTCAAGGTACGAACAAGAGACTGTCTGAACTGTTTCAAGTTTCGTAGTAATACACAGCTGCCTTGGCATGGCTTTTGTCCTTATGATTAGATGTTCATTTTCTTTTATATGGCACAGGACGACAAGTGCATGCTGAACAGTGACGGACATCCAAACAAAGGTTATCCCAATATTTGGAAAGGTGAAAATGGCCTCTATTTCTCTGGTTTTGCGAGGATGGGATTGGCTGGTATTTCCAAGGATGCTTACAACATTGCCAATGACGTGGCGTCTGTCTACTAAAGATATCGTGTCTGGTCTGCTTATTAGGTCAGGTTAAATCTGTGTTAGCTCTTGGTTATGCTGTTCTTTGCACCATACTAGCTAGCTAGTGTAAGAAATCCGTAGTAGTGCATTGGCTTGTATATGTGTCAGTCTATTGAACTTCTTATGAGATTGCTTGGATATAAACAGTGCCTTATGCATCACTAATAGTTCTCGGTTGTTTCCCGTATTCCTTGATGCATGCAAATAGTTGATGTTGAGCATGTAAACCTCTCGCAATATCGTTTAATCATCCTAAAGGAATGCAATTTTTATTTTTTAAGGAGTCAAATAATTTGAAGTTTGTCTTTACTAACTATTATGATACCAAATAAGTAAATTATGAAATATACTCTTCATACTCAATCTACTTGAAGACATAATGTTGATATTTATGTTTTTTTCTCTAAATATGGTCAAATAATGGAATGTTTAACTTTTATGAAACCTAGAACAATATTCTTTTTTAGATTGAGTAGTTTACTAATCCCTTGGTCCTGAAATATATTGAAGCATTCAAAATTTATCTCAAATTATAAGGTGTTCTAGGTGAATTAACTCCCAAAAACTACCAATGATATGTAAATAGTGTTTACCGCAAGACTCAAAGTATGGTTAAGGCACAAGATCTCTTTATAGTTAAATTAATGGAGTGTTACATACGTCATTTATTTGTTTTGCTTTAGAATCTAACCCAAAATTGCTAGGGTACCTTATATATAGGATGGATGGAGTATATATTTGTATTATAGTGGAACCATTTGAATAAGCGATTCGCATAAGGAAATATTGCATTTGCTTCAGTTAATACATATGCATATATCTTTAACATCGTGAGGCGCTTGAGAACAAGAATGATGAAATTTGGAAACTTGAAAAGTCTGCTGGTCTAATAAAATAAAGACAAACAGAAGAGAATTTGTGGGTCAAAATGGACAACATCATTGGCAAGTTTTCATATTTAGGTTGGCCTCAAAAGAGAATTATCTGATTTGGGGGGACTACTAATCTTGCTCAGCTTTAGAAGGAAAGTCAGTCAAGCAAAATGTCCCAAAACCAATGAACCTCAAGAGAAAGGAGGACACTTAGTGTTCAAACTGTAATGACAAGCCAAACTTATCTTCATCTACTAGATATACTGTCACACCCATTTAAGAACAAAATAGGATGCATAAAAGACTCATGTGTGCCCCAGAAACAGTCGCACACATAAGTAGACAAATCTCAAATGTATCATTGCAGTGTTTATTATATAACGGAATATAAAATATCACATAGTCTCATACATAAATGATAACAAGAAGTAAACAACGCTCTCGACGGAAGCTCCACACAGGGACACTGTTGACTGGTTGACTCCAAACCTAGTACTCATAACGATAATCCTCATTCCAGTCATCTTCATTATCATATCCTGAGGTGTTGGGAAATTGCAAGAGTGAGCACATATCGTACTCAACAAGTATAACCAGGGGTTCATGAGGCTCAAAAAGTTGACACGGGTTTGACTGCATTTAGCTTTTACTAGTAGATAGCATATTCATAATTAAATAGCAATTGTCAAGGTAGCATAAATAATCCATTAATCACATGATCAAGTGTAAGCATAATTAACTCATAGCATAAACGATAATCAAATGAACATAACAACTTAATAAGCTCATCGTCGGCGCAGCAAGAACCCCCAAGGCCGCTCATAACCGTGAGCACGGCTAGTATACCAGTTTTACACTCTTCAGAGGTTGTACATCTTTACCCATGAGTCATGATTTACCCTTTTACCCGAGGTAGCTTAGCTCTTAACCCCCTTCCAAGGGAGGTCGGCAGGGATCACTATGAAGCCTTTCAAAAGTTCGTCTAACAAGTTAGGGCCGCAAGGTTTCCTTTGCGTGCAGATATAGATACCCCATTTCGAATGGCACAATGACGCGCAGCCTATACACATAGGGACAGGGGCTCGCACTATACCCAAAACGGTTCAGCCCCTCCGCCCTTTCGGGTAACCTCTAACAAGCTAGAAAAGTTCTTCATACTGAAGCTAAAACCAGAGCCATTATTGCCCTTATGGTTGCACTGTTGTCCCGGTGATCACTTACAGACAAGATCTCATATAGTTATTTGTCATCTTTTAACGTTCATTGCATAGCTATTAATTATCTTACAAGATCATGGATTATATCAAGCACAAGCACATCTACACCAAATGCATATCAAGTAGGTAACAAGGAATACAGGTAACAAACATCTATGATTTTGCTAAGGTCGACAAGGTGATAGCATGCATATGATATATATGTGTAGTTATAAGCGAATAGGTAACAAGGATGATCCCAAGTTATACTTGCCTTGATCAAAGCTCTCCTGAGCCTGCTGGTCTTCGAAAGCTTGGTCTTGATCACCAACGTACGGCTCACCGTCTAATCCCAATCATCAATCAACAACATGCAATCCAATGTAGACAATCATACACGAAGCAAACAAGATATAATTAGAAAAATACACCAAACAGTGGTAAAACAAATATAAAAGTTTATGAAAATAATCTACGCAGCGCTACGATCACACAAACGTAAAGTTCACACAAATCGGAATTAAAACGTGAAAGATATGAATTTTCTAAGATTTCCTATAGAGAAATAATTAATTAAATGCTACTGCAGAATTAAAAAGTTTCAAAACAGTAAACTAATAATTCTAACTTGTAGAGCTCGTTGAAATAAATCTAACGAAATTTGGATGGACAAAAACGAAATTAAAATGAGTATTTTATGAGCAAAACAAAATCAGTGGCATTTCTGTAATTTCTGAAGCTACCGATAGGAATACCTTTTCCAACTTAGAAAACGGAAGCTTTCATAAGGCGCCAAGGACTGTGGAGTAATTAATAAAAATATCTAGGGACTCTTAAAGAAAATGCGCAACGAAGGGGTATCGGTGCTTCCTGGCCGTCGATCTGCAAATGGACGGCATCGGCGTGTCCAGGGTGCTGGGCAGCGGAGCTCGCCGGCGACGACGGGCTTCTCGATTCCGAGCACCGTTTCGTGAAAGGAAAACACCACGGGGTAGAGGAGCTCACCGCGAGTTCAAGGAGGTGCTCGGTTGGGGCCGAAGGGCAAGGAGCGGGGCTCGCGGCGTGCGGCAGTTCGTCCCCGGCCTCGGCGAGATTTCCAAGCTGAGGAAGACGGTGGCTAGGGCTCGGTTTCGCAATTTAGACGCAAAAGAACGACGCAGGGCGTCGCGGGGTACTTTATAGGGTTTCGATTCGCGATAAGGGCAAGGAAATCCCGAGATTTCGGGATGGATTCGGTGGGAGGTTTCCTGCTCGGTTACGAACAGGGAGGAGGAAGGGGGAGACGGCGCTGTTCCGCGGGCCCCACCCGTCATTGGAAGAAGGACAGGGTCCCGGCTGTCAGCGAGTGGAAGGAGAAGAGGGCGCGCCCGGTCCTGGGCTGTGCGCTCCTGATGGGCCGCAGAGCGGCCTGCGCGGGGGGTTCAGCTGGGCTGCGGCCTGGTTATTCCAGGGAGGTTTTCCTTTTTTTTTTCTTTTCTGGTTTCTTTTCCAAAACATTTTCCAAATAGAAATCTTGAATGCAGATAAAATCAAACAAAAGGCAGCAACACAAAATTAAATATGCACCAGCATGAAATGCACAACCATGTTTTCTAAACTTATAATAAATTTTAATTTTGACCAAAACTATTTTATTCACTAGATTAAATGCTCACCAAAAATGCTTAATTAAATCAAATTAATTCCTATTGATTGAAAACAAATTTTTGGGTGTTACAAACTCTACCCCCTTAAAAGAATCTCGTCCTCGAGATTAAAAGGTGCTTACTCAAACAAATATGAGTATGATTTCCTCAGGTCATCCTCTCTTTCCCAAGTTGCCTCCGCTTCTGCACTTTGCACATTCTAATGACCCGACTTCTGGTGACTCTCTCAGCTGTCTCCAAAATTCTGACCGGATACTCTTCATAAGTGAGATCACCTTTAACAGAAAGCTCTTCCAATAGTATTTGCTACTCAGATACACGCAAACACTTCTTAAGTTGTGACACATGGAACACATCATGCACACCAGATAAGCTTTCAGGCAATTCTAACTGGTATGCTACTTCTCCACGCCTTTCCAATACTTTAAACGGACCAACATACCTTGGAGCTAGCTTTCCCTTCATATTAAACCTCTTTACACTCCTCATTGGTGATACCTTCAGGTAGACATAATCACCTGTTTGAAAAACCAACTCTCTCCTACGTGTGTCTGCATAGCTTTTCTGATGAGACTGAGCAACTCTCAAGTTATCCTGAATAGTCCGCACCTGTTGCTCTGCATGTCTAAGCACATTTGTACGAAACACCTGAGTTTCTCCTGTCTGATTCCAAAACAAAGGTGTCCTGCACTTGCGACCATACAGTGCCTCGAACGGTGCCATCTTAAGACTCTGTTGATAGCTGTTGTTGTAGGAGAATTCTGCATATGACAAACTCTTGTCCCAACTAGTCCCATACTGCAAGGCACAAGCTCTCAACATCTCCTCCAATATCTGATTGATCCTCTCAGTCTGTCCATCTGTCTGTGGATGATATGCTGTACTAAAATTCAACTTTGTTCCCAATGAATCATGCACTGCTTTCCAAAAGTGAGATGTGAATTGAGTACCCCTATCTGACACAATCTTCCTAGGCACTCCATGCAAACAAACAATTCTTTCCATGTATAACTCTGCCAGTCGGTCTCCACTATATGAAGTTTTGACAGGAATGAAATGAGCAACTTTGGTTAAACGATCCACTATCACCCATATTGAGTCATACCCTCTTTGTGTACGTGGTAATCCCACTATAAAATCCATACCCACTTATTCCCACTTCCATTCTGGAATCTTCATTGGTTGCAACAGTCCAGCTGGCCTCTAATGTTCAGCTTTCACTCGCTGACAAGTATCACACAAAGCAACATATTCAGCCACATCTCTCTTTAAACCATACCACCAGTACTTCTGCTTCAGATCTAGATACATCTTAGTGCTACCAGGATGAATGGAATATGCTAACTCATGAGCCTCTCTCAGGATCATATCATGAATAGCCTTCACTTTAGGAACACATATCCTTTTTCCAAACCACAGTACACCATTGTCATCTATTCCGAATCCTGGTGCTTTGCCTAGTATCACATTCTGTGCTATCTCCTTTAGTTTCTCATCTTCCAATTGTCCTTTCAATATCTCTTCCTCTAGAGTAGGAGTGACCTCAATTTCCATAGCATTTACTACAATCCCCAAGTTCAAATATGGAAATTCAGCACACAACTCCTCAGATTCAGGTGTAGCCCGAAGCTCATTAGCATATTTCTTTCTGCTAAATGCATCAGCTACGACGTTCGCCTTTCCATGATGGTAATGCACTTCCAAATCATAATCCTTTATCAGTTCCAACCATCTTCGTTGCCTCAAATTCAGATCTGTCTCGGTGAAGATGTACTTCAGACTCTTATGATCAGTGTATATGTCACTCTTATGCCCAATCAAGTAGTGTCTCCAAATCTTCAATGCATGAACCACAGCTGCTAACTCTAGATCATGAGTAGGATAATTAAGTTCATGTTTCCTCAACTGTCTAGATGCATAAGCAACAGCTCTACCTTCTTGCATAAGAACACAACCCAAACCCAGACGAGAAGCATCACAATAGATAGAGAAACTCTTATTAGATCTGGCAAAACCAACACAGGTACAGTAGTCAATCTCTTCTTGAACTCCTCAAACCTAGTTTGACACTTATCAGACCACACAAACTTAGCATTCTTCTCCAACAGAGCAGTCATAGGCTTTGCAAGTTTTGAGAACCCTTCAATGAATCTACGATAGTAACCAGCTAAACCAAGAAAACTGCGAATTTCACTTACATCTGTAGGTGGTTTCCAATTCAACACATCTTTCACCTTACTAGGATCCACTGCAATACCACCATTAGCGACAACATGACCAAGAAAAGAAACTTCTTCCAACCAAAACTCACATTTACTACGCTTAGCATACAGCTTATGTTCTCTAAGTTTCTGTAAGACCAATCTTAGATGTTCAGCATGTTCTTCCTTGGTTTTAGAGAATACCAGAATATCATCAATAAAGACCACCACAAACTTATCAAGATACTCCATAAATACTTTATTCATCATGTACATAAAGTAAGCTGGTGCATTGGTCAAACCAAAAGACATAACTGTATACTCATACAACCCATACCTTGTTGTGAAAGCTGTCTTTGGTATATCCGAATTCCGAATCTTCAATTGATGATAACCAGAATGCAAATCAATCTTAGAGAACACACAAGCACCTCTTAGTTGATCAAACAAGTCATCAATCCTAGGCAAGGGATATTTATTCTTGATAGTGACTTCATTAAGTGACCGATAATCAACACACATCCTCTGACTACCATCCTTCTTATCAACAAAGATAACTGGTGCACCCCATGGTGATGAACTAGGACGAATGAACCCTTTATCTTGCAATTCCTTAATTTGTTTCTTAAGTTCTTCTAGTTCGTTAACCCCCATTCTATATGGTCTTTTAGCTATGGGTGCAGTACCAGGTAGTAATTCAATAATAAATTCAATGTCTCGGTCAGGTGGCATACCTAGCAATTCATCTGGAAAGACATCCGGAAACTCATCCACTACCAGAGTCTGAGGATCAACATCATCATTCAGTTGGTTCACCTTGGCTGTGAGTGGTGCTTGCACTGTTACATTAACACTAATTCGTTCCCCCTTTGGTGTTGTCAGAGCCACTACTCTCTCTTTGCAATTAATATTGGTCTCATGTTGCTTCATCCAATCCAAACCCAAGATCACATCTATGCCTGAAGTTCTCATAACCATGGGACTGATAGGAAAATCTACCCCCCTTAAAGAAAGACTTGCTGAGGGGCGACATAAAGAAACTGGTATAGTCCCACCCGGTGAATTAACTAGCATAGGTGTTTTCATTGCAACTAGTGGAAGGCTATGAACTCTAACAAATGCTTGTGATATGAATGTATGCGAAGCTCCAGAATCAAATAAAACTGTAGCAGGGATAGAGTTGATACTGAACGTACCCATCATGATCTCTGGTCCCTCCTGAACTGTCTCTGTAGCCACATTGTTCACTGTTGCTGCATAAGCAGTAGACTTCTGGTTGTTGTTCGGCTTGTTGAGCTTCTCCGGGCAATCATATGACATGTGTCCCTCCTTCCCACAACGGAAACACCTAGTAGGAGTGTTAGGAGCACTTCGTTTTGTGGAGTTGGCATTTGAGTTCCCTGAGCGAGGTGTCTGCTGACCATGCTGCTGTTGATTATGGTGACGTTGTTGGAATGGAGGACGTTGGTTCCCACTCTGAGATTGATTCTGGAAACGCTGAGGTTGCTGGTTGCGGTTCCACTGACTAACTGGTCCCTGGAACCTCTGCTGATGGCCTTGATGGGAACTGAAACGCTGACGGTTGTTGCTCCCAGATCCTTGTGCCCGCATCCTTCTCTTCTTATCCTGACTCTTCCGCATATTATCTAGCACAATGGCACGATTCACAAGAGCTTGGAAGGTAGGATAGGTGTTTCCAGCCAATTGCAACCTGAGCTCGTAGTAGAGACCTTTCATGAATAGACACTGCTTATCAGCATCTTCCCTGACATTGTTCGGAGCATAGCGAGCCAACTGTTCAAAAGTGTCATGAATACTCTGCCACTGTCATGGAGCCCATCCTGAGTGATCTCAATTCTTCTTGCTTGAGCTCCATCATTCCCTCATTTATATGTCGAGCTCTGAAGTCTCTACAGAATTCGAACCATGTGACAGGAGGAGCATTGTTGGGACGAGCAGCTTGATATGACTCCCACCATGTTTGAGCTGCCCCCTGAAGCTGTCCAGAAGCATACAACACCTTCTCCAAGTCATTGCATTGTGCTATGTTTAGTTGCCTCTCCACAGCACGTAACCAATCATCTGCCTCCATGGGATCAGCTGAGTGTGTAAATACCGGAGGTCTTCCTTTCATAAACTCTCCATGCTTGTCCCTCACATGAACAGGTGGTGGTGTTGGTGGAGGTTGTTGCTGCAGGTGCTGCATGAAAACGTGCATCATCTGATTTTGGGTTTGCATGAGCTCCTCCACGGTGATTGGGGCATTGCCACCATTGCCATTGCCATTGCCACAGCCTCTGCCTCTGCCTCTTCCCCTTGCTGCCATCTGCATTCGAAGGTATATAAATACATCTTAGTAATGTCCAACATGACAACTACAAGAGTTAACGAAATCTGAAATTTTCTGGGTAACATCCAACATCAGCAGTTTAGAAAATCAGTCATATCTCGAGTTCCAGAATTCCAAAGGATACATGCTGTACACCGTTGGAAAGATAAAGAAATTGTTTACAACTTTCATTTAGATCATATTACCAGATTCCAACATTAGTTTAATCAAAAACTGTGTACAACCGAAACTGTTCCAGAATTCCAGACTGCGCAGAAACCTCAACTTTAAACAGTCATAACTCACAGATCATAATAGATAATATGGTCATTCTTGCGGCATTGGAAATATATGAAAGTCTACTTTTTCTCAGAAAAATTTGATGAACATTGCACGAACATAATTTGATTTATACCAGAATCATTGCAGACTGCTCCAGAAAACAGCAAAAGACAGAAACAGGATGTGACCCCAAACCACTATTTATTCATGTTCTTACTTCAGGTTCTTAACTAGGGAACTTGTGGATATGCCCACAAAGTCCCAGCACTCATTAAAAAAATCTAAATCACACATATTCATAATAACAAATCAGCAAGCACACCAAGTTCACACCACACTAGCAAAGTACTCGAAATAACTCGCAACTACTAACGTTCCTATTACATATAGGTTCTTTTCTATTCCTCGGGTGCAGCATCCTTCAAGATGGGTTCAACACGCAGCCTCTTATGGAGCTTGGGACGGCCTAACTCCGCTCGAAGGTCATCTGCTTCCCGTTGCTCTTTCTCCAGCAGCTTCCTCTCACGGTGCAGTTCATTCTCCAACTCTATCACCTTGACGGTCAGCTCATAGGTCAACTCCACTTGTGCTTGAAGCTTTGGTTGTGAAGCATCTGCAACTTCTATGGCCCAAGTCATCTTCTCTGGTACAAAGCGAGGATAGTGGTATGTTGCATTGTACTGAACATCCTCAAAGCGTCTACCACGGTAAAAGATCAAGCCCTGGTAAGCTGCATCTGCCATGCTCTCCTTCATCGTGTCCCGGTTGATTCGAGCGATGTGTTTTGATTCCACCTTTCGAATCCCCTTAGTGGCATCCAGTGTCTTGACTATCAGCTCTGCAATCCAAAGTGATCTCCTCAGAGGGTGCTTGTGCTCAGTGCAGTTATATTCCAGTGTGGCTTGCAAATCCGGGTAATGGTGTTTCAATGTCAACACCAAATTCTCATGGAAGAAGGCCATGGGATCTGCTTCTGGAATCCACAGCTCACTAGTCCATCCCATCCTTGCATTAGCAAACTGTGGTGGAGGTGGATCTTGCATCTCCTCATCTTCAGGCACTTCCTCCTGAGCTTCCACCCTTGATTCCTCATCTTCCAACTCAGGAACTCCATCCACATGCTGTCCTCCTAGGTTGAACATGGCACGGTACTCCTCAGCAGCCATGCGTGCAGCACTACGGGTACGGGGCGGCATCTACAAAAAGTTTCTAGAAATGGATCAGATGGATGCAATAATTGGGAAGCATGAAGTAAGTAAAATAAGGACCTAAATTTTCGACCATTTGCTAACTAGGTTTGCGTCCTACAATCAACATAGCTTTGATACCAATTTGTCACACCTATATTTTAAGAACAAAATAGGATGCATAAAAGACTCATGTGTGCCCCAGAAACAGTCACACACATAAGTAGACAAATCTCAAATGTACCATTGCAGTGTTTATTACATAACGGAATATAAAATATCACATAGTCTCATACATAAATGATAACAAGAAGTAAACAACGCTCTCGACGGAAGCTCCACACAGGGACACTGTTGACTGGTTGACTCCAAACCTAGTACTCATAATGATAATCCTCATTCCAGTCATCTTTATTATCATATCCTGAGGTGTTGGGAAATTGCAAGAGTTAGCACATATCGTACTCAACAAGTATAACCAGGGGTTGATGAGGCTCAAAAAGTTGACACGGGTTTGACTGCATTTAGCTTTTACTAGTAGATAGCTGTTGACACCGTTTTTGGGCACGTGTCCAGGATGGTAGGATGAGGTAGCAAGTATGCTGTTTACAGGATGGATTGCCGATGAAGATGGTTACCGATGAAGGAGAAGTCGGATGTGGCCAAGTCTACAGGCGGTGATGTGTTTATGCCGATAGCTGTGATGGGGGAGTCTGCCGATGACCATGGCAAAGGGTCTGCCGACGATACGGAGGAGGAATCTGGAAACTGCTGATCGGTTTATGGAAGGATTTTAGTTTGTCACGGGAGATAACTTTGTTATTTCTTTGTTTATTTAAGTCGTTTTGTATACGGATTCCGTGTAATTTGGAATTTGAATTCTAGTCGTGTTTAGTTGTAGTTCTTTGAACAGGGTATAAATATGAACCCTAGGGCTTTGTGATGAGGGATCTATCAATCAATCAAACACACGTTTTTACTCATATTCCAGCATCTACTTTTCGACGACTTCGTCATACTTTTTCCTTTTATTATGAGTTCTTAGGAATTCGTCGACTTAAGCTCGGCGTGTTCTCGAGTTCCGCATGAGTACCTCTTAGCCGTGACATCCGGGCGCATCGCTGTTGTCAGGACTAAAGTAAGGTCAAATCGGCTGGCACGCCTTAACGTTTGAATCGGGTATTAACCCTTTGTGTTTGCAGATCAGCTTTGCATCAACACATCTTTTGGCACGCCCGGTGGGACAAGATTCAAGATCAAGATCAACATGTCGATCTCTGACCTCGATCAGGAGAACGTCATCCCCGTGACGGAGGCCAATCTCAAGGATGAGCAGAAGCAAGCTATTGCCCAAGCCATGGAAGAGTTCAAGCTGCAATGCCTGAGGTCTTTCAGCATAAACAGGAGCGGCGAGGTGGTCCAGAAAGATGCACTGCCAGCACCACGGCAGGTTACCTTCGAAGCCAATCCTGGCAAGCTTCAAGATATGGTTGACAGTGCTATCAACCGAGCTTTGATCAACCAAGCTGGTGTACTGTCTAATACGGTTTTCAATGCCGTAGCAAGAACTTTCAAGGAAGGACAAATCCCACCAGATTACGTGGGCCCCTCTCATCATCAGCCAACGGCACCAGAGGTCACGGCCCCATCGGCTGCTTTGACGGCTGCAAGTGCACAATCTGCCGTCCCTCCAAGTACATCGGGAACTACTGATGCACTATCTATGCCGATGACAACCAACCCACAAATTTCAGTTGGGCAGCATAAACTGACAACAGATATGTTGGCATCGGCAATGTCAGGGTTGACTCTTCCTCTCAACTGGTGGGGTTACGTTATGCCTCCAGAGTTGACATCGGGAACATCACAAATAACTGACATGAGGGGCAAGACTCCTATGACATCGGCACCTCCCAATGCGCCGGTGAACCAAAGTCCTCGGTATACCACAACTACTACTGCAAGGCCTCACACTGGAAATCCTCAAGATTCAATGTTCCAAATGCCTAATGCATCGGCAGATTCAATGCTGATGCAACAGAGGTCTATGGCACAGTCGGGGTATGTCAATTCAATGATGGTACCCAATTACCAACCATCGGCAGCACCTATGCCGATGAACGCTAATAATGGATGGCTTGGACAGCAAGTCTCTCCACAGTCGCCCCAGCAGAGTTATCAGACTACAGGGTTCCAGCAAGGACAGGTCTATCCCGGGTTCTAAGGTCAGGGGATTCCCAACCAGCCAATGAATTTCGGACAACAACTCGGGGGACAGCAACTCGGGGGGCAGCAAATCGGTGGACAGCAGTTCGGTGGTCCGCAGATTGGTGGTCAAATAATCAACCCAGTGTTCCATGCAGATCACGTCCCAAACAGACACGTGGAGGTTCGCCACCAAGTGCCAAATCCGCAGCCGCCTCATCGGCAGGATGCCGATGCGTATTGGGCCGATAAGATTGCTGAAGTAATGAGGGAACAATTTGGGATAAAACCCAAAGTCAACACGTACTCTTATCGGACACCGTATCCTCCCGCATATGATTTGATCCCGCTTCCACATCGGTACAAGGTACCGGATTTTACCAAGTTTTCCGGGCAGGATGATACGTCAACCATGGAGCATGTCAACAGGTTCATCATTCAATGTGGAGAGGCTGGTAACAGGGACGAATTGAGGGTTCGTCTATTTTCATCATCATTGTCTGGATCGGCCTTTACTTGGTTCATATCATTACCTCCTAATTCAATAATTACTTGGGCCAATCTAGAGAAACAATTCCACAAGTACTTCTTTTCTGGAGTTCACGAGAAGACGATCACCGATTTGGTCAAATTGAGACAGCGCAACGATGAATCGGTTGAAGGTTTCGTACAGAGGATACGGGAGGTTAAGAATAAATACTACAGTCTGGTTCTAGATGATCGGCAGCTAGCCGATTTGGCTTTCTAGGGTCTGTTGCCACATATCAGGGATAAGTACGCCTCTCTGGAGTTTGAAAGCTTAAGTCATTTAGTACAGAGGATCTCTGATCAAGACATCAAGCCTTTCGAGCCCAAAAGAGCATGGAATAAGAAAGTGTCATTTGTCGATGAAGCAACAAGCTCAGATTCTGATGAGGAACCAGTCATCGGCTTGGCAGAATGGGTAAAAAACAAGAAGCCGATGTCTTGTCCTTTTGGGCAGAAGGAACCTGAGAAGTTTTCTTTTGACACCGCTAAGGCCGATAGGATATTTGACTTTCTACTTCAGGAAGGTCAGATCAAACTGTCACCTAATCATGTGATCCCATCGGCAGAGGAGTTAAAGAGGATGAGATATTGCAAGTGGCATAATGCAACTTCCCATGACACCAACGAGTGCAAAGTATTCAGACAGCAGCTGCAATCGGCTATAGAATCTGGGAGAATCAAGTTTGACAGTTCCAAGGCCCAGAAGCCGATGAAGATAGACCAACATCCTTTCCCGACAAACATGCTGGATGCCAAGGGGAAGGCTAAGGTCCTAACATCGGAGACAGCTGAGAAGAGTGCATCGGTAGATCCTCAGCATCAAGTTACTACTGCCGATGCAAGAAGTAAGGGCTTGGTCGGCAAGAAGTAAGGGCTTGGTCCAGGAAGGAACTACCTCAGGAAGGCCTCCTCGGTCTGGTATCGTTATAACTCATAGAAGGCCTCGAGAAAATTGGCAGCAACGGGAGGATCGATATCGGCGCCAGCAAGAAGATTATCGACGGGAGGAAGAAAGACGCCGACAGGAGTGGAATCGGCACAGAGATCATTGGAATTGTCCGTTCTTCATCCATTGTTGGGAGGAAAATATCAAGCTTCCTACTGTCAGAGACTGTCCTGAGTGCAACGGTTATGATCGGTACGATAGAACGGATCGGCGTTATCATGATGATGATCGGCGATTTAATGGGCCAATCAGAGGAAGGGCGTCAGTTCATGATCGGCTGGGGGGCAGGCTTAGCGTGCACGATAGGCTTGGTAACCGTGTCCAGTATTTTCACAGGAACCAGGAGGAGCTCGAGGAGATGGCTAATGCGCGGGTTCCCGATGAGTTCATATTTTGCAGGGATGCTAACACGCATCGTATGGAGTCAAGGGAGAATCGACGCCCGGCAGCAAGGCAAAAGCCACTTCCTCCATGGTGCCTTGAAGGATTAACCAAGACACAGAAAAGGAGATTGCAACGTGAAAGGCAAGAGGAGCTAAGCAAGGGCGAGGACTCTGGAAGTCAGCAGCCATTAGACCCTAAGAGGGAAGGTCCATCGGCAGGAGTCAACATGGTCTGTATGTTGCCGATGGAGTTTCTTGCACCATCCAGTGATGATGAGTTAGAGTTTTCTGATCAGATAGCTCAGTTGGCTCTGGATCCTATGACAGCTATCTTTGAGAAACCTGCCGATGATGAAAGACAGCATCTCAAAGCTTTATTCGTCAAAGGCAGAGTTGATGGGCAGCCAATGACCAAAATCCTAGTTGATGGTGGGGCTGCTATTAATATTATGCCGTACACAGTGTATCGGAAGCTTGGGAAAGGAGATCAGGATTTGACCAAGACCGATATGATGCTCAAGGATTTTGAAGGAAACGTGTCTCCAGTCAAGGGGGCGATATGTGTGGAGTTGACCATCGACAGCAAAACCTTGCCGACAACTTTCTTCGTGATCAGCGGAAAGGGTGCTTACAACTTATTGTTGGGGAGAGATTGGATTCATGCCAATTGTTGCATCCCATCTACAATGCACCAATGCTTGGTTCAGTGGGTAGGTGACAAGATTGAGATTGTCCCAGGAGATTCTTCTTATGTTATTGCATCGGCAGAGGCGGATACCTATGAAAGGACTAGGTGCATTTCAGGGGAAGTTTGGGAGAAAGATTTTCTCAAAGTTGCCGATTACGAGATTCCACCGATCCAAGCAGTCGGTTCTGACGACGGTTTTTAATGGATAGATTCACCGATGATGGAAAATTGGGCCAGGGGTTCACATCGGCCGATGATTTGGTAGAAGTAGATATAGGTAGTGGTGATAAGCCTAGACCTACTTTTATTAGCGCTAAATTAGATCCTGACTGTAAGCAACAATTAACTAATTTGTTAAAGGAATATAAAGATTGCTTTGCTTGGGATTACACCGAGATGCCTGGTTTAGACCGATCAATTGTTGAACATCGGTTACCCATCAAGTCTGGATTTCGGCCACATCAGCAACCGGCTCGTCGATGTAATCCTAACATTCTACCTGATATTAAGGCCGAAATCACCAAACTCATTGAGGCTAAGTTTATTCGGCAGTGTCGGTATGTCGAATGGATTTCCAATGTTGTTCCGGTTTACAAGAAAAACGGGAAGCTTCGGGTGTGCATTGATTTCAGGAATCTCAATAAAGCTACGCCGATGGATGGATACCCAATGCCTATTGCCGATCTGTTGGTTGACGCTGCGGCTGGTCATCGGGTCATCAGCTTTATGGACGGCAATGCAGGATACAATCAAATATTCATGGCAGAAGAAGACATTCCAAAAACCGCATTTAGGTGTCCTGGTCATGTTGGGTTATTTGAATGGATAGTCATGACCTTCGGGTTAAAGAATGCTGGTGCTACTTATCAAAGGGCCATGAATTTTATATTCCATGAGTTCATCGGCAAGCTGGTGGAGATTTATATTGATGATGTGGTGGTCAAGTCTGGAGATTTCTCAAAGCATCTTGCCGATTTACGAAAAGTGTTAGAGTGCACAAGGAAGCATGGATTGAAGATGAATCCCAACAAGTGTGCATTTGGTGTATCGGCAGGGCAGTTTCTTGGTTTCATGGTACATCAAAGGGGGATTGAAATTAGTCGAAGATCTATTGACGCCATCAATAAGATAGTGGCCCCCACCAACAAGACTGAGCTCCAGTCCTTGATCGGCAAGGTAAATTTTATCAGGAGATTTATATCCAATCTGTCTGGTAAGATTCGTGCTTTCAGTCCTCTTCTTAAATTGAAAGCCGATCAAGAATTTATTTGGGGAAAAGAACAACAGTTGGCTCTGGATGAAATCTAGAAGTATCTAGTAAATCCTCCAGTTCTAGTTCCACCTCAACAAGGAAAGCCCTTCAGATTGTATTTGTCTACCGATGGGACAGTTATCGGTTTAGCTCTAGTTCAAGAATTTGAAGGGAAAGAAAGGGTAATTTATTACTTGAGTAGGAGGTTGATTGATGCTGAAACCAGGTATTCGGCCATTGACAAACTATGCTTATGCTTATATTTTTCATGTGTTAAGTTGAGACATTACCTGTTATCGGCCGAATGCACTGTTGTTTGCAAAGATGACGTGGTCCGGTACATGCTATCTATGCCAATTATGAATGGCAGGATTGGTAAGTGGATTTTAGCGCTGTCGGAGTTCGATCTGCGTTACGAATCGGCTAAGGCAGTCAAAGGGCAGATTATGGCCGATTTTGTGACTCAGCATTGCGGTGTAGTGGAAACCTTGGAAATTGTACCCTGGACGCTCTGCTTTGATGGATCTACCTGTGACCGGGGGGCAGGAATCGGCATTGTATTAGTTTCCCCTAAGGGGAGGAAGTATGAGTTTTTCTTACCGATTGTTGCTACATCAACGAATAATCAGGCAGAGTATCAGGCTCTGATCAAGGGATTGGAATTGTTGAGGGAAGTTCGTGCTGATGCTGTTGAAATCTTCGGAGATTCTATGTTGGTTTGTTGACACCGTTTTTGGGCACGTGTCCAGGCTGGTAGGATGAGGTAGCAAGTATGCTGTTTACAGGATGGATTGCCGATGAAGATGGTCACCGATGAAGGAGAAGTCGGATGTGGCCAAGTCTACAGGCGGTGATGTGTTTATGCCGATAGCTGTGATGGGGGAGTCTGCCGATGACCATGGCAAAGGGTCTGCCGACGATACGGAGGAGGAATCTGGAAACTGCTGATCGGTTTATGGAAGGATTTTAGTTTGTCACGGGAGATAACTTTGTTATTTCTTCGTTTATTTAAGTCGTTTTGTATACGGATTCCGTGTAATTTGGAATTCGAATTCTAGTCGTGTTTAGTTGTAGTTCTTTGAACAGGGTATAAATATGAACCCTAGGGCTTTGTAATGAGGGATCTATCAATCAATCAAACACACGTTTTTACTCATATTCCAGCATCTACTTTTCGACGACTTCGTCATACTTTTTCCTTTTATTATGAGTTCTTAGGAATTCGTCGACTTAAGCTCGGCGTGTTCTCGAGTTCCGCGTGAGTACCTCTTAGCCATGACATCCGGGCGCATCGCTGTTGTCAGGACTAAAGTATTCGAGTTATCACCTTTGCCGATAGTAAGGTCAAATCGGCTGGCACGCCTTAACGTTTGAATCGGGTATTAGCCCTTTGTGTTTGCAGATCAGCTTTGCATCAACACATCTTTTGGCACGCCCAGTGGGACAAGATTCAAGATCAAGATCAACATGTCGATCTCTGACCTCGATCAGGAGAACGTCATCCCCGTGACGGAGGACAATCTCAAGGATGAGCAGAAGCAAGCTATTGCCCAAGCCATGGAAGAGTTCAAGCTGCAATGCCTGAGGTCTTTCAGCATAAACAGGAGCGGCGAGGTGGTCCAGAAAGATGCACTGCCGGCACCATGGCAGGTTACCTTCAAAGCCAATCCTAGCAAGCTTCAGGATATGGTTGACAGCGCTATCAACCGAGCTTTGATCAACCAAGCTGGTGTACTGTCTAATACGGTTTTCAATGCTGTGGCAAGAACTTTCAAGGAAGGACAAATCCCACCAGATTACGTGGGCCCCTCTCATCATCAGCCAACGGCACCAAAGGTCACGGCCCCATCGGCTGCTTTGACGGCTGCAAGTGCACAATCTGCCGTCCCTCCAAGTACATCGGGAACTACTGATGCACTATCTATGCCGATGACAACCAACCCACAAATTTCAGTTGGGCAGCATAAACTGACAACAGATATGTTGGCATCGGCAATGTTAGGGTTGACTCTTCCTCCCAACTGGTGGGGTTATGGTATGCCTCCAGAGTTGACACCGGGAACATCACAAATAACTGACATGAGGGGCAAGACTCCTATGACATCGGCACCTCCCAATGCGCCGGTGAACCAGAGTCCTCGGTATACCACAACTACTACTGCAAGGCCTCACACTGGAAATCCTCAAGATTCAATGTTCCAAATGCCTAATGCATCGGCAGATTCAATGCTGATGCAACAGAGGTCTATGGCACAGTCGGGGTTTGTCAATTCAACGATGGTACCCAATTACCAACCATCGGCAGCACCTATGCCGATGAACGCTAATAATGGATGGCTTGGACAGCAAGTCTCTCCACAGTCGCCCCAGCAGAGTTATCAGACTACAGGGTTCCAGCAAGGACAGGTCTATCCCGGGTTCCAAGGTCAGGGGATTCCCAACCAGCCAATGAATTTCGGACAACAACTCGGGGGACAGCAACTCGGGGGGCAGCAAATCGGTGGACAGCAGTTCGGTGGTCCGCAGATTGGTGGTCAAATAATCAACCCAGTGTTCCATGCAGATCACGTCCCGAACAGACACGTGGAGGTTCGCCACCAAGTGCCAGATCCGCAGCCGCCTCATCGGCAGGATGCCGATGCGTATTGGGCCGATAAGATTGCTGAAGTAATGAGGGAACAATTTGGGATAAAACCCAAAGTCAACACGTACTCTTATCGGACACCGTATCCTCCCGCATATGATTTTATCCCGCTTCCACATCGGTACAAGGTACCGGATTTTACCAAGTTTTCCGGGCAGGATGATACGTCAACCATGGAGCATGTCAACAGGTTCATCATTCAATGTGGAGAGGCTGGTAATAGGGACGAATTGAGGGTTCGTCTATTTTGATCATCATTGTCTGGATCGGCCTTTACTTGGTTCATATCATTACCTCCTATTTCAATAATTACTTGGGCCGATCTAGAGAAACAATTCCACAAGTACTTCTTTTCTGGAGTTCACGAGAAGAAGATCACCGATTTGGTCAAATTGAGACAGCGCAACGATGAATCGGTTGAAGGTTTCGTACAGAGGATACAGGAGGTTAAGAATAAATGCTACAGTCTGGTTCTAGATGATCGGCAGCTAGCCGATTTGGCTTTCCAGGGTCTGTTGCCACATATCAGGGATAAGTACGCCTCTCAGGAGTTTGAAAGCTTAAGTCATTTAGTACAGAGGATCTCTGATCAAGACATCAAGCCTTTCGAGCCCAAAAGAGCATGGAATAAGAAAGTGTCATTTGTCGATGAAGCAACAAGCTCAGATTCTGATGAGGAACCAGTCATCGGCTTGGCAGAATTGGTAAAAAACAAGAAGCCGATGTCTTGTCCTTTTGGGCAGAAGGAACCTGAGAAGTTTGCTTTTGACACCGCTAAGGCCGATAGGATATTTGACTTTCTACTTCAGGAAGGTCAGATCAAACTGTCACCTAATCATGTGATCCCATCGGCAGAGGAGTTAAAGAGGATGAGATATTGCAAGTGGCATAATGCAACTTCCCATGACACCAACGAGTGCAAAGTATTCAGACAGCAGCTGCAATCGGCTATAGAATCTGGGAGAATCAAGTTTGACAGTTCCAAGGCCCAGAAGCCGATGAAGATAGACCAACATCCTTTCCCGACAAACATGCTGGATGCCAAGGGGAAGGCTAAGGTCCTAACATCGGAGACAGCTGAGAAGAGTGCATCGGTAGATCCTCAGCATCAAGTTACTACTGCCGATGCAAGAAGTAAGGGCTTGGTCCAGGAAGGAACTACCTGAGGAAGGCCTCCTCGGTCTGGTATCGTTATAACTCATAGAAGGCCTCGAGAAAATTGGCAGCAACGGGAGGATCGGTATCGGCGCCAGCAAGAAGATTATCGACGGGAGGAAGAAAGACGCCGACAGGAGTGGAATAGGCACAGAGATCATTGGAATTGTCTGTTCTTCATCCATTGTTGGGAGGAAAATATCAAGCTTCCTACTGTCAGAGATTGTCCTGAGTGCAACGGTTATGATCGGTACGATAGAACCGATCGGCGTTATCATGATGATGATCGGCGATTTAATGGGCCAATCAGAGGAAGGGCGTCAGTTCATGATCGGCTGGGGGGCAGGCTTAGCGTGCATGATAGGCTTGGTAACCGTGTCCAGTATTTTCCCAGGAACCAGGAGGAGCTCGAGGAGATGGCTAATGCGCGGGTTCCCGATGAGTTCATATTTTGCAGGGATGCTAACACGCATCGTATGGAGTCAAGGGACAATCGACGCCCGGCAGCAAGGCAAAAGCCACTTCCTCCATGGTGCCCTGAAGGATTAACCAAGACACAGAAAAGGAGATTGCAACGTGAAAGGCAAGAGGAGCTAAGCAAGGGCGAGGACTCTGGAAGTCAGCAGCCATCAGACCCTAAGAGGGAAGGTCCATCGGCAGGAGTCAACATGGTCTGTATGTTGCCGATGGAGTTTCTTGCACCATCCAGTGATGATGAGTTAGAGTTTTCTGATCAGATAGCTCAGCTGGCTCTGGATCCTATGACAGCTATCTTTGAGAAACCTGCCGATGATGAAAGACAGCATCTCAAAGCTTTATTCGTCAAAGGCAGAGTTGATGGGCAGCCAATGACCAAAATCCTAGTTGATGGTGGGGCTGCTATTAATATTATGCCGTACGCAGTGTATCGGAAGCTTGGGAAAGGAGATCAGGATTTGACCAAGACCAATATGATGCTCAAGGATTTTGAAGGAAACGTGTCTCCAGTCAAGGGGGCGATATGTGTGGAGTTGACCATCGGCAGCAAAACCTTGCCGACAACTTTCTTCGTGATCAGCGGAAAGGGTGCTTACAACTTATTGTTGGGAAGAGATTGGATTCATGCCAATTGTTGCATCCCATCTACAATGCACTAATGCTTGGTTCAGTGGGTAGGTGACAAGATCGAGATTGTCCCAGGAGATTCTTCTTATGTTATTGCATCGGCAGAGGCGGATACCTATGAAAGGACTAGGTGCATTTCAGGGGAAGTTTGGGAGAAAGATTTTCTCAAAGTTGCCGATTACGAGATTCCACCGATCCAAGCAGTCGGTTCTGACGACGGTTTTTAATGGATAGATTCGCCGATGATGGAAAATTGGGCCAGGGGTTCACATCGGCCGATGATTTGGTAGAAGTAGATATAGGTAGTGGTGATAAGCCTAGACCTACTTTTATTAGCGCTAAATTAGATCCTGACTGTAAGCAACAATTAACAGATTTGTTAAAGGAATATAAAGATTGCTTTGCTTGGGATTACACCGAGATGCCTGGTTTAGACCGATCAATTGTTGAACATCGGTTACCCATCAAGTCTGGATTTCGGCCACATCAGCAACCGGCTCGCCGATGTAATCCTAACATTCTACCTGATATTAAGGCCGAAATCACCAAACTCATTGAGGCTAAGTTTATTCGGCAGTGTCGGTATGCCGAATGGATTTCCAATGTTGTTCCGGTTTACAAGAAAAACGGGAAGCTTCGGGTGTGCATTGATTTCAGGAATCTCAATAAAGCTACGCCGATGGATGGATACCCAATGCCTATTGTCGATCTGTTGGTTGACGCTGCGGCTGGTCATCGGGTCATCAGCTTTATGGACGGCAATGCAGGATACAATCAAATATTCATGGCAGAAGAAGACATTCCAAAAACCGCATTTAGGTGTCTTGGTCATGTTGGGTTATTTGAATGGATAGTCATGACCTTCGGGTTAAAGAATGCTGGTGCTACTTATCAAAGGGCCATGAATTTTATATTCCATGAGTTCATCGGCAAGCTGGTGGAGATTTATATTGATGATGTGGTGGTCAAGTCTGGAGATTTCTCAAAGCATCTTGCCGATTTACGAAAAGTGTTAGAGTGCACAAGGAAGCATGGATTGAAGATGCATCCCAACAAGTGTGCATTTGGTTTCTTGGTTTCATGGTACATCAAAGGGGGATTGAAATTAGTCGAAGATCTATTGATGCCATCAATAAGATAGTGGCCCCCACCAACAAGACTGAGCTCCAGTCCTTGATCGGCAAGGTAAATTTTATCAGGAGATTTATATCCAATCTGTCTGGTAAGATTCGTGCTTTCAGTCCTCTTCTTAAATTGAAAGCCGATCAAGAATTTATTTGGGGAAAAGAACAGCAGTTGGCTCTGGATGAAATCAAGAAGTATCTAGTAAATCCTCCAGTTCTAGTTCCACCTCAACAAGGAAAGCCCTTCAGATTGTATTTGTCTACCGATGGGACAGTTATCGGTTCAGCTCTAGTTCAAGAATTTGAAGGGAAAGAAAGGGTAATTTATTACTTGAGTAGGAGGTTGATTGATGCTGAAACCAAGTATTCGGCCATTGAGAAACTATGCTTATGCTTATATTTTTCATGTATTAAGTTGAGACATTACCTGTTATCGGCCGAATGCACTGTTGTTTGCAAAGATGACGTGGTCCGGTACATGCTATCTATGCCAATTATGAATGGCAGGATTGGTAAGTGGATTTTAGCGCTGTCGGAGTTCGATCTGCGTTACGAATCGGCTAAGGCAGTCAAAGGGCAGATTATGGCCGATTTTGTGACTCAGCATTGCGGTGTAGTGGAAACCTTGGAAATTGTACCCTGGACGCTCTTCTTTGATGGATCTACCTGTGACCGGGGGGCAGGAATCGGCATTGTATTAGTTTCCCCTAAGGGGAGGAAGTATGAGTTTTCCTTACCGATTGTTGCTACATCAACGAATAATCAGGCAGAGTATCAGGCTCTGATCAAGGGATTGGAATTGTTGAGGGAAGTTCGTGCTGATGCTGTTGAAATCTTCGGAGATTCTATGTTGGTTATAAATCAATTGGCCGAGAGTTATGAATGCCGAAGCGAGATTCTCATTACTTATTACGAGAAGAGCATGCAACTATTAAAGGAATTCAAGGATTTCCGATTAGAGCATGTTCCTCGATTGCATAATGAAGAGGCCAATCGATTGGCTCAGCATGCCTCGAGATATCAGCCTATGATTAATGCGATATCGGTAATCGGTGCCGATGATTGGAGGAAGGAAATTATTGATTATCTAAAAGATCCATCTAAAAAAGTCGAAAGACGAGTTCGGTTTCAAGCAACCAAATATGTGCTCCTTGAAGATGAATTGTATTATCGAACTATTGACGGAATTCTTCTCCGATGCTTGGGTGATGATGAAGCTAGAAGTTTGATGGGAGAAATCCATGAAGGAGTGTGTGGAGCGCATCAGTCAGCTTTTAAAATGAAGTGGATGATTCGAAGGAATGGATATTTTTGGCCGACCATACTTGAGGATTGTTTTAAATATTTCAAGGGGTGTCAAGGTTGTCAAAAGTTTGGTAATATTCAAAGAGCACCCGCATCGGCTATGAATCCTATAATAAAGCCTTGGCCGTTCCGGGGATGGGCTATCGATATGATCGGCCAGATTTATCCACCATCTAGCAAAGGGCATAAGTTCATTCTAGTTGCCACTGATTATTTCACTAAGTGGGTTGAAGCTATTCCTTTGAAGAAAGTCACATCGGCCAATATGATTGATTTTGTGAAGGAGCATATTATTTACCGATTTGGGATCCCTCAAACGATTACTACCGATCAGGGCACTATGTTCACATCGGGGGAGTTTGATGAATTCGCAATCGGTATGGGGATTAAAGTGTTGAATTCTTCTCCTTATTATGCTCAAGCCAATGGGCAGGTCGAGGCGTCTAACAAAGGAATTATCAAGCTTATTCAACGAAAGATTGAAGAAAATCCTAAGCGGTGGCATACATTGTTAAATGAAGCACTGTGGTCTTATCGGATGGCTTGTCATGGATCAACCAAGGTGTCACCCTATCAATTGGTGTATGGACATGATGCAGTGTTGCCTTGGGAGATTAAGGCCGGATCCAGGCGATTGTCTTTTCAAGATCAGTTAACCGCCGATGATTATGCCACTTTGATGACCGATGAGTTGGATGATCTAGCAGGGCATCGGTTAAAAGCTTTAGTGAGTATAGAAGAAAATAAGAAGAGAGTTGCTAGATGGTATGATAAGAGAGTGAAGACTAAGAAGTTTGCCGATGGGGATTTGGTATGGAAATTAATTTTGCCAGTCGGGACTAAAAGTGCGAAGTTTGGAAAGTGGTCTCCTAATTGGGAAGGTCCTTATCGGATAAGTCGATCGGCTCTTGGTAATGCCTATATTCTAGAAACTCTCGAAGGAGTTGAATTTCCCAGAGCATTAAATGGCAAATATTTAAAGAAGTACTACCCTAGCATATGGGTCGATGCATAAAAGTTTAAATGCCGATAACACTCCTATCGGCTGGATTAAAGTGTATCTGGGGATGGACTTAATATTTCAAAAGATGCTGATAACAGTCCTATAGGCTAGACTAAAAGCTGAGGAAGCAGGAGAGCACAGATATGATGCCGATGAAAGCTTTATGTGTTAAGCAGTGCCTGGATTGCCGATATAGCACGCAACCGGATTTGGTTGGCTGCTTCTATCTCCTTAATGTCATCATCGGCAGAACCTTCTATCGGCTTCAGCTTCTTCTTCAGTTGAAGTGCCTTGCGACCATGAACATTTCGCTCGTGCTCAAGAAGCCTGATGGTCTCTGGCAATTGGCTCTCTTCCTGTTGGGCTTGGGATAAGGCGTTCTCCACTTCCTTGAGTTCCGCCAACAGAGATTCTCTTCTTGCCGATAGATCGGATATCTTCTGCTTCAGCGCATCTCCTGAAGATCTCAGGATACCGATGTTCTTGTGCTTCTCATCGGTCAGGAGTTTCTCTTTCCTCAATTCATCGGAGAGTTGAGTCTGAGCGGCTCTATCGGCAAGACGCCGAGAAGCTCTCTGGTACTGCAGCTGGCGACTCTCCAAATGAGCGGCTTGGAATAGGATTTCTTCGACGTCGGCTGGGATTTGGCCTCTGAGAGTTCTGAATAGGGTCTTGGTAGGGTCGGAGTCATCAACCAATTGCGCTGTGTCCTAGTGAAGGAGAGCTGACAATTCTTCCAGCCTGGCCCTGATCTCTGCCGATGTAATGCCAACTGTCTGAGAAGAGCTTGCTTCTTCGCCTTCTTCTTCAGAGAGATCAATGGCGAAGGAAAACAGGCTATCGGGAGAATCTTGTTCCTGGGAGGGAAAGCAAGGTTAGCTCATATTCAGAGAATCGGTAAATAATGCTGACGGTAAACAGTGACTTACTTGCTTCAAGGCGATCTCTTGCCTTGGACTGGGAGGTGCTGACGGAGCTGCAGGCTGATCGGCCAAAGATGCCGATGGAACTACAGGTTGATCGGCTAAGGTTGCCGATGGGACGATATCGACTGAAAGAAGACAAGAAAGGTTATGAGACTAAATGAGAATAAGTTCATCGGCAACGGTATTGTTAAAGTATGTTACCTGGAGGAGGAACAACGGTTGTCTGAATCGGGAGAACCACCGATGATATAATTGGACCCACCGGACCAGTTGTTTGTTCACCCACATCAGCTGATGTACCTTCTGTTTGAGGCTCTTCCTGCTGGGGTTCTTCCATCTGTGGTGCTTCCTGCATTGGTTGGGGAGATGGTGCTTGCTGTGTCTGGACTTCTGGAGAAGAAGGAGAAGACTCCACTGGGATTGGAGATACCGGAGGAGGAGGGGGAGTTGCCACTTTTTGGCGTTTCGTTTCGGCCCTGGTGCTCTTGACACCCTTCCTCTTTGGCTAGCTGGACTGGGGGGCATCGGCACCTTGACGTGTGACCTTTGCCGATGCACTGGTTTGCTGCAATAACGAACAAGGGTTTATAAGTATAAATAAAGCCGATATAAAGATAGTCAGTGTAAAAGAAAAAGATTTGACAAATTGCCTTGAAAGCCCGCGCCAGAGTGGGAGCAGCTACCGTTGGTGATGTCTGGGTTCTCCTGGTGGTGACTTTCCTGAGGCGCACACCCCGATGCACGATGGAAGCCAGAGTGGGAGCATTGTGGCCAACTGAGGAAATCGGGCCTGATGGAAACAAGTCGATCGGCTTGCCACTCCTGCTAACCGATGGGGGGATGTCGTCAACCTGCAAAAGGAATACAAGGGTAAGCTACCGATGGAAATAATGTTGAGAAAATGAAACATCGGTTGGAGATGCTTACAGTGTCATCGGGAATTTCGTATTCGGAGTCGATCATGCCGCGGTATGAAAGGGCCGATCTGCAGAATAGATGCTCTTTCCATTCTGCCCACCATAACTTGTATGCCTGAGTGATAAAAGCAGCCGGAACCCATTCTGACAGATCTACATCTGTATCGGCGTTTGGTGGTAGTTGGGCTACTCGACTCCACTCAAGAAAGTTGTTGATAGTTTCTCTGGGTTTTATCACATCGGCATAAGGAAGTGCGATCGGCAACTGGCCGAAAGCTAACTGGCGAGCTAATGCCGATGGATTGTAAAATTCATAAGTCTGGGGAGAGGTTTTTGTGCTACCGAAGAAATTCACTGGAATGGCTCTGGGAGTCACAATTGCCATCATCGCCTCATTGTCCCTGTCGAGAGCTTCATCAAATTTATTGAAGGTCAGAGGGAGCATGCTATCTGGGTCATCATAAGCCAACCATGGTCATTCATCTCTGGCCAAACCCTCATACAGAGTCTGGAAGAATCGGCCGATCTAATCCGGATTACTCCCTGAACCAGGTAGAACTATGACAGCTTCGCCAAAGTTCAAGGGGGCATGCGTTGCCGATTCCTCTTCACCCAACACATGATTTTCGGCTATATCTCTTGGGAAGTGATGTGAGAACAAGTTGAAATCAAGGCGCTTATGCAGGTGCAGATTGAGCCACATATTAATAAACCACCAGGGGCCTCCCAAGTTGCCGATGGACTGGCCAAGCAGGAGTTTCTGGGCTACCTGATGGAGAAGATGGTAAACAGCGCCAAGCAAGTATCGGCCGAGAGGAAATTGGCCACCGTTAGCCAGTCTCTCTGCTGCCGATAGATAGACGGAAGTCGGTCCTGCCGATCGACCACAGAATACAAACTTGTCCAGCCACATGTTCAGAAAGGTGGTTTGCTCCTTTATGGTGACAGGCCCTCTCCCGCGGTACTTCTGAATGTACCCTGACCAACCGCCGATAGCGCGAGTCTCCACTTTGGCACTGGGGGCAGTATCAAAAAAGTGGGTGCTATCGGCAGAAGATATATCTAGACCAGTGAGCATGGCTACATCGGCAAGGGTAGGAGAAGCAGGGCCGTGGCCAAAAACAAAAGCATTGAGGGTGTCTGACCAAAAGTAGGACGCAGCTATCAGCAGTGACTCGTTCCTGTGCATATCGGCAATGGATAGCCTAATGCATTGGGCTAGCTTCCTTTCGCCCCACTGGACTTCATAAGAATTGCTGACCCTCAAGAACCAGTCTTTCCACCCTACGGTAGGGCTGGGCCAAGAGCGAAAAGTGTCTTTCCACATATCTAAAGAAAAGTTTTCAGCTCTAAAGGGGATCCTGTTGGTTTCTGCGTTGATAAGGTCGGTTAGATCTGAATCCCCTAGAGGGCCGAGACATTGAAGGTGTGGTTGATCGGTAGGGATGACAATTTTATTGGACAACTCCTAGTGATTTTGGGGGTAAAAGAAATACACAAAAAAAAGAGGAGGAAAAAGAAGATATTCAGTAAAATGAATTACGGATGAACAGAGATACGAGGAAAAATGTGCAGGAGACGGGATGGAGATCTGACCTCAGGAACGACGAAGCTAACGGCCATCTTGCCGCAAAGAGAGCGTTTGAGGGCACCGGAGTTGATGAGTAGGAGTGCTTGACGGAGGTCTTGGGAGTTTCGAATGGCGCCGCCGCTGGAAAAGTAAGGTTGGGCGGTGGAATGATGTGATGGGGAAGGAGTACCCGAGAAGGAACTATTTATAGGACAAAATGGACAAGGGCAAATCTGACTTATCTATTTGCCGCATCCGAGAAATCCGAGGGTACTCAGGTAGATATGGTAACTGTTCGCACGGTGATCAAGGGATTGCGCAGGTGATTTGACGGGAGGCGGTCATTATTGAAGATATTTTACTGTGCGAGATCTCCTGGTCGGTCCATCGGCAGCGTTCTATAACGGTCATATTTCCGATGGACGAATAAAGGGGAAGTGGCCGTTTGTATGAACGTCCTGGTCAATACATCGGCGGACCTTTGTAACGGTAACATTGCCGATATACGGTTGAGAGAGAAGTGCCCGTTTAGGAAGTCGAGGATTTCGAGAAATCTGCGGAAGAATAGGATCAGAGTTGTTCAGATTGAGGTTGTCGGTTACCAGATTAGGGGCATTAATTGCGGAAAAAGGCATCATTACTGCAGAGAATTTCGGAGCATTAATCGTTTTATACTCCGAAATTGGGGGGCATGTGTTGACACCGTTTTTGGGCACGTGTCCAGGATGGTAGGATGAGGTAGCAAGTATGCTGTTTACAGGATGGATTGCCGATAAAGATGGTTACCGATGAAGGAGAAGTCGGATGTGGCCAAGTCTACAGGCGGTGATGTGTTTATGCAAATAGCTGTGATGGGGGAGTCTGCCGATGACCATGGCAAAGGGTCTGCCGACGATACGGAGGAGGAATCTGGAAACTGTTGATCGGTTTATGGAAGGATTTTAGTTTGTCACGGGAGATAACTTTGTTATTTCTTTGTTTATTTAAGTCGTTTTGTATACGGATTCCGTGTAATTTGGAATTCGAATTCTAGTCGTGTTTAGTTGTAGTTCTTTGAACAGGGTATAAATATGAACCCTAGGGCTTTGTAATGAGGGATCTATCAATCAATCAAACACACGTTTTTACTCATATTCCAGCATCTACTTTTCGACGACTTCGTCATACTTTTTCCTTTTATTACGAGTTCTTAGGAATTCGTCGACTTAAGCTCGGCGTGTTCTCGAGTTCCGCGTGAGTACCTCTTAGCCGTGACATCCGGGCGCATCGCTGTTGTCAGGACTAAAGTATTCGAGTTATCACCTTTGCCGATAGTAAGGTCAAATCGGCTGGCACGCCTTAACGTTTGAATCGGGTATTAGCCCTTTGTGTTTGCAGATCAGCTTTGCATCAACAATAGCATATTCATAATTAAATAGCAATTGTCAAGGTAGCATAGATAATCCATTAATCACATGATCAAGTGTAAGCATAATTAACTCATAGCATAAATGATAATCAAATGAACATAACAACTTAATAAGCTCATCGTCGGCGCAGCAAGAACCCCCAAGGCCGCTCATAACTGTGAGCACGGCTAGTATACCAGTTTTACACTCTTCAGAGGTTGTACATCTTCACCCATGAGTCATGATTTACCCTTTCGCCCGAGGTAGCTAATCTCTTAACCCCCTTCCAAGGGAGGTCGGCAGGGATCACTATGAAGCCTTTCAAAAGTTCATCTAACATGTTAGGGCCGCAAGGTTTCATTTGCGCGCAGATTTAGATACCCCCTTCCGAATGGCACAATGACGCGCAGCCTATACACATAGGGACAGGGGCTCGCACTATACCCAAAACGGTTCAGCCCCTCCGCCCTTTCGGGTAACTTCTAACAAGCTAGAAAAGTTCTTCATACTAAGCTAAAGCCAAAGCTATTATAGCCCTCATGGTTGCACTGTTGTCCCGGTGATCACTTACAGACAAGATCTCATATAGTTATTTGTCATCTTTTAACGTTCATTGCATAGCTATTAATTATCTTACAAGATCATAGATTATATCAAGCACTAGCACATCTACACCAAATGCATATCAAGTAGGTAACAAGGAATACAGGTAACAAACATCTATGATTTTGCTAAGGTCGACAAGGTGATAGCATGCATATGATATATATGTGTAGTTATAAGTGAATAGGTAACAAGGATGATCCCAAGTTATACTTGCCTTGATCAAAGCTCTCCTGAGCCTGCTGGTCTTCGAAAGCTTGGTCTTGATCACCAACGTACGGCTCAATGTCTAATCCCAATCATCAATCAACAACACAATCCAATGTAGACAATCATACACGAAGCAAACAAGATATAATTAGAACAATACAACAAACAGTGGTAAAACAAATATAAAAGTTTATGAAAATAATCTACGCAGCGCTACGATCACAGAAACGTAAAGTTCACGCAAATCGGAATTAAAACGTGAAAGATATGAATTTTCTAAGATTTCCTATAGAGAAATAATTAATTAAATGCTACTGCTGAATTAAAAAGTTTCAAAACAGTAAACTAATAATTCTAACTTGTAGAGCTCGTTGAATCTAACGAAATTTGGATGGACAAAAACGGAATTAAAATGAGTATTTTATGAGCAAAACAAAATCAGTGGCATTTCTGTAATTTCTGGAAAAATGTATTTGGAAGCTACCGACAGGAATAAGCTTTCGAACTTGGAAAACGGAAGCTTTCATAAGGCGCCAAGGACTGCGGAGTAATTAATAAAAATATCCACGGACTCTTAAACAAAATACGCAGCGAAGGAGTATCGGTGCTTCCTGGCTGTCGATCTGCAAATGGACGGCATCGGCGTGTCCAGGGTGCTGGGCAGCGGTCCGGCCAGCAGGCTGCCGGCTCCGGTGCGGTGGTTCCATTATGCTCGCCGGCGACGACGGGCTTCTCGATTCCGAGCACCGTTTCGCGAAAGGAATACACCACGGGGTAGAGCAGCTCACCGCGAGTTCAAGGAGGTGCTCGGTTGGGGCCGAAGGGCAAGGAGCGGGGCTCGTGGCGTGCGGCAGTTCGTCCCCGGCCTCGGCGAGATTTCCAAGCTGAGGAAGACGGCAGCTAGGGCTCGGTTTCGCAATTTAGACGCAAAAGAACGACGCGGGGCGTCGCGGGGTACTTTATAGGGTCTCGATTCGCGATAAGGGCAAGGAAATCCCGAGATTTTGAGATGGATTCGGTGGGAGGTTTCCTGCTCGGTTACTAACAGGGAGGAGGAAGGGGGAGACGGCGCTGTTCCACTGGCCCCACCTGTCATTGGAAGAAGGACAGGGTCCCGGCTGTCAGCGAGTGGAAGGAGAAGAGGGCGCGCCCGGTCCTGGGCTGTGCGCGCCTGATGGGCCGCAGAGAGGCCTGCGCGGGGGGGGGGGGGGGGGTTCAGCTGGGCTGCGGCCTGGTTATTCCAGGGAGGTTTTCTTTTTTTTCTTTTCTGGTTTCTTTTCCAAAACATTTTCCAAATAGAAATCTTGAATGCAGATAAAATCAAACAAAAGGCAGCAACACAAAATTAAATATGCACCAGCATGAAATGCACAACCATGTTTTCTAAACTTATAATAAATTTTAATTTTGACCAAAACTATTTTATTCACTAGATTAAATGCTCACCAAAAATGCTTAATTAAATCAAATTAATTCCTATTGATTGAAAACAAATTTTTGGGTGTTACATATACAAGGGTCGCCAAGTACAAGAAGTAGAGGTAGCCGACACTCCAGAAATCCTCCAACTCTGAACTAACTCCTAATCTAATTCTAGCTAAAGGCTGGGTAAGAATGAAGCTCTTCTTCTCTTGCTCTCTTGTGTGTATCATGAATCAATTGTGAGAGGGTGGACTCCTCCTTTTATAGCTCACCAAGGATGGTTTGCTAAGGTATTTTTAGGAAACACCCATGCAACTAACCTCCAAGAGCATTAATTGTACCGCATGAGGAAGGTGGGGCTAGGCGGAGCTATGGGAGGTGCAGCCACACCCTAGGCTGCACACCTAGCCACCGCCTTTGGTGTGTGGGCTTGGGCCTAGACCACTGTTGGTATTTCTTAGCGTCGCTACTAGGATTAGGCAGAGAACCTATCCCCAACAACTGCGCCAAAAATATCCTTGTGGCTTTTACATAGTAGTACTGCTAGAATATAACATATCACTAGCATTGACCTTGATAGTTCCTTAGTATTTTTTAGATATTAATCTGTAAGGGCACGGAGGTATCGTTTGTAGCATTTCACCTGGTGAGTACTCGGGTATCGTTATTTATATTTTCCCAAAGGAAGGCATTGATTAAGACTTTGATATGATTCGTAGGTTGTAATGATGTGCAAGTTTACCAATTGTTAATAGTGGACACACACAAAGAGCTTTCCTCGAAGGATAAATAGAAAAGAAAATAATAAAAGAATATTCCTAAGGGAGCAAGCATTAATTTAGTATAGTCATATTATGATTAGTTAATATTCATACAATTTACATAATTAGGATTAGTACTAAGTGTGACATGGATCAGTTGAATATGCCCGTACTGGTCTGCCAACAACCGTCATGCCTTTTTAGACTCCTACATCCCATTCGAATAGGGGGAATGCCAAGGACAGACAGGGCTGTCACCACCTGCCGCCATCCCCTCACTGAAGCAAGGGCCATGCAGACACCTAGCTCTCTATACCCAGACACCATGCCTACATATACAGAGACTACCCAACTCTCCCCGAGACTCTAACCCTATGGATTGACAAGTTATGAATTGGGCACACTTTGCGCCACGATGAACCACAACATCCAACTTAATTATAGTTTTCATTATATAAGTTATATGTTTTATTACGTACAAAGTTAATGATGATATTCTCATGACACATATACTATACACTAGTTCATATATCAAGATTATAACATCACAACTATACTCTAGTTCATAAACATGACTATAATTGGATAGTGAGAGAATGAACTTGGAAGAACTCATAATTCTATTCTGACCCAAAGTGGTCTTCTTCCAAGGAGTCAAGCTCTCCAAGGTAGCTTTGTCTTCGCTAAAAAAGAAAGTAAAACTACAACTAAGAAGTGGAAGTGAGGATTGCACAAGATGTTGTGTTGTGTTGTGAGCTTAGCCTCCTATTTATACAAGGCAGTAAGGAGTAAGTATCCTAGACTTGCACGGGAGCTCGCCAGGAACTGCCTTTCCATGTTGCCATGCAACCACTCATGAAGGTCGGTGGCGAGAGGAGCCAAGGGTGGTTCGGCCAAACCATAGGCCTACCCGCACCTTGTCCAGCGCCTCTCGACCACTGCCTTTGCATGCTGGATCATGGTGGACTTGTGGCTCGGACCTTCATGGGTTGCACCTTGTTTGGATGGTGTCTTCTCGTTTAATGAACTTTTACTGTTGGAAAGCTCCTATTGATAGATACTTGCTATGTATTTATGTTCATTTCCTCAAAATGTGATTCTCCAAAATACATGTGGAACTAGGTTAGAAGTAAATGCATATGAGATGTTAGTTTGCCAAATTCCCCTATTTTCGATACTGATTGACGGTCGGATTTCATCATTTATTGACCGTCAATAGCCACTGCATGCCAGTGTTCTGCCCAAAATGGAGTTGGATGGGCTATCTTGTGCTTCCTTGGTTTGAATAGGCATTACACTTTCCTTGTTTGTGCATTTTGATGTGTATTTCATGGTTGTGTCCTGTAAAACATGTATATACCAAAACTCATGGAAAATGTGAGTTATAAACCCTAATTCTAAGTCTTGGCATTCAATTTGGTTTTATTTTGTTTAAATATTGGTTTTAGAAATATGAGTTAAGCATTGCCAACAGGGACACTGGCAACTCCCAACATCGGCCATCATGTCGATGAATTCGTGGAGCACATGGGCAGTGGCTTCCCTAATGTAACACCCCAAAATTTGCAAGTTTCCAAAATAGGAGAAATGTTTTTAATTGTGTATTTTTGGGTTCATAAAACATAGGGAAAATAATATTTTTCATTATATTAAAATTTATTATAGAGTTTAGCAACATGACTGAGCATCCATGCTGCCACATTTTATTTTGTCTGAGTGGTTGTTCTGAATTTCAAAAAGGTTTTCAAATTTACTTGCAATCTAATTAAGCAAAGGTCTGAAAATAAAATTGGAAAAGTATTTATTTTTCTCTTCCTCCCTCTCCCTGGAAATTGGCCCGAAGGCCCAGACCTCCCCCTCCCCTCTTTCTTCTTCTCTCTGGCCCAAGCGGCAGCCGCGGCCCACTCTTTTCCCCCCCTCGCTCGCCCCCCAGCCCACCCGGACGCAACAGCCCAGCAGCTGTGCGCCACGCCTCTCCCCTCTCTTCTTCCATTGCCGAGCGGGTCCTGTGCCCTTGAGTCACAGACAGGTGGGACCCACCTGTCACACTCGTCTCCTACCTCGTGACGGAGCCGGACTCCATCGCGAGTCGGAAACGGCCGCGTGTGATCCTCGCGGTTGGCTTGCCCCGCACGCCGAGGGGGCCTTAAATAGCGCCCCAGCTCTGCCAAACCCCCCTGCCCCAACTCTAGGTCGAGCAGCCGCCGCAGCCGAGCCATAGAACGCCGCCGAGATCCACGCCGCGCTCGGAATTCCGCAGCGCCGTAGCTTTGCCCCCGTAAGCTCCATGCCGAGCTTCCTATCGTCCTTGCGACTTCACCAAGCTTTATTTCTTGCGTTTTCGTGCTCTCTGCGACCCGTTTGACCTCGCCGAACCTTGCAGGGGCTCGCCGTCTGCCTTCCACCGTCGTGAACACGTCCGAGCCGCTCCTCGACTTCGTTTTGGTCCTAGGTAAGTTCGCTTCGAGCTCCTCTACGCCCCAGTGAAACCGGTTCGCTTTCTAGTGCCCTAAATCGCCAAGTCAGCGAGCACTGGCCAAGTCCGGCCATGGCACCACCGTGATCTTCTCCAATTCCGGCCGACCAGCTTCCCTCCCCCACCCCCGATCTAATCTCGGCCGTCCGTTTGAATTCCGATGGCCTAAATCGAAGGATACCCCTTCAGCCACGTCCTTTTGCAAAAGAGCCTCCAATGTTTTTAAAGAGTCAACCCGCGGTCCTAGTGGATTTCCAAAATACGTTTTCTAACTCCGAAAACGTATTCCCGTCCGCTGAGATTCAAAATACGTTTTTAGAAAATTACAAGTTTGCCACTGGTTTTATATTGCTCATAAAATATTCGTTTTAACTCCGTTTTGATCCATTCAAATTGCGTTAGGTTTGTAATCACAAGATCTACATGTTAGTCTCACTGTTTTACAAGTTTACAACTTTTTATTTTCGTGATCCTATTTAAATAATTATTTTATTAAAGGAAATCTTAGGAAAATCATAACTTCTTCGTTATAGCTCCGATTTTCGTGATCTTTACGTCTGTGTGATCGTAGTACGACGTAGATTCATTTTATAAACTTTTCATCTTTATTTTCTACTGTTGGTGTATTGTTCTAATTATAGGTTTGTTTTGCTTTGTATGATTGCCTCTAGATGATTGTTGTTGATGTGATGACTGAGTTTAGTCGGTGAGCTTTTACGTGGTGATCAAGAAGCAGTTTGTGGAAGGTTTGGAACTAAAAGAAGGATATGAGTTTCAAGACAAGTATAGCATGGGATCATCCTTGTTTCCTAATAACTTTAATCACACTATTCATATTGCATGTGTCTCCTTGTTAAGGAATTCCAAGTATTGATTTTATACCTTGTCCTATGGTTTTGCATTGGGTAGCTTATGCTAGTGCTCCACTAAACCATGATCTTGTAATTTGATTAAAGGAATATGCAATGAACATTAAAAGATGACTTTTTAGCAGCTTTGGATAAGAGGGTTGGAGCATTGGGCTATCTTATGGTGCTCTAGTTTCTCTCCATAAGGACTTATCTGTATCTGACCATCCGGGACATATAATACAACTGTGAGGGCTACATGGCTCTGGCTTTAGCTCAGTATGAGGACCTTTTCTAGCTTGTTAGTGGTTACCCGTGTGGCGCAAATGGGGAATAGCAGACTGTGGATTCCTGCGGGTGAATCACATGGACTGACTAATGAAACCAAGCGGCCCTAACTTGTTAGACGAACCTTTGAAAGGCTTCATAGTGAACCCTGCCGGTCTTCCTTGGTAGTGGGCTAAGAGGTCGACGGGCCTCGGGCGAAAGGGTAAATCATGACTCACAGTGAAAGTGTACAACCTCTGCAGTGTAAAATTGATATATCAGCCGTGCTCACGGTCACGAGCGGCCTTAGACCAATACAGAATAAATGATCACTAATGGCAAATTATTAAAGTTATTGTTGTTAATATGTTGTTTATGCTATTCTTTATTCATTTTACCTGATCATGAGTTTACTATGGGACTCGACAACTTGATGCTACTCATATGCTAAAATTGTGACAACTAAAAGGTACATGCAGTTCAACCAGTGTCTAGCCTTTGAGCCTCATGAACCCTATGTTATTCTTGCTGAGTACGAGATGTACTTACGCTTGCCTTTACATTTTATTTGGATAAAAATCCCGGATGGGTACCAGATTGCTAGTTTGGAGAAGAGTTTAGGCTTGTGCTCAACCAGTCAGTTGTCCCTGTGGATTTGGAGCTTTCGCCTGAAGAACGGAGTGTCTTTCCGCTGTTTGCTGTATAAGGTTATATCTTTTATACTAAGTTCGTTATATATAAGCATTGTCTATTGATATTACCCCTATTTGTGGCTATATGTGAAATTTGACTTCCTGGGCTCACATATGGTGTGTATCTGGTTTTGTTCTTAAAACCGGGTGCTACACCCAAGCTACATGGTGAGTGCCTCCCTCACACCCCCTTAGGTGTTCAACATATTACCAATGTGAACACCATCACCTCCGTCTTACCACACCCATGCCATCATCACTACTACAAAACATCTTATGGGAGGCATTTTGAAAACTGCCTCAGAGGCGGTTGGGCTGGCAGCCTACCTTGGTTAATCGAGGTAGGTCCCCGGCCCAGCAACCTCCTCGGTTAATAGGTTAACCGAGGCAGGCAGGTTGAGGCAACCGCCTCGGTTAATCATCGTGTAACCAAGGCTGTTGTCCTAACATAACTGTCTTGGTTAATAAATTAAGCACGACAGTTCACCTAAAGCAACTGCGTCTGTTAATAGTTATTGACAAAGGCGGTTGCATTACATCAACTGTATTAGCTAATGATTAACCAAGGCATGTTTTAAAAAGGTAACTACCTCAGTTAATGTATTACTAACCTAGGCGGTTACATTATGTTGCCTGCCTCGGTTAAGTTTGTACCTATATAACATCCACCTATTCTTCTTCCCCACGGCTTTTCCTCCATTCTTCACTGTTTTGAGCTCAAAACCCTAAAATTGGCCATTTTAGAGGGGGGGGTTGCCCTTGGATTTGGTGAAGGGGGGTGTTGACGGTCCATAATTACCATAAAGCAACCCTTCAACCAATCATAAAAAGGATCAATACAACATAATATCAACAAAGAGTAGGGGGTTATCTAATAGAATTCCGTAGTTTTGGTTTATCACTATTTTCCAGGGATGTATCCAGAAAATAGCCAAAGATATGGAGGACATCGGGTTAAAAAAGCATATTCCACTGCGACACCAAGTTTAGAATATTATAGAAGACATGAGAAGGGTACCACCGAAGGTGGGGCCCACCTAGAATAGGGCCAGGTTGGCCGCCCTAGCCTCTAGGTCAGTCGACCCAGCCTGGGACCACCTGTCAGTGCCCTTCTTTCACATTGCTCCACTAACCTAGGGTTACAATCTCCACCATCCTTTCAAGTCGGTTTGATCCAAGGGTCACAGTTCATCCCACGTGGCTATAAATACAAAGCCCCCTCCTTCAGATGAATGCAATCTCCTCTAGATTGAAACTGTCACACCCTGGCTTTTAAAATAAGACCAGAGTCGTCATATGTGTGCCCAGGAAGTCCACACATACAACAAAGAATAGAAATATCATAAACAATGTTATATATAGCGGAAAACATATTTATATTAACACTTACAGACATCAGAGTACGTGGAAATAGTAGCTAAAACTTCTTAGGCTCCATTTTTCTCAGGGACGGTTGACTGGGGGCTCCGTACGCCAAGCACTTCTGATATACTTCTAGAATACTCCATAATATCTCTGTCCTTCTTCTGAGCAGCACTTTACTACAGACTGGGGGTGAGGGGGAAAATAGCAAGGGTGAGTTCATGTCGAACTCAACAAGCACAGACGGAAAGTAATGACATGCAAGGCTTAAAACAAGGTAAAGCTGACTTGGTTTAACTGCGGTAGCATTTTAGTTGATCACTTTTAATTATGACTATCATTAGAACAACCTACTACTAATTATGAGTAGCATAAACCCAACCCTTAATTAGTGTAAGTAGTAATTAGCATATTTTAATTGACTATCCTAATAATTATAGTAGTCCAGGGATTAACCCAAAATATCAACATAGGATAGCAATCCTGCCAACACGGAATAGCCATTTCGCCAAAACACGAGGTAGCAACCTCGCCAAGTTCCATCTCTAAGTATCCAGTGAATCCAATTTGCTCATCAAGTCAGGGTCTGGGCCGCTCGTGACCATGAGCACGGCTGATATATCAGTTTTACACTCTGCAGAGGTGTGCACGTTCACGCCAAGTCGTGATTCCCATTTGCCCGGGGTCATGACTCCCCAAAACACTGCCAAGGTGAGCAGGCAGGGTCTCACTACGAGACCTTTCATAGGTTCCAACTAATAGGATGCCACTCGCAAGTTTTTGCCGGGGCGCTCGGCAGTCGATACCCATAGCCATGGCGTACCGAGCAACCGACGTCTTAATATACATTACCCAAGTTACTTCCTCATGCCTACCCGGAATGTAACACCCTACTAGTGGAGGTCCTGCTAATTAGTCAAGCCAGAGCCATATAGCTTGGTGTTGCACTGTATGTCTCAGGGGGCCGCTCCCTGACTAAGTCCTTACGGAGAGCAGAGACGGGTACGCCCAGCAAACCGGACCACCAACAGTACCCGCTCCCCCTGTTACCACCTTCATCACGATGCTCGTAAGCATCCAACATCGTCATCACCGCAGTGACCAAAGGTTCAGCACAGTTTAAGCATCAAGTTAAGTAGAGAGTAATTCTTATTTAGGCATGTGTATAAGATGAGTAGAGCAGCTAAGCAAAACCTAGTATAGCCTATACTACCCATATACATAACTCTAGGTGAACAAGGAATAGTAAGTAAAGCTAGTCATGTCCTTAGGGTTTGCATTCATTGGACACATGCATGGAAAATAAATGACATTAATGAGTAGGTTCAAATGATCAAACGGTGTCTGCACTTGCCTTTATTCCCAGTGTATATTTGCTTAGAATTCTTTGGCTCCTTTCTTCTGATCTCCAACTTCTGCTTCGACTGTCGGTCCTTAGCTCCTAGTCTTCACTGTTGACGAACCACGCTTCTTCTACTCATAGCAAACAAGCAACATAAACAGACAAACAAACAATCACAACTAAGAACAAGCATCAATCAAAAGAAAAGCTTAGAAAGAGTGCACTTAATGACACGGCTTGTTGCTACGATTGCGACAACGCAAGAACGATTAAGAACAGAGCTATCGTTAAACGGACATGACTATCGAGGCTCAAAGTGAAACGGAGAAGACGACTATACGTTGGTCGTATTTTAAGAAAACAGGTGATGGATTATTCAAAGAAATATCTAAAAGTTGAGTTGACCAAATTATAAAGAATTATAAAGGTTAGGACTAAACGTTAGTCATATTCTAATTATAAAGAATTATATATACCATTTAAGTCACTTTATCTTTTATAGCTTAGAAAACATATAATTGGTGACGTAACTTATACAAGGCTTTTATGAAAAGAGGTTAGACTAAGTAAGTCACACTTGAAAAGACAATTCACACTGAAATTAATCATATTAATATTTGTTTAAGAAAAACTAAAGTTATAAACTTAAATTACTTGTATATATTAGAAAAAGCATTTAATTAGACATTAACCATTTTATATTTGTGGTGAAAACATAAAGTGTCAAACATCGCAGATGTCATGGCTAGCGTGTAGTTTACATCGATACGAATCTAACGCGACAAGAATGGGCTCAATCGGAGTTAAAACGCAGATTCTATGGCCAAAACTAGGTCAGTGGCAAAATTGTGAATAAACAGAACTATTTTTCGTAATTTAAATAAATAAAACTGAATTTTAAAAGCATTTTGGACTAAATAAATAAATACTAATGGATCCAGGGGCTAGACTGCTAAAAATAGGACTTATTTCTAATTATTTTTGAAAGGCAGTGGACTGCGGGTTAATTACCTAAAACTGCAGGGGCTTTTTCGCAAAACGGCCAGGGCTGACCGTGTCCTGCCGGTTGACCGGCCACGCGGCGCTTCGGGATAGGCGGTCCACGGCCCGCACCTATGGACCGGGCGGAGGCGTCCACCGGTCCACGGTGGACCGAGGAGGGGGGGGCGGTGTGCGCGCGCGGTCAGGCGGGTGAGCCGCGGCGGCGGCGCCATTGCTGGCTCCGGCGAGCTCATCGCGGGGGCGCTGCAGGGCACGGGGGGCCGTGCCGAGGGCACAGGCGTGCTGTGTGGGCCGTGGCGAGTCCGATGCGCGTGGTGTCGGCAGCACTCGGCGAGCAAGGTAGTCGGGCCACGCGGGGGCTTCGGGTATGGCAGGGGCAGTTGCCCTAGGGTTCGGGTATGGCAGCCGGCGCTGCTAGGGCTTCGGATGGCAGGGGCAGTTGCCCTAGGGTTCAGAGAGGGGCGCGACTCGCCAGGGCGAGTCCCTTTTTATAGGCGCGGGCATCCTTGGGGTGCGCGCTCAGGCTTGAAGCGGACGGCGGCGGCGGCTCACCCCGCGCGATGCGGGCGGGAGGTTAGGGAAGGGCCCTGTCGCTGACAGGCGGGGCCCACAGGGCAGCGGCTCGGGGCAGGGGGCGGGCTGGCGCGGCGGCTTGCTGGGCCGGGGCACAGCTGGGCCGAGCCCCGAGCGGGCCAGGTAGGGTGCTGGGCCGCAGCTGAGAGCTGGGCCAAAATCTGGGAAGAGAGGAAAACCACTTTTCCTCTTCTTCTTTTTTATAAAAAGCGATTTACCAACTATTTTGCAAAATAAATTTCAAACCAAAATTGATCACCCAACTGAGACTAGCTTTGGAATTGTTTTCTTTCCTATTTTTGAAAACAAAACATATTTTATTAAAAACATATTTTGAATTCAAAAATTTTAGATTATTTTAGAACTTGTTTTTAGACTATTTTGAAATCTAAATATATTTTAGCTTAGACACATTTTTTCTTAAACTGTTTTTCCAACTTAAAATTGAATTAGTTTTCAAATAGGACTTTCGGAGTTTTATTTTTCCGAAAATCAAAATGACCTAAACGTGGCTCACTAGAAATTTTGGAATTTATTTTTTTCTCTAACAAGCCAAACAAAGCTAGGGCACAAAACACAAAACAAAACAAACACTCTTCACTTAATTTTTCAAAAATTTTAGAATTTCACATTTTTCTCATTTTTAGAGTAACAATAATTAACAAAAATCTCGTAATATTTTAGAAAAAATTTAAATCCTTCATTTATTTTAGTATTTTCTAATAACAATCCAAAATTAAAAATTTTGGAGTGTTATAGAAACTCTAATTCTACATCTACATCAAGAGTTCCTAGAGTAAATCAAGAGAAGCATTGAGAGAAGATTAGTCTTGTAGTCCACAAGAGATTAGGACTAGTCTTATTTAGAAAAAGAGAGGAAGAGTGTTATGGACAGGATCAAGTTCCACTAACTCTAGAGCTTGCTTCTGAGAGTCTTTTGGTATTCAACTTCTAATTCAAGTAAGTTGATTGTTATTATTATTCCTTTGGTTCACAATTCTTTTGAGTCCTTTAATCTATAAGGCGTTGTAGATTAATTAAGGTAGTAATTCTAGGTGTAGGCATGGTGCCTAGGTTGCTTGTGGATGCACCCTACATTCCGGAACGTTGGTAGATCACGAGCGTGACAATAATCTCGTTCAGTCTCATATAGTCCACCTCCCATGTGTAGTGGCACGTAAGACGCGGTTGCCATGTCAAAGTTATCTTATATGGTGCTTTCTCTTGAGTAATATTCCTAGCCTAAGTAGTAATATACATAACTTATAAGGTTAGAACTAGACGACCTTAGTGACCTCCTTTATTATCCCTATAGTCTCTGTCCTCTTTGCTATTCAGGGGTTAAGTATAGACTTAGTTAGTATCACACGTATTCCCTATGGTAAAATAAAAATAACGATACTCTAGAATACTCCATGGTTAAGTGCTACATTGGTATACTATTTGTGCACTTGCGGATAATTAAATTTCTTGTGTGCATTTAATTTATACCGACAAGAATTTCTAGTGCCATTGCCGGGGAAGATGGTAGCGGAGATAACTTTGAGCCTAACTTAACCTTGTATTATAGTTTTCTGTCTTTCATCTTTATCCCTTTCTTTTCATCCTTTTTGTGTTCATCCTTATCGATGCTTTAAATTCAATTCCTATCCATTCATTTACTACACCCACGAGCGCAAGCCTAGGCCCACCACCATCTGTAGAGCCTACCTTAGCACCTGGCTATGAGCTGCGCCCGTGTTTTCTAAACATGATTTGGGGACAATCCTTCTCGGGAGAAGGTGATGCAAAACCACACTCACACCTACAAAAGTTTGAGGAGACCAATGCATGCTTGCGTATCGTTGGCATGTCTGACGAGACCTTAAGATGGGAGCTTTTTCCATTCTCTTTGACAGGAAAAGCTAAAATGTGGTATGATCAGACCATAAGGAGTGTGCAAGGAGATTGGGAAATGTTGTGCTCATAATTTTGTTTACACTTCTTTCCCATCTTTAAGGTAGTTAGCCTTCAGAAAGAGGTTCTAACTTTTAGGGAACTAGAACAAGAATCTCTTGGTACATCTTGGGATCGTTTTAATGACCTCATCAATAATGGTCCAGACCTTGCCATTTCAGACCCGATTCTTCTTCAACATTTTTACATAGGTCTTAGCAAAAAATTTAGGGTATCACTTGATGCAGCCTCTGGAGGAGCTTTCCTTGATTTGTCTATTAGTCAAGCAAGGGCTATACTTGATACTATTAGTAGACTCCATTCATTAGTAGAGTCCCTAAGAAAGAGAAGAAGTTATCTTGTAAACAAGAAGAGAAAGTTTTGGTAGCTAAATCACAACAACTTCAATCCCAAGATTTTGCCATTAATCCTAAACCATCAAAACCCCAAAAGCCTCAGAGTACAGAAGAATGTCAACCATCTACAATTTCTTGTGAGGATAAATTGTCTCATGATGATTTAACTTCCAATTTGGAAGATGCTTGTGAATCAATATAAATCAGATCTTATTAGCATGGCATCTTTTAGAAAAATATCATCAAATTTCCTTTCCCTCCTAAAAACATAAGATATTGGGAAGAGTATAGACATGGCATGTTTAGCGATGCCATAGAAGTAGAGCCAAGCCACTTAGTGTAACACCCTAAAATTTGCTCCTTTGGAAATAGATATAAATTGATTTAATTTTGTATTTTTGTACTCATGAAAATATAGGAAAAATAATATTTTTCATTAATTTAAATTTATCACAAGGTTTAGCAACATGGTTGAGCATACATGCTAGTGCATATGATTCAAGGTGATGTTTGCTCCTTTGTGTGTTTAGTAGGTGAGTTGAGAGTGAGCAAAATTTTTAAAATACGTTTAGTAGGTCAATCTTTCTTGTCCGGCACATCTTTATCTTTTTATATAATCAAATTCTTGTTTTTTCAGTTTATGCTTATGTTTGGAGTTTTCCAAAATCTTTTCTTTGTAAACCAAATCAATCCTTTCAGTTTTGCATCCGTCAATCAATCTCTAAAAATTTACCAGGAATTATTTCAGTATTTTTCTAGAACTTGTTCCCACTTTTCTGTGAGCATAATCTAATTTTTAGATGCTCCAAATAATCTTATCATGAGCTTCAAAATACTTTAATTAGGGTTCTCTTATTCCATAATGTCTTTGAGAATTTATGCCAAATTTTTGGAGCTTTCAAAGTAATTTTCGTGACTTTTCTGTATTTTTGGAGCTTCAAAATTCTAGACTTTTCTGAAATTATTTTACTAATAAAATTATATAATTCTAATAAATAATAAAATATCTTATGTTTCTACCAACCTCTAACCCTACAATTGCAAATACGCCCATCTTCTCCTCGACGCACTGGTTCCATATCTAAAATCTTTTTTTTTTCATGCCATCACTCGTGACACGCTACATCTAGCATTGAAGTTTGGACAAGTTGGTTTTCCGACAAACTCTCTCGCGAGCCTTTTCGTCTGAACCAATTTGCTCATTTACTAATTAATCAAGGCTACCATTCTCTCTCATTTTGACACTTGATATATCATATTCTTTTTGTTCATTTATTTTGTTCCTTGGGCTAGTGTCTTTGACGTGATGGCCAGGAAACTATATTCAACTCCTATTTGGATCTTAAGGTCTTGTTTAGTTGCGAAAAGTTTTAGATATTGACACTGTAGCACTTTCGTTTTTATTTGACAATTAATGTTTAACTATAGATTAATTAGGCTCAAAAGATTCGTCTTATAAATTACAGACAAACTGTGCAATTAGTTTTTGTTTTCGTCTATATTTAGTATTCTATGCATGTGTCACAAGATTTGATGTGACGAGAAATCTCGAGAAGTTTTTGAATTTTAGGGTGAACTAAACAAGGCCTAAACATAGCCAGGCCCATCATCTGCTAGCATATATATAGCTCGCCACAGAATAGGCTCTGCCCTAGATCGTGCCTGCCACCGCCCTATATTCTCGCCTTGAGCAGCGCCGTACTTCTCCATTGTTGCCGTGCAATCGCGACCTGCAGGCAACGCCAGAGCAAAACCGATCGAGCAACTGCTGGATGACCCTGATCTGGCCACGTGAAGCACTCATCAGGTCCTAGCTTGCTGTTTCCTTCTTCTCCATCGTCCTGATTGCTTACACATTGTGATACGATCATCTGATCCGGCCATGCACTACATCGAGCCCAACGTCCCCATCTGTGGCCAAAGCCCGAACTGCAGCCTCTGCATCATGAGCCACCGCCTCGGTATGCCATGCTATCTTCCTGCCGCTAGACATGCCTCGCCGTATATGTACATCTCCAGCTAGCAAGTTGTCCAAGCCGTTGTTGGCCGCTTGGCTTGTCCATCGATGACTATTAATCGCCGGTTTGTCTTGCTGTCGACGCGGCAGATTTGCTGCCAAGCCATACGGTATGCTAACCAACCCATCTTTTGTCCATGCATCCACACATATCGACTTCGATCATCATCAGTGTTCCATCTATTGCCTAACTGTATGTTTACGTCAAGCTACCAAGGTGGCTATCCACCTGCAGTCCATGTGCTTTCATCGTTGAAGTTCAGCAAGAAGCAAGCAAGCTCGTCATTCACCCTGAGTTCTGAAAAAAAACCAAACAAGGGTCATGCGTGCTTATATTCCTCCACGCACTCCGGCAGAAGCAATGGGCCAATAGGAGAATATGTGTCCGCACTTTTACTTTCTTGTAAAGCCCTCCGTCTATCCATCTTCCATCCATAGCTGTTTTCGCACCTATAAATTCCATTTTAGTTCAATCATGTTGGATTGCGCTAGTGGTGACATGATCTGCGTGTTAGTGTAGACGTTTTCATGTCATATATTTTTCCACATATAGTTAACTATTAAATTAATTATTTAACACACTTGCACCAAGTTTTGCAATTAAAATCAATATAGGTTTTATTTTTATACATAAATGTTAACATGATTAATTAGTAACATAAACACACTTTCAAATTGTATTGCAAAGTTTAAACATGTACCATATAAATTCAATTAGAAGTTCTCATATATTCTTTTATTCTTGTTAAGTTAAAAGATTAACTTTATTAAATTATATGATAGTATGTTTATGAATTGTAATACCCGATTTTAAGGACAAAATCAGATACGCACCATATGTGAGTTTTAGAAGTCAAATCCCACATATAGCTACAAATAAAGGGTAATATCAAAGGACAATGCATAAATATATAACGTACTTAATATAAAAGAGATAACCTTGATAGCAAACAGCGGATAGACAACTCCGAACTTCGGGTATTAATTTCACTCTATAGGATCCAACTGACTGGTTGATCACAAGCCTAAACTTCTCCTGAGGTTTGGGGGAAATAGCAAGAGTGAGTCCATGTCGAACTCCACAAGTATAGCAACTAGATTGTATAGATCCCACAATCTCATGATCAATGTGACATAAATAATGTAGAGCATTAAACAATAAACAATGAGCATATTCAACACACAAGATTCATCATCCTTAATGTAGATGTCCCAAGGCCGCTCCTGACCGTGAGCTCGGCTAGTATACTAGTTTTAACACTCTGCAGAGGTTGCACATCTTTACCCATGAGTCATGATTTACCCTTTCGCCCCAGGTGATCAGCCTCTTAACCCACTTCCAAGGAAGGTCGGCAGGGATCACTATGAATCCTTTCAAATGTTCGTCTAACATGTTAGGGCCGCAAGGTTTCCTTTGCGCGCACATATAGATACCCCCCTTCCAAATGGCACAATGACGCGCAGCCTATACACATAAGGACAGGGGCTCGCACTATACCCAAAACGGTTCAGCCCCTCCGCCCTTTCGGGTAACCTCTAACAAGCTAGAAAAGGTCTTTTTACTGAGCTAAAGCCAGAGCCATTATAGCCCTCATGGTTGCACTGTTGTCCCGGGTGATCACGTACAGACAAATCATGAAGTTGCTAAAAAGTCATTTTTATCATTTATTACTTAACATTAATCTAGTCACCGGATCATGGTCACAGAATATAAAATCTAAATGTTATACTTGCCTTAATCCAAATGCTCTTGTTGATCTTGCTAGGTTTCCAAGATTCCGATCTTGATCACTGAAGCACTCTTGATCACCACGAATTGCTCACCGGCTAAACTCGATCATCGATAACACAAACAAACGGAGAAAACATACACGAAGCAAACAAGGCTACAATTAGAACAGTACACCAATCATATAAAAAGGTTTGAAAACGGTTCTACGCATTGCTACGGGCACACAAGCATAAAAAGCACTCTAGTCGGAGCTACAATTCAAAAGAAACGACTATATAGACTTTTATATTATATTAAAGAAAAACCCTAGATATGCTTGATTTATTATTTTAGTTGAGCAAAACTATGTGAAAAGTTCTTTAGATCAGATTAGTAAAAAAACATAATTTAATTCCAAATCTAGATTAAAACTACTCGCATTTTATTTATAGACATTGTTTTATAATTTTAATTACGTTATGCTTTGACTTTGCAAAATAAAGTGCACGCGAGATAGCATCAAAATGGACTTTCTATGAGTCATGTTTAAACCAAGCAAATTATAATTAATAAAGATACATTTTCATGATATTAATCAATATAATATTTAACTATAAAAAAAACCGAGATTGAGCCCTAATTGCTTTTTATTAGAAACTCCATGGCATATATATTTAATCAGATTAATGTTTTATTTATAAAATTCACAAACGTGACTTCATGAACTATTGGTTCTAAGACGTAAGGCAATTTAAAACGATACAAAACGTCTAAGAATAATAAAAAACTAAGAGAAGTAGATACGTACTTTGAGTCATCCAGCCATGTACTAATACGAATGTCAAGTATTATTTCTTTGATGAAAATTATGACGGAGCTACTTTGGCCTTGGTTACTAATGACAGTCGGGGCAGCACCGTTCATTGTAACAGCGATCCTGGACTTCTTCCTTCAGCCAATGATGAACGAGAGCATTGCCTGACTATATGTGTTGACGGGTTGGTCCTCATAGGCGCAAACATCAACAGATAGCATTAAGCCTTGACTGGAGTTGAGGAGCTGAAGACAAAGCCAGCGGACATTCAGACGAGGTGATCGGCAAGAGATCCCCGGGACTGTGGATACAACGTCGTCGGCTGACATAGCTGGTAAAACTCGCCCGGAGTGATCGGAGTTGGCCGAGACATCATATAGAAAAAGAGAATTTTAATTTACTACACGAGGGATTTCCCAAACTAGGGGCTCTCTTTATGTAGTTTTGATGATTTGGCCAAGGAGTCGGTACAAATATATCCACATCAATTAGCAATATGATACTAATTGATGTTGCAACCTTCATCCTTACTAATAGGCCTGATAAATTATTAAAGCCCATTAGTAAATAACTACATGGTGTTTGGGATTTATTATGGGCTTTAACGTTGGAAAAATAATAAGAGATTTATTATTTTTCGGAATTAATTATTTTCATTGATAAAATAATTCTAGAAAAGTCCAAAATTATTATTTAAACTATGAAAAATATTCTAAAAGCTCTGAAAATTCGAAGAAAATTCTCAGAGACATTATGGAATATGAGGAACTCAAATAACGTATTTGGACCTCATGATAAGATAATTTGGGGCATCTAAAAATTAGATTTATGCTCATAGAAAAGTGAGAATAGAAGATGGAAAAATTCCCGGAAAGTTTGTAGAGAGTGCTTGATGGACGAGGAACTAAAAGAAGTGCTTTGAGTGACAAAGAAAATATTTTAGGAAGATCTAAAAAAAATTTGAGCTTAGAAACAAGGAATTTGGTTGTAGATAAAAGATAAATATGTGCCGAATAAAGAAGATCGATCTACTAAACGTATTTTAAATATTTTTCTTACTATCAACACATAAAGGAGCAACAAGCATCACATCAAAACATATGCACCAGCATGTATGCATAATAATATTGCTAAGCCTTATGATAATTTTTAATTTAATGAAAAATATTATTTTCCTATATTTTCATGAGCACAAAAATACAAAATTAAATAATTTTATCTATATTTCAAAAGGAGTAAATTTTAGGGTGTTACATGAATAAAATATGATTAGTTTAACTCGATTTTTAAATTAAAATATGTTTTGACTAACCTGAATTAATAACTTTCACATGGTTTTGCTCAACTAAAATAAATCGAGTTCGTAGTTGTTTCTTTTACAACCAATAGTCGTTTCGTTTACGTCGTAGTTTCGATCTCGATATTTTTGTGTTCTCGTAGCCGTAGTAATTAGTTTTTTTAATTTATTGTTTTCTCTTGAGTGATATATTATTCTTAGTTGCTTTGTTTGTTGTTTTCATGTTTGTCTATATGTGGTGCTTGCAACGAGTAGATGAGAGTTGCTTGTGGTTGTTGAAGATCAGAAGATGATGACCGAAAGTTGGTGGTGTGAGAATTAAGTTTTGATCAAGGCATGTATAGCATTGGGTTTTCTTTCTATGACCATGATCTCGTGACTTGATTAATGTTTAAGCAACAAACAATAAAAATAATTTTTTAGCAATTTGAGAATTTATCTATACGTGATCACCCGAGATTGACAGTACAACCATGTAGGCTATATGGCTCTTGCTTTAGTCAAGTATGAGTATATTTTCTAGCTTGTTAGAGGTTACCCCGTGTGGTACAAAAGGGGAATAGCAGACCGTGGATCTCAGTGAGTAGTTGTATTATACGGACTAACTAATGAAACTAGCAGCCCTAACTTATTAGACGAACCTTTGAAAGACTTCATAGTTCATAGTAAACCTTACCGACCTTTCTTGGTAGTGGGTTAAGAAGATCGATGGACCTTGGGTGAAAGTGTAAATTATGACTCATGTGTAAAGATGTACAACCTCTGTAGAGTGTTTAATCTAGTATACTAGCTGTGCTTACAGACACGAGCGGTCTTGGAGATATTTACATTAAAGATGATGAATCTAGTTATGTTAATATGCTCATTGATTACCATTCTATGCTATACATTTTTTTATGTCACATTGATCATGACTTTGTGGGATCTACTATCTTGTTGCTATATTTGGAGTTCGACATGGACTCACTCTTGCTATTTCGGCACACTTCAGGGGATATTTTTGGCTTGTGATCAACCAGTCAATTTGGATCCTGTAGAGTGAAGTTAATACCCAAAGTTTAGAGTTATCTTCCATTGTTTGCTACCTAAAGTTATCTCTAATTTACTAAGTATGTTATATTATTTATGCATTGCCTATTGATATTACCTCTTAATTGTAGTTATATGTGAGATTTGACTTTTATGATTCACATATGGTGTATATCTGGTTTTGTCCTTAAATTTGGGTATTACACTTAGGAGTTACTTCTATCCTCTCTCCTTCTATGACCATATTAAATGCCTCACCTGAACCCATCTCTCAAACCATCCTTGACCACGATGATCTTTATTGGAACGACAAGGAAGAAGCTTTATGGTCCAAACTTGGCCTAGATCCAAATGCTGAGCTTAAATCACTCTCTTTAATAAACATGACAAACCATAAGGATTGGACAATACTTAGATGAGACTAATCCTAGAGACACCAATCCATGGGAAATCTTGGACAATAGAACATCCAATGGTTGTCATAGGCATAGAATAATAGAGACAAACTTTCTACCTATAGACATCTAGGAAGAAACACCCATGGAGATTGAAAAGGAAGATGACATCAATGAGTATGGAAATTACTTCATTGATACATCATTAAATCCATGTTCATTTATGAAGTATCCTGAATTAACTAGTTTCTCTAACATTGCCGCATAGAGATCTTCAACCTCCCCTCATTTTACCTGTTCATAAAAACATTGAAAGGCTGGTTGTAGATGCATATATTTATCATAAATATTGTAGATCCCATAGTGAGAATCTTTAGATGGGTACATGAAGGTTGGTGTTGTAGGGGAAACCGCCTCAACACCTTGATGCACAATTAGAAGGTTTCTTGAGGACGAGTTTGTGCCCAAAAACAAGCACTCTTGAGAGAAAACATAAGCTTGCACCTTTTTCTATAATGGCCTTGAGCATAGAGATATATGATATTAGTCCATTAGGTGTTTTTGTCACTAACCATTCTAGGTTTCGAGAAAAAAGAATGAAGGATGGCAATGTAAGGTATGTCCACCCAATCATCATGCAACATTGAATTACATCCATCCAAACCTGACTTTGCTTTGCAAAATTCAAGCTTGGCAGAATGGGCTTCTTTGACAAATCTTATGCATGTTGCTAATTCATATTGGTTGTCTCTACCTTTAAGACATGCTAAATTTTCTAGAAAAAACTCATGCTCTTTTCATCTCCAGTTGAATTAGTTTCTATAATGCTTTATTGCTACCTTTGTCTATTATAGTATATGTGTAGCTTTGGAGTATTTTCATACACCTTTAAATTAGGCATGGTGCTTATTTAAGTTGTTTTCTTGAATCAAATTAGACAAGGTGTTTAGTTTGATTTGTGAACCAAGAGGTGTATTGATTTTACTTCCAAAGGCCTTTTAAATTAAGCGTGGTGCTTAGGTTAAAATGCCTTTCTAAATCAAATTGGACATAGTGTCTAGGTTGCTTTTTTGATCTGATAGTATGTCATAGTAGATACTAGATATTTTGTTGGACTAACCCCTACACGAAACTCTCAAATTGAATCTGGGTAAGTCAAGAGATAAATTCAAATCAGAGGTGAAGCAAGCAAGGCACGTGACGAACACCAACAACTTTGCACAAGAAGACACAACTCATTTATCATAGATGTAAGCTACATACCACATGCATGGAAGAACTGTAAGTATTAAAGTTCATTCACTTCATCTTCTGATGCTAGTTATATTTTCCTTGAGCCATGCCTTGTGTAACACCCTAAAAGTTCCCTATTTTAAAATAGTTGAATTTGATTATTGAGACAATTTTGTGAGCATTAAAATATAGGAAAAATAAATAATTTTTGGGAAATTAAAATTTACTATAAGGTTAGAAATATGTTGATGCATACATGCTACAACATTTATTTTTGTGATGTGTGAATTTATGCAAAAGAAAATTTGTTCAAAATTCAATTTGTAAATTCTTTTGAAAATTGGTTTGAAAAGAAAAAGGGAAATCTCCCCTCCCCCTCTTTTAGCCTGCTAGGCCCATCCTTTCCCTGCAGCCCACTTCCTCTCCCCTCCCTCTTTCTAGGTCGTGGCCCAACCGGCTGCCCCCTCCATCCCCCTTCTCTCTGTCAAGCGGGACCAACCTGTCATCTCCCTCCTCCCCCAACTGCTCCTCCGCTCCTAGCGCACAGCGGCAATTGTTGAACCCCTGCTCCCCACTCTGCAACGTCCTTTCCCACATGCCTCGCCCTCATTTGAGGAGCACCCGAACCCGAGCCACCCTTTCCCGCTCCCATTTTGCTGTCTTCTCCTCTGCCTCGCTCTAGAGCATGCAACAACCGCCGCCGGATCCGTCAATTTTGCCACGCACCGCACCGTCGAATTAGAGCCGCCTCCGCCTCGTTCCTTCAAGGTGGTGAGCTCGCCATCGCGTCCGCTCTCTCTCCGTCTAGTTTATGGGCAAATTGGTGCTCTCTAGCACTCTAACAGTGAGCTTCAGTGGGCTCCATGGCGACCGCCCATGGCGCATGCCATGAGAGCCCTTCCCCGGCCACGCATAGGGTCCTTACATGTTTGCCATGCTCCCCTCACCCAACCTAACCTATTTCCTCACGATTTGACGCACTTTAGTGCCCTAGCCACACTCACCGACAAGCTTCAAGGCCACCAGCCATGGTGCGGGCCATGTGGGCTCGCCCCCAGTCGTGCAAGGGCTAGGGATGGACTCGCCATCTCTTTCTCTCTCCCTGTGCAATCAGATTGGGATTTGGTGCCCCGTAGGGGCTAGACGTGTAACTCCTTGCGACCTCCATGCCGTTGGCCATGGTGGTGCCACCGTCTCCCCTCTCCCCTCTGGTGGCTGTGTCTTTCTCCCTCTCTCTTTTTCATCTTGTAATCCTGGCCGTTTAGTGCCGATCCGACGGCCGATATCGCCCCATACGCCTTTGCGGGTCACTTTTTCTAAAGAGATCCTCAGTTTTCCTCTAATCGCACGCGCAGTCCTTGGTCTGAAGAGATTTTAGGGTTTTCGTATTTATTTTAAATCATTTAATCTTTGCAGTATTTACAGTTTTGCCACTACACTGTTTTGCTTATAAAATCATTGTTTTAGCTCTGATTCGATCCGTTCAACTTGCGTTAGTTTTGTAATTTGTAAGCTTCATGTTAGTGCCACTTTTGTATAGGTTCATGACGGTTAGATTTCCTAGAATATTACAAGTCCATAGATCGCTTTTGAAGTCTCGTTTAATACGTAGTTTTCGCGTCGTAACTCTGTTTTCCATGAATTTTGCGTTGACATGATCGTTGCAGCAAGTAGATGATTATGAAACACCTTTTATTTACATTTATTTACTGCTGGTGTACTGTTGTAACTTTAGGAATGTTTTTTCTTACATGTCTATCTTCGAATGTATGTTGATTGTGATGTGTTGATCGAGTCCAGATGATGAGGAGTTCTATGGGAATCCGGAGTTCTTCGAAGACCAGCAAGTCCAGCAGGATTGTGTGAACCAAGGCAAGTATAGCATGGGCTCACCATGATGTCTTACTCACTTTAAGTATTTCATATATACTGCATGTGTATAATTATGTAAACTATAAGGACATCCTAGTTGTTGATGACAATTACCTTGATACCTAAAGGTTTCATTGCATATGGGTAGAAATGCTAGTTCTCTAACTCTACATATATATGATCTGTACTTAGTTATGGAACCATGGTTAATTGATTAATCATGATTATAATTAATGGAACTTTGGGCTATTGTACAAATGACTGTTGGTCATGTTGTCCTAGACCCTCCGTAAGGACTTATGTGTCAGCAAAAGCTGGGATTTACAATGCAACCAAGAGAGTCACATGGCTCTGACCTTAGCTCAGTATAGGACCTTTTCTAACTCATTAGAGGTTACCCAAAAGGATGCAAGAGGGGCTTGCCACTTTGGGTCTAGTGCTGCCCCTGTTTCTATGAGTATAGCCACGAGGGATATGTGCCATAGAAAAGGGGGGTTTCTACATCTGCCTGACGAGGAAACCGCACGGCCCTAACTCGTTAGAATATGCCTATGGAAGGCTTCATAGTGTACCCTGTCCTCTCACCTTGGTAGTGTTTGGGGATCGATGGACCTCGGGCATATGGGCAACACGACTCACGATGAAAGTCACCACCTCTGTAGAGTGTATAACTGTTATAATAGCCATGCTCACGGGCACGAATGACCTACAAAACTCATAGAACAATTGGTTACTTAAAATGATGTTGTACCTGATGATTCATAACTATGTTATAATGTGACTTAATGATTCGTTATGGTCCCGATAACTGATCATATGGGTTATTTGGGAGCTTAAGCTTAACTTAATATTGATTAATGATAAAATACTGACCTACTAAAATGCTGATGCAGTAAACCTAGTCTAGCCTTTTGAGCTTCATGAATCCTCGTTATATGCTTGTGGAGTACGAGATGTACTCACGCTTGTTCATATTTCTTTTTAGATAAAAATCTCAAATGGGTACCAGATGATGGTAGCTATGAGGACTACCCGAAGGACTATTAGGCTTGTGCTTCACCGTCAACCTTATTTATATTCCGCTATTATACCAAACTAAGTGTTGTTATGAATACGTTCGATGTAAACACCGCAATGATGTTATCTTATCCAAGTAGAAGTAGAGGTCCTTCTAGATGATCGTCTAGTTCTAGTTCTTCTAGTTCATCTTCTAGTTCTAGTTCTAGTTCTATTTTATCTAGTTGTAAACTAGAGAAGAGGGAGAGAGAAGAGGAGAGGGCCGAGGAGGAGCCGAATCTGTCAGATCTTGCTCAACATTATTGTACATTTGCAACAACTAGTTTGTCTTTAGGCAATCCCCAGGTTCTTTGATTTTATAATTTTTAAGTTTCCTTAATTTACTTTTAAGTTATTTATTAGATTCTCACTTGCTTCAAGTGCTCTAGTTCTTTGATATGCTAGAGTAGTAATTAATAGGTTAATGTAACACCCGATTTTAAGAACAAAATCAGATATGCACCATATGTGAGTTTTAGAAGACAAGCCTCACATATAGCTACAAACAAGGGGTAATATCAAAGGACAATGCATAAATTATATAGCGTAGATAATAAATTAGAAACAACCTTGGGCAGCAAACATGGAAGAGAACTCCAAACTTCGGGTGTTAACCTCACTCTTCAGGATCCAACTGACTGGTTGATCACAAGCCCAATACTTCTCCTGAGGTGTGGGGGAGATAGCAAGAGTGAGTCCAAGACGAACTCCGCAAGTATAACAACTAGATTGTATAGATCCCACAATCTCATGATCAATGTGACATAAATAATATAGAGCATTAAACAATAATCAATGAGTTTCTTAACACAAGATTCATCACCCTTAATGTAAGAGTTCCCAAGGCCGCTCGTGACCGTGAGCACGGCTAGTATACCAGTTTTTAACACTCTGCAGAGGTTGTACATCTTTACCCATGAGTCATGATTTACCATTTCGCCTGAGGTGATCAGCCTCGTAACCCACTACCAAGGTAGGTCGGCAGGGATCACTATGAAGTCTTTCAAAGGTTCGTCTAACAAGTTAGGGCCGCTTGGTTTCGGTAGTCAGTCCGTGTGATTCTACCACTCGCAGGGAATCCATGGTCTGCTATCCCCCATTTGCGCCACGCAGGTAACCTCTAACAAGCTAGAAAAATTACTCATACTTGACTAAAGCTAGAGCCATTATAGCCCTCATGGTTGCACTTTCATCCCGGTTATCACTTACGAATAAATCCTCAAGTTGCTAAAAAGTCATTATTATCATTTGTTGCTTTATATTAATCTAGTCACAAGATCATAGTTATAGAATTAAAACCCAAATGCTATACTTGCCTTGATCTAATTGCTCCTACTAGTCCTGCTGATCTTACTTGCTTCCAAGACTCTGATCTTGATCACCGAAGTAATGCCCACTGACTAGGCTCGGTCACCAAACATCAACACACAAGCAATCGGAGACAGACATACACGAAGCAAACAAGATTACAATTAGAACAGTACACCAGCAGTAAATAAATCTAAATAAATGTTTTCCAAAATCATCTACACGCTGCTACAATCATGTCAACGAGAAATTCACGGAAAACGGAGTTACGACGCGAAAGTTACGCTTTTAACGGGATTTCAACAGCAGTTTACGGACTTGTAATTAACTAGGGAATCTAACAGTGGTGAATCTAGCCAACAAAGGTACCAACGCGAAGCTTATGAAATTATAAAACTAACGCAACTTGAACGGATCGAATCGGAGCTAAAACGGAGAAGATATGAATTTTCTAACATTTTCTTTAGAAAAGTAATTAATTAAATAGGGTCACAAAATTAAAATGATACAAATTGTTAAACCAAGTTTACTAATGTAAAGTTCATGTGATTACGAATCTAACGCAATTTGAACGGGTCAAATCGGAGTTAAAACGAATATTTTATGAGCAAAACAGTTTCAATGGCAAACTTGTAAATACTGGAAAGCGTATTCTGATTCAAACCGAGACTTTACGCTTCTCCAAAAGCAAAGCGTATTCCCTGCAAAACGGCATGGACTGCAGGTTGATAACCTAAAACTATAGGGACTCTTTAACAAAATGAGCCCCGAAGGGGTACGGAGCGTTCTGGTCCGTTGGATCACAGATGAACGGCCCGGATTAAAAGAAAAGAAAGAAAAAGAAAAAAAACAAATAAGAAAGAGAGGGAAGGGGTGCGCACCGGCCAGAGCTGAGCAAAGTCACGGCGGTGGCCATGGATTCCGGCCAAAGCTCGTCGGCGCAAATGGATCGGCAGCTACGGTGCACGGTTTTCGATTCCGTTTGAACCAGGAGAAAGAGGAGAGCGATGCGAGTCCATTCCAAACCATAAACGCGGTCGAGGAGGCGGTTTCCGAGAAGGTTCATGGCGACGCCATGAACGTCCTGTCGGAGCTCGCGGAACTGGGACTCTGGGCCACGATTCGCTCGGCAACAGGACGGGGAGGGAGCGGGGAAGAAGACGGAGCTCACCACAGCGCTAATTCGGAGCGAAAACGGCTCGGGACGGCGGCTTCGCGTGGCGGGCGGAAAACTCCGGTGACGGTTTCTCTCTACGCGTGCACAGACGGGAGCAGAAGCGAGGAGAGGGGAACTGGGGAGGAGAAGGAGACGCGCGGCTCGCAGCCCACTACTTATCCAAGCGCGGGAGGGGAGAACGTGGGGAGCGGGGAGAGGATCGCACGGTTGCGGCTTCATGAGAGAGAGAGGCGGTTGGAGGAAAGGGATGAAGCTGACGCGTGGGCTCCGCTTGTCAGCCACTGGAGAGAGAGGAGGAGGAAGGGGGTTGGTCGGCTGGGCCGACTGGGCCAAAAGTGAGGGGGAAAGAAGGGTTTTGTTTTTTTTTTCAACTCATTTTCAAAAGCATTTTCAATTTAAATTTTGAACAAATCTTTCTTTTGCAAAATTCACACATCACAAAATAAAATGCCATAGCATGAATGCACACACAAAAAAAAATGTTTTCTAAACTTATATTAAATTTTATTTTCCTAAAATTTATTTATTTTTTTTTCCTATATTTTATGAGCACAAAATAGCAAATTAAATTATTTTTCATCTATTTCCAAAAGAGCAAAATTTAGGGTGTTACAATTCTACCCCCCTTAAAAATGAATCTCGTCCTCGAGATTCGAAAGAGGCTCAGGTCCTCTGAGAGAAACAGGAAAATATCTTGATAATCCTTTCAACTTCACAACTTGCATACCAAACTTAAACACTTGTCTCAAGGTCACACCTCATGAACAACATTTCCATTGAATAACTATTTTTCATAGTTGACCGAAGTCCATCTTGACTACTAATCCTCTTATCTTACAACTCCAAGAGACATAGAAACTTAATATGCATTTGCTTCATCAGGTAGGAGTGGGCCACCATGATACTCAATTCTTTTTCCTGACGGTGTTGTTAAGAGCATTTTGTACTGGGTACCATAGGTCACTCCTTTGTGTGCACACAACCATCCATTACCAAGGACCAAGGGAATACCAAGTGACTCTAGCACAATGAGGTTTACAGCGAAGTTTTCCTTGTTTATGACCAGATTGATATTTGAGCACACCTGATCTGCTTGTATTTCTCCCTCTGGGGTTTGAACTAGTAAAGGCTTCTTCGTTGGGCACTTCACCTGCTCGATCGTCTTTACTAAGTTAGCAGAAATGAAAGAATGCGAAGCACCCGGGTCAAACAGAGCAAAAACTTGCACTGAGTCTACTTGAATATAGCCGCCAACCACTTTGGTGGCTCCATGTATGTTATGCCTATCCACATTGCTTAGTCTTCCATTGATATAGTCTCGTTGCACCTTATTTCCATGAGTAGGCTTCTTACGACTTTTTTTTTCTCTTTCGCCGTTGTGGATTCTGATTTGATTCACTTCCAACTTGCTCTTCAGTATCATTGTTTTGATAGTACTCAGTTTCATCATACTCATAACATCCATCAAGGGTAGGATCATCATTCTCTTCCCACGTATCAGTAAGAGGCATCATATAGGGCTCCTGATCCATGGGATACTACACTCCCTATCATCAAGTTACCAACGTCAATGACATGAGAAGGAGAGATGATCATATTCATAGAATATCTCACGAGACAACTCTCACTTCAAGATAAGTTGAAAATGCATCAACCCGTGATATCAAGGTTCTACCCCCCTTAGGAAAGGTTGACTAGGAGGCACAAGGAAGGTAGCTTGCATTTTTTTCTGACAAGTTATCTTGCATTGAGACCTTTTTGACATCACTAGGAACTTATGTGCAAGGATGAAACATACATCCTAAAATTTCCTCACGATATCAAAATTACTAGTGCAGTAAAATAGACATAACTCTTGTTCTGTTAACCCAATAGGGCCATAGCTTATACCGTTAGAAAGCTTAGAAAATTTTCTACAACCTTTCTATAGAACACTTTTCCAAATTCTATAGTTATGTTTGTCCAAAACAGCAGGCAACCAAAACTGGTCCAGGTTCTTGACAGCACATCTGTATCGTCTTGTGATTTTTGTAACTTCCAAACCATAATAGCTATGAGGGTGATTCTTGCGGTCAGAGAAAGATCTTGAAGTCCACTATCATCCAGAATTTTATCATGATTTTTATTCATCCAAGATCAGAGACATAAGCCGATAAAGATGAGATACTCTAGAAAGGCACGATAAGGTAACAAGAGAAAAACCAAAACCCAACTATTTATGTCATTAATCCTTATGCCTTAGACATATAAACTAAATGAAATTGTGAAGAAACTCACAAGATCATTACACTCATTACAAAGATCCAAATCAAACATAAACATAAAGACAATTCAACCAAGCAGTAAAGGTTCACATGGCACACAAACTCGACTTTCGCTGCTAGCGTTTTTATTACACAAGGGCACAAACTCCTATATCTTAAACTCAGTGTGGCTTCTTTCATGATACTACTGTTGGTTCTTCTGTGGACAAGACTTTACATAGTGTCCTTCCTGTCGGCAGTAATAACACTTTTTCTTAGCTGGATCCTTCGTGATATGATTTTCCACTGAGGTGTTGCTCGGTGTGTTATCACCTCGCTGACTCTGAAGGTTTGTCTCTGGCTGGCGAGCTTTCTTCCTAACTTGGTTGATCCTTCGAGGTTGAAACTCTTTATAAGTGATGGTTCATCCATCTATGCATACCTCATGAGCAGTGGGGTTAGCTTGAGAAGTTTCTTCATCTCCAAGGTTTGGATTTTCATGGCCAAAGTCCAAAGCTAAATGTGACAACTTAGGATTTGAATGCTGTTCACTTCCCAATGCTGGCTCTAGTGATTTTGCCTTCCTCTTCTTATCCTCATTAGTCACATAATTTGGTTTTACCTTGACTTCCTTTTTAGATGCCCTATTCCGAAGACAAGGAAGACTATAATGCCTACAGCAATGGCATTGATCCTGATATCGATGTATTACTACCAACACCTCCATGGGTTCTCATTTTTTTCCAAGCTTCTGCTACTTGTCTCTTCACTGGTCCTGAGATGCACTGCTGAGAGTTCCCATTCTGAGTCATTCCTTCCACTACTTGCTTTTGCATGGCTAGAAGCTTCTCCTTGTCGAATGCTTTTACGGGTGGCATCTCTAAGTCCTTTTGTTCATTCATGCCAAAGGTCTCCTCGTTATGAGCCATCTAAATAGACAAGGTGGTTGGATTTAGAATAGAGACAAAGTTTTATAACAGAATAGGGCCGAGGTAAGCATAAATTTTAGCAATTATCAAGGTTAAGGTGAAAGCAAGAAGTAAGTAGAGATAGAAGCATGCTAAAACGTCCGGTTCTAACTAGGCTTGCGTCCTACAGTCAGCATTGCTTTGATACCACTTTGTAACACCCGATTTTAAGAACAAAATCAGATATGCACCATATGTGAGTTTTAGAAGACAAGCCTCACATATAGCTACAAACAAGGGGTAATATCAAAGGATAATGCATAAATTATATAGCGTAGATAATAAATTAGAAACAACCTTGGGCAGCAAACATGGAAGAGAACTCCAAACTTCGGGTGTTAACCTCACTCTACAGGATCCAACTGACTGGTTGATCACAAGCCCAATACTTCTCCCGAGGTGTGGGGGAGATAGCAAGAGTGAGTCCAAGACGAACTCCGCAAGTATAACAACTAGATTGTATAGATCCCACAATCTCATGATCAATGTGACATAAATAATATAGAGCATTAAACAATAATCAATGAGTTTCTTCACACAAGATTCATCACCCTTAATGTAAGAGTTCCCAAGGCCGCTCGTGACCGTGAGCACGGCTAGTATACCAGTTTTTAACACTCTGCAGAGGTTGTACATCTTTACCCATGAGTCATGATTTACCATTTCGCCTGAGGTGATCAGCCTCGTAACCCACTACCAAGGTAGGTCGGCAGGGATCACTATGAAGTCTTTCAAAGGTTCGTCTAACAAGTTAGGGCCGCTTGGTTTCGGTAGTCAGTCCGTGTGATTCTACCACTCGCAGGGAATCCATGGTCTGCTATCCCCCATTTGCGCCACGCAGGTAACCTCTAACAAGCTAGAAAAATTACTCATACTTGACTAAAGCCAGAGCCATTATAGCCCTCATGGTTGCACTTTCATCCCGGTTATCACTTACGAATAAATCCTCAAGTTGCTAAAAAGTCATTATTATCATTTGTTGCTTTATATTAATCTAGTCACAAGATCATAGTTATAGAATTAAAACCCAAATGCTATACTTGCCTTGATCTAATTGCTCCTGCTAGTCCTGCTGATCTTACTTGCTTCCAAGACTCTGATCTTGATCACCGAAGTAATGCCCACTGACTAGGCTCGGTCACCAAACATCAACACACAAGCAATCGGAGACAGACATACACGAAGCAAACAAGATTACAATTAGAACAGTACACCAGCAGTAAATAAATCTAAATAAAAGTTTTCCAAAATCATCTACACGCTGCTACAATCATGTCAACGAGAAATTCACGGAAAACGGAGTTACGACGCGAAAGTTACGCTTTTAACGGGATTTCAACAGCAGTTTACGGACTTGTAATTAACTAGGGAATCTAACAGTGGTGAATCTAGCCAACAAAGGTACCAACGCGAAGCTTATGAAATTATAAAACTAACGCAACTTGAACGGATCGAATCGGAGCTAAAACGGAGAAGATATGAATTTTCTAACATTTTCTTTAGAAAAGTAATTAATTAAATAGGGTCACAAAATTAAAATGATACAAATTGTTAAACCAAGTTTACTAACGTAAAGTTCATGTGATTACGAATCTAACGCAATTTGAACGGGTCAAATCGGAGTTAAAACGAATATTTTATGAGCAAAACAGTTTCAATGGCAAACTTGTAAATACTGGAAAGCGTATTCTGATTCAAACCGAGACTTTACGCTTCTCCAAAAGCAAAGCGTATTCCCTGCAAAACGACATGGACTGCAGGTTGATAACCTAAAACTATAGGGACTCTTTAACAAAATGAGCCCCGAAGGGGTACGGAGCGTTCTGGTCCGTTGGATCACAGATGAACGGCCCGGATTAAAAGAAAAGAAAGAAAAAGAAAAAAAACAAATAAGAAAGAGAGGGAAGGGGTGCGCACCGGCCAGAGCTGAGCAAAGTCACGGCGGTGGCCATGGATTCCGGCCAAAGCTCGTCGGCGCAAATGGATCGGCAGCTACGGTGCACGGTTTTCGATTCCGTTTGAACCAGGAGAAAGAGGAGAGCGATGCGAGTCCATTCCAAACCATAAACGCGGTCGAGGAGGCGGTTTCCGAGAAGGTTCATGGCGACGCCATGAACGTCCTGTCGGAGCTCGCGGAACTGGGACTCTGGGCCACGATTCGCTCGGCAACAGGACGGGGAGGGAGCGGGGAAGAAGACGGAGCTCACCACAGCGCTAATTCGGAGCGAAAACGGCTCGGGACGGCGGCTTCGCGTGGCGGGCGGAAAACTCCGGTGACGGTTTCTCTCTACGCGTGCACGGACGGGAGCAGAAGCGAGGAGAGGGGAACTGGGGAGGAGAAGGAGACGCGCGGCTCGCAGCCCACTACTTATCCAAGCGCGGGAGGGGAGAACGTGGGGAGCGGGGAGAGGATCGCACGATTGCGGCTTCATGAGAGAGAGAGGCGGTTGGAGGAAAGGGATGAAGCTGACGCGTGGGCTCCGCTTGTCAGCCACTGGAGAGAGAGGAGGAGGAAGGGGGTTGGTCGGCTGGGCCGACTGGGCCAAAAGTGAGGGGGAAAGAAGGGTTTTGTTTTTTTTTCAACTCATTTTCAAAAGCATTTTCAATTTAAATTTTGAACAAATCTTTCTTTTGCAAAATTCACACATCACAAAATAAAATGCCACAGCATGAATGCACACACAAAAAAAAATGTTTTCTAAACTTATATTAAATTTTATTTTCCTAAAATTTATTTATTATTTTTTTTTCCTATATTTTATGAGCACAAAATAGCAAATTAAATTATTTTTCATCTATTTCCAAAAGAGCAAAATTTAGGGTGTTACAGTTAAGTATGGCACTTAGTCTTGCAATTACCTAGAATTGAACCCAATCCAACAGACTGTTGTGGTAGCCCTAGGATCATGACAGTCCTCACAGCCGACGTATCCCACCATATTTGGATTGGAGTTTGTAGGACCGTAGTTAGAACTTCCTAGCCCCCTTCTCATCTATTTTTGTGGTTAGTCTTCTGATGCCTCGAAATAAGTAACCCTAAAGTAACCCTGATTCCTAGATCAACCTATAGAACTCTTAGAAAAATTCCTCTCTCTCTACAAAATCATATATATAGTTATCTTTGGGCGATCTAAACTTTAACTAGTACACTTTGCATTCCCCGTGGAAAATCAATACCTTGGAATACTCCTGGATGAAAGCTACATTGGCACCCATGCGCTTGTGGAGTTTTCTGTTTGCATTTAAAATACCCAACAATAAGTGTGTCGGGTACCATGAACCAGGATACGCTAACCAAGACGTAAAAAAGCAGCAAAGGAGTAACTCAGATCTACAGGAACTCACCTCCCCTTGGATAAGCAATAAGACTTGAGTCCCGGCTTCAAGCGCAATCAGCGACACCCGTGCCCTGGCCTCGAGCGCAATAAGCGACTCGCCCGAGCCCTTGCCTCGAGCGCAATCAGCGACTCGCCCGAGCCCTGGCCTCAAGCACAACCAGCGACATGCTCGAGCCCTGGCCTTTAGCGCAACCAACGCCTCGCCCGAGCCCTAGCCTCGAGTGAACTCAACGCCTCGCCCGAGCCTCGGCCTCGGCGCCAGGCTTCTCACGCACGGCTATTGTACCGTTGATGCGACGCCGGCCATGCTTCCTCCCATACTGTGGCAGGACACGATGCACACTATTCCAACAACTCTCGTCCCTGTAACACCTTACCCGTGTCACTGTGGGTACGACACGACAGGGAAAGGAATTGGAGGTGTTAACTCACACCACTATCACCATGCCCAGGTGATTACTATTGTACTGGTGCAGGACGGAGCATAGGGCCTCAGAGGGGATCGCCACGATCCAAAGAGGGCTTGGCTCATCACCTACAGGGATGACCATGCCGCTGCCACTATCGTCAGGACGTGGTGACCAATCTCCACAGCACCGATGCCGTAATTCTCCTGCGTATCAAGAAAAGATAGCAATATTTACACATGTAAAAGCCCTACCTCCTCTTGTGGCTATAAAAGGGGAGGTAGGGCACCCCATAGGGACTAAGGATGAAAACGGAACGGAAATATTCCGTACCGACCGCTTTCGTTTTCTACATTATGATATCGTTTTCTATATTATGAAACCGTTTTCGAATTTTGTCAAACATAAAAAATTGTCAGTTTCAGTTGGTTTCACAACCATTTTTATTCTTTTTTTGTACTCTTTAATTGCTAAAATATAGAAATATTCTGTACCGACCGCTTTCGTTTTCTACATTGTAATTCCGTTTCCGACCGTTTCCGACCGTTTTCATCCTTAATAGGGACAGGGCGACGACACGGCTAGACAACTTCCAAGCTCAGGAACAACTTAGCCCACAATAGACTCACACTCACACCCACACTCTCCAAGCTGAGACCTGGGACTTGATCCCTCTCTCTCAACTAGCTTGTACACCCCTACTACAAGCACTTTCAGGTGCAAGGCAATACAGGTTCCGACCCCCTCACTAGACGTAGGGCATTGTTGGCCCGAACCAATATAAACCCTCTGTGTTTCTTTTGCATCACCATCTAGGTTAAGGGGCACACAGACTTATCACTCGTTAGTGCCTAGACCCCAAGCCTAGACACCAACAAAGTGGCCGTGACTTCTTAAGCTTATCATTAATGTCATAATTGATGGATTATGAGGATGCTACGCTAGCCAGAAAACAAAAATTTGACCTCATAAAACAGGATCAATTGCCACTTATAGATCACGAGATTACCACTAGACGAGTAGGAGTAGCGGAAGCGACTCGGTGTAGTCGTGCACGTAGTAGCAGTGCCGTGCAGTTTCGTGGTCATCCACTACATCAATCCCTCTCGCGGGGGTTCGTCCTTGTGCTCTAGATATAGAAACTCTGAGGTATCCCACACGTGTAGGAAGATACGTCGCACCTTCGGACTGCTAGATCCACCAGAGTAATAGGCACGAGCGTGGGTGAGCAGCAGCGGCTGCCTAATGGCATGAGTTAACCCTGGCCGTACCCCCTCCCTTTCTTATATAGGCATCCCCTAATCATCCATGAGCTAGAGGCCCAATTAGAAAACCCTAAGCTTTGTCTAATTCGGGTGCAACCCGAATTATGCTTCTAGCCCCTTAAGCGTGCGACCCTATGGGTTCACATACAAATAGACATGGGCCGAGTACTGCTTACTCACCCAATAGTTGACAGCGACCTATAGCAAGGCGTGACAACTCCTATACACATGCAAAGATCATATCAGACGAACCACTGCAAACACATACATGTTATTCCCTTGCAACACAATATTTGGTCCAACTCATGGGTTAACACTTAATCCAAGCATGACCATGCGTTTGTTGATCCAATCACTTGAGTGATCCAGTGATATCTCTCTCACACATCAAGGGGCAAGTTCTATCTTGATTATCTATGTCTCACAGCATGTTTAACGACAAACCCGAAGACCATATTTATAACTACCCTATTACGGAGTAGCGTTTAATATTCCCTAAGTAGGTCATTTCACATCTTGAGAACATACAACAATCTCAGGTCTAAGGACATAACATACATGATGCATAAAGGGATAATAAGAACATCTAAAGTTGGGTCAGTCCAGCCCCATGTCATACATGTGCCCATATAATTAATTTGACATCTCGATGTCTATGACTTATGAAACATAGTCATCAACTAATACATGTGCTAATCTAATATTCATGTGTGTTCTCACACGAACTCTAATTAGGGACAACTTTAGAATAACCATACAAGTAAGAGAGTTTCATAAACAATTCACATAATTATCAATCGATACAAGTTTGTCTATAATGGATATTCATCGAACTCATAATATATGTCATGGATACAATCATAATATCATCATCTCTATGATTACCTCTAGGACATATTCCTAATAGTCTCCCACTTGCACTAAAGTTAATCTCTAAGATATCTAATAAGATATCTAATAAGATATCTAATACCCATAGACCTCAAGTGTGCCTCATGCTTAGGCTGTGGAAGAGCCTTTGTCAAAGTATCTACAATATTCAAATCTGTATGCATCTTGCACATCTTAATTTCACCTTGCCTAACAAACTCTCGAATGAGGTGAAACTTTCGCAGCACATGTTTGTTCTTTTAGTGATTCCTAGGCTCCTTAGCCTGCGCAATCACCCCATTGTTTTCACAATGTAGATTCAATGGGCTCGACGCATTTGGAAACACACCAAGTTCAATGAGGAACCTCCTCATCCAAACACCTTCCTTCGTAGATTCAGAAGCTGCGATGTACTCAGCCTCTGTTGTAGAATCGGTCACTGTCACCTGCTTGGAACTTTTCCAGCTGACGGCACCACCATTTATTGTAAACACAAAACTTGATTGAGAGTGTGAATCATCTGTGTCAGTTTGGAAAATAGCATCAGTATAACCATTTAAAATGAGCTCCTCCTCACCTCCATAGACTAGGAACACATCTTTAGTCCTTCTCAAGTACTTAAGAATGGTTTTAATAAGTGTCCAGTGACTTTCACTTGGATTAGCCTGGTACTTGCTCGCAACACTTAGAGCATATGAGACATCTGGGCGAGTACAGATCATGACATATATGATGGAACCAATTGCTGAAGCATATAGAACCTTACTCATGCGTTTGCGTTCTTCATCTGATGAAAGACACCGCTTATCGCTAAAACGCATATCATGTGACATGGCAAGAACCCTTTTTTAGATTGTTCCATGTTGAATCGTTTCAACACCTTGTCAATGTACGTATCTTGGCTTAATCCTATTAGCCTTTTGGATCTATCTCTATAGATCTTAATGCCTAAAATGTATGCTACTTCTCCTAAATCCTTCAGAGAAAAACTATTATTCAGTGAAGTATTTACTAATTGCAACATTGAAATGTCATTCCCAATCAATAATATGTCATCCACATATAAGATTAGAAATACAACAATGCTCCCATTTTCCTTCTTGTAAACACGAGGTTCTTCTTCATTCTAACAAAAGCCAAATCCTTTGACCACTTCATCAAAACGAATATTCCAACTCCGAGATGCTTCCTTTAATTCTTAAATGGATTTCTTAAGCTTGCATATTTTTCCAGCATTATTAGGATCAACAAAACCTTCCGGTTGTAACATATACACTAGAACATCAGGCGCCCTTCGGGCGCCCTACCGATCATTTGGCTAAAGCTACAACATAAGAATTTCTTGCTTCATAGAAAGACCAAAATGAATAAAACTTTTTTTATATGTAAACAACAAGATTCTTGTGCAATTGAAAATAAATCAGAATATGAATGCCATCAGACATTTTTGAAAACTTCCGCAGGTGTCAGTGCTTTGTTTGGAGGTGGCATAGAGTTGCCGACGGAAGGTAGAAACAACAAAAAAAGAAGCTATATATAAAGATACTACTATACAAAAAGCCAGAGCTGTCGTTGACGCACATTCGACATTCCATCCGATCAAGCAGCCTAAGTACATTTTAAAAAAGTAGCCTCAGTATAACATTAGAGCATGACATCTGTTGGGTATTCTTAACATCATTACCAAAAGTAGACTAAGTTCTCTAAATCTAGTAACGGTGCCAAAAATGCCAAACCTATCCCTCACACCACTTAAGCCAAGTTGTCATCCCCAGCATGATATAAGAGACGCGGTGTGGCAGAACCCCCTAAGTGTTTGGGCCCACCGGCACCTGCCATTGTCCTAAGGACCTCTGACGGTGATGCCGGGAGTCCTCCCACTTTAGAAGTCCGATGAGCACCGCTGGGCGCTCATTCCACTGCTACCTGTGGCGTACCAAGCTGGCTCGTCCTGACCACTGGTGATGGTCAAACAACGAGAACTGTTTCTTCTCGCCCTTACAGGATAGCAAGTGGCCACCTTAACACCAGGATCATTCGTTGCGAAGATAAAGCAGTAACTCAAACGACACAAGACTAAAATAATATTTCAGAGTAAAACAGCGGAAGTATTACATAACTTAATTTACAAAAGGAGTTCTTCCAAATAGTAGAGTGTTATTACAAGCCTGGTCCAGCGGAGCAACTGAAACTTTAGTACAGACAGTACAAATTTACAGACCCTGCCCATGGGTCACGCTCATTCTTCTTCGTCGTCAACCTCGACGACGGTCACACAGCAGGGTCCGAAACAAGTCGGCTCCTGCGCTTCACCTGCAACAGGGGTATTGAAACCCTGAGTACGGGAGTACTCAACAAGACTTACCCGATGGGAAAAGAGGAGAACTTAGGGATGCAGGCTTAGGGTAGACAAGGGGTGGCTGAGCAAGGAGCCAAAGTGTTTTGCGTAAAAAGCTTACTAGTAGTGCATCCTTATTTTCAAGTTTTACCCACGAATTCCTCCCTCGCAGAGGCCGAGGAGTTCGAGGATAGTTTAACTAGTTGTACCCCACAGACGAATCCGTGAGTTCCTAGTCCTATCATAAAGTATTATTTATCGATGGCCATAGCTTCATGTCGCTATGAGTCCGGGAATTGGGATCCGAACCTCATGAGACATTTTCCCCTTTCTATTTTTTTCACTTAGTTGCATATTTAACTACGATGAGGGTCGAAGGAATTGAGTCTCCCAATCGGGGAGCAACGACGATTCGAATCGCTTAGCAATCCAGCTGGAGTACCTAACCACCTGACATATGTAGAACTAAATCTTGCATATGTCAACCCAAATCAAGCTCTCCCCAAATCTGACCAGGTTCGCGGCACCTGAGAGCACAGTACCCCACCATCCTACAGCCGATCTAGATGTTTTCCGGTCATCTCAGATCCGTAAGGTGGGCACACGTTACTCTCGCCATCTTTCCACTCCCAGTGCGCGAGTAGCTGTTCGCGTCGAGGGATCACAAGACTGGGCTTACCGAGGGCAGGCGGTTAGTACTATAAATTCTCAACCCAGCAGGCCATCAACGGAACGGTCCTTAATCGACACAGTCGGAGACACTACTTTAAGACTCCATTCTTAGAGCAAGTCCACCGACCGGTCTCAAATTAAAACATCATTGATCATAAGTGTATCCCACAACAACCCTTCAAACTTTCTTGTTTAAAAACCTATCTAGTAGCAGGGCTAAGCATCGCTACGCAGTTTTAAAATAAACAGGTGTCAAGGACAGGATAACAGGTATCAAGGTAGTAAATGCAGCAAGTAGGTTAACCCAATTCTTAACTACATAATGCAGCATTTTCAATTTACAAGTGATAAAAGATTCAAAACATTCAAGGAGGGGTTAATGCATCCGGGGCTTGCCTTGGTTGCAGGGCAGAGAGGGACCCTCGGAGACTTCCCAAGTCTCGGATCCTACTTCTTCGAATGGAGCACCGACCTCGGGGCTCGGTTCAACGGGCGCTCCTTCGGTCACGGACACTATACGCAAAATGATGAATGCTCATGATATGCGTATGACAATTATGCAAGAAGGACCGAATCGAGTACAACTTGCCTCTTTGATGCAATACAGAATAATCAATAAGTAAAGTTGTTTAATATCTTAATGTTTTTACCCAAGAGGTTGCATCTGTAAACTAAGACTTTATTTAGTTCATAATTATCTTAAATTAGCTAATTATTAGTCCTATTACCTTAATTAATTTTTAATCAACTGCTAATGACAGTAATTAAGCATTAAGGCTAAATAAAATGCCAAAGGTCATTAGGGTTAATGACCTCAGGTCATCACACAATCCCAAAATCACTCAACCCTAATTATGAGGATCTAAATAATCACTATTTAATTATTTTGGAATTATTATTTAAGTGCTAAATAAGGATTTATTAGTATTTTAGTTAAACATTATCCAAATGCCACCAAATTTTGTGTGGAGCCAGGGAATACCACTCAGAGGCTCTCCACAATTTTTGGTGATTTTTGGACCTCCTAATAAATTACTAAAATTCCTAGAAGTTTTATTCACTAATTAAAGAGCCAATTTTTATAGACATGCAAACTATCAGAGAAATAAATTCTAATATTTTTCCTAGGCTCTATACATTTTCTGGAACCTACCCAAAAAGTTTCACTATTTTTGGACCACTACACAATTCAATAATCAAATTCAAATATCAAACATTTTTTAAACAAAAAGGAAAAAAAAAGAAAAGTGCACTGTGCAGTGCTGGCGGCCTGCTCGGACCCAGCCCAAGACGGCCCGCGAGCTCTCCCGCTCTCAGCGCCCTCTCCCTCTCTCTCACGCGGTCGCTGACGGGCGGGTCCCGCTCGTCAGCTCCATCTCCTTCCTAGCGCCGCGGCACCGGCGAGCTCCAGCATGCCGTCGGCGAGCTCTCGGCCTCCGCGGTGAGACGCGTTAGCTTCCTCAACCTCCCGCGCACCCAGGGACACCCTTTTCTCCCACTCTCCTCTATCCTACTCCCGTGACCACGGGCACGGCGGACGGCCGCCTCGGCCGAGCAAACGCCGGCCACTACGAGCGAGTAGAGCGTGACTGGAGCAGCGCAAAAGCACCAGGGGCTCACCACGACTACAACCGAGCAAGAAGCGGCAGCGTAGAGGCTCCGGTTGACGCTGGCCACGGTGACGTGCTCGCGGCGGCGCTCGGCCGGAGTTGAGGAGGGAAACGGCTCGGGTAGGAGCTACGGTAGGGTAGAGCGTGTGTTTGGGGGTGCAATCGGTGGCGGGGCTCAAGGCGGAGCTGCTGGGGTGCTCAAATGGCTTGGAATGGCAACGGGTGAGGCGAATTTGGTCGGCGCAGGAAACTCGTCGGCGTCGGGGTTCAAGAAAAGAAAGAGGGGACTCCGGCCACTCGGGGCTTTATCCCCACGACAGAAGGCGGTTCGCGGATGAGGACGTCCACGCGAAGCACAGCAGCAAGCAGCTGCGTGGCCAGCTGCGTGGCGGCGTGCGCGGAGGCGGCTCTGCCCCGGCGGCAGAGCACCCCCCCCCCTGCCGATCACTGTAGCAGTCCTCATCCACAGTTTGTCTTCTTGCGAAATTCGACCAAAACTTGAACTAAAGTCAAATTTCCACCAAAACGAAAGTTGTACAAAATTTTGTAAACTACAAATCATATTTTGGTGGCCATAGCTGATTCCGAGTGGAAGGTAGCCAATTTGGCTAAACAGTTTGGAATTTCAACTCAAATCGATGAAATTCAAATTTTTGAATTGGGGGCAAAATAGGATTTCCAAAATTACTTTTGTTTTTCCTAAACAACTTGAAAAACTCCCAACATGAAAGTTGCTCAACTTTTTGTGTTCTACAACTTTCATGTTGACCACTTTTCAAAATTCCCACTGGATTTTGAATTGGAGGTTTAATTTGGAAAAGGGGACACTTTTCGGAAATCTGTATTTTCAAAATTACTTTAAATTTTGTATTGAAACTTCAAAAACTCAAAACACCAAAGTTGTACATCTTGCCAAGAGCTACAACTTTGCTTTTGAACTCAACCTCAAATTTTGCTTAGTTTTTGACTTATGCAAAAGGGGGCAAATATAGGATCCAGAAATCAGGGTTTTTTTTCCCCCTTAGCTTTTCGGAAAATTTCCACCCTAGGATTTTAGCAACCACACAAGCATCAACATTCCACATAAACACACTCTACCTCCCTAAGCTCAAGCAATAAAAATAAACTTGTTTTAAGTTGATGCATACAAATGTGCTTTAACAACTATGCTTTGCAATGCTTATGATGACATGATCCGTTTTTAGTAACCGTAACATCGGAGATGTTACAGCCCTTCCCCCTTAAAGAAATCTCGTCCCCGAGATTTAAAACCTTAGGGTAAGTAATGGAAAAGGAAATTTGTCAAAAATTTTTTATCTTCAACTTTCCCATACGGCAAGAAGTTGGGGAAAACACTCCATTATAAGCATATATGTACATTAAGTACATGGCCCTGGCGACTCTTTTCCTTCACTAGAGTACACTCTTTATTTATCATATGTTCTCCTGAAGAGAAGTGTGGAATTCAGGGAAATTCTCTAGCAAGTAATCTTCAGATTCCCAGGTGGCTTCCTCTTCAGAGTGCTGGCTCCATTGTACCTTGTACCATTTAGTGGTTGTTCTTCGAGTAACTCTATCTTTCTGATCCAGTACTCGGATAGGATACTCCGAATAAGTTAGATCTGGTTCAAGTTCTACATCCTCAATATCTTGAACTCGGTCGGGTACCCGAAGACACTTTTTCAGTTGAGACACATGGAACACATTATGCACCCCGGATAATCGTTCAGGCAGTTTAAGGCGGTAAGCGACCTGTCCACAGCGGTCAATGATTGGAAATGGACCAATGTAACGAGGCGCTAACTTGCCTTTAACACCAAAACGATTTACTCCTTTCATTGGGGATACTTTCAAATACACATGATCACCTTTGGCGAATTTTAATGGTCGACGTCTTTTATCAGCGTAACTTTTCTGTCGAGATTGAGCAATTTCCAAGTTATTTTGGATTTGTTTCACTTTGTTCTCAGTCTCTTTCACTAAGTCAACTCCGAAGAACCATCTTTCTCCAGGTTCCGACCAGTGTAACGGAGTTCGACATCGACGACCATACAGTGCCTCAAAGGGAGCCATTTTGATACTTTCTTGATAGCTATTATTGTAGGAAAATTCTGCTAGAGGCAAGCAGTCATCCCACTTATCTGGAAAATTCAGGGCACAAGATCTTAATAGATCTTCTAGGGTTTGATTCACCCTTTCAGTTTGCCCACCGGTTTGAGGGTGGTAGGCTGTGCTGTATAAAAGCTTAGTGCCCAGGGACTCATGTAAACATTTCCAGAATTGGGAGACAAATTGTGTGCCTCTATCTGACACTATTGTCTTTGGCACCCCATGCAGACTTAGGATACGGTCGAAATAAATCTTAGCATAGGTGGAGGAAGGATACAATAGCTTTACAGGCAGAAAATGTGCTGTTTTGGTGAGACAATCTACTATGACCCAAATTGAATCAAAGCTCTTGGCCGTCTTGGGCAATCCTACTATGAAATCCATACTTATGTCATCCCATTTCCATGCGGGGATAGGCAAAGGTTGCAACTCCCCAGCGGACTTGAGATGAATGGCTTTGACCTTTCGACAGGTGTCACATTGGGCCACATAGCGAGCTATCTCTATCTTCATTTTTGTCCACCAAAACCTTTGCCTTAGGTCCTGATACATCTTATTGCTTCCCGGATGAATAGAATACCTCGTGGTATGAGCTTCATCCAGGATTTGTTGACGTAGCTCAGGTACCTTTGGAACCACTAACCGGTTCTTGAACCAAATTACTCCTGCATCATCCACCTTAAAGTCTGTGGGTGCTCTATTAGAAATCTTCTCTTTAAGATGTCTCATGCCTTTGTTTTCTTTTTGTGCCTTTATGATTTGAGCTTCGAGATTGAAATCGATCTTTAGATTGGTAAGGCTTCCTTGGGAAATCATTTCTATTCCCAAGTTCTCTAGCTCTTGGCACAAAGTTATGTCTCTAGGCATCACTGTTACGCAATTGCAGTGAGCCTTACGACTGAGGGCATCAGCTACTACATTTGCCTTGCCAGGGTGATAATGCACCTCAAGGTCGTAATCTTTAATTAATTCTAGCCACCTTCGCTGGCGCATATTAAGCTCAGCTTGAGTAAAGATATACTTCAAGCTTTTATGATCGGTATATAGATGACATGTGTTCCCCAACAGATAATGACGCCAGATCTTTAATGCATGTACCACGGCGGCTAGTTCAAGATCATGGGTCGGGTAATTCTCTTCATGGGGTTTGAGTTGTCTGGAAGCATATGCAATTACGCGACCCTCCTGCATTAGCACACAGCCTATTCCGATCCCTGATGCATCACAATATACATCAAAGGGTTTTTCAATTTCTGGCTGGGCTAAGACAGGTGCAGTTGTCAACAACCTTTTCAGAGTCTGAAAGGCTTGCTCACATTGGGGTGACCAAACAAACTTAGTTTGATTTTTGAGCAAGGTTGTGATTGGTTTGGCGACTCTGGAAAAGTCCGGGATAAAACGACGGTAATATCCCGCCATACCCAGAAAACTACGGACCTCATGTACCGTAGTCGGGGGTTTCCAATTCAACACATCTTCTACCTTGCCTTGCCCAACTTTGCGTTCATCCTAATTAGCTCATGCCTATGTGTGCTCCTAGCTTCTTCCTCTCGGGCAATGGCTGCATTCCACTCCTCCACCATCCGGGACAACATAGCCTCACAGTTCTCTGTAGCTTGTTTTTCTATGGCCAGTTGAGCTTTAAGTTTGCCAATCTCCATAACATTGTACATTCTCTCTCTCATTACCTCAGTCAACTCGGCGGACAACCTGTCCACCTCCTGCTGAGGCGGCGAACGGCTACTACTGGCTTGATCACTGCGTGGAGCTAGCTGATGTCGGGGAACTCCTTTTGGACCAGTCCGCTTACGCGGGGTCTGCTTCTGACGAGCCATCCTGTAGAGGGTAAGTTTAGATTAGTAAGAAAGACCTTAAAGGTTAGCAAGAATAGGATTGATTCTATTCACCCAACCCAAACAAGGAGGAAGGAACTTAACCAGTTAATACATCATGATGCATGCACGAACTTACGATTCCTACTAACAATTCGTAACGATATTACTTTAAACTTTTACAACATAGGGCAATACTTTATGTTGCTCCTCCATACCACTTCCAAAAATTCTAAGAAAGCCTATAGACAGGGGCAGGTTAGGACTAAGCACTTGGACTCAAAATAGGCAGATTCATAGTATTAGATCCAAACGAATTTTTGAAGTTTTTCCAATAGGTACAGCAGTCATCTTAGCAACGAATGCTCTGATACCAGCTGTGGCAGAACCCCCTAAGTGTTTGGGCCCACCGGCACCTGCCATTGTCCTAAGGACCTCTGACGGTGATGCCGGGAGTCCTCCCACTTTAGAAGTCCGATGAGCACCGCTGGGCGCTCATTCCACTGCTACCTGTGGCGTACCAAGCTGGCTCGTCCTGACCACTGGTGATGGTCAAACAACGAGAACGGTTTCTTCTCGCCCTTACAGGATAGCAAGTGGCCACCTTAACACCAGGATCATTCGTTGCGAAGATAAAGCAGTAACTCAAACGACACAAGACTAAAATAATATTTCAGAGTAAAACAGCGGAAGTATTACATAACTTAATTTACAAAAGGAGTTCTTCCAAATAGTAGAGTGTTATTACAAGCCTGGTCCAGCGGAGCAACTGAAACTTTAGTACAGACAGTACAAATTTACAGACCCTGCCCATGGGTCACGCTCATTCTTCTTCGTCGTCAACCTCGACGACGGTCACACAGCAGGGTCCGAAACAAGTCGGCTCCTGCGCTTCACCTGCAACAGGGGTATTGAAACCCTGAGTACGGGAGTACTCAACAAGACTTACCCGATGGGAAAAGAGGAGAACTTAGGGATGCAGGCTTAGGGTAGACAAGGGGTGGCTGAGCAAGGAGCCAAAGTGTTTTGCGTAAAAAGCTTACTAGTAGTGCATCCTTATTTTCAAGTTTTACCCACGAATTCCTCCCTCGCAGAGGCCGAGGAGTTCGAGGATAGTTTAACTAGTTGTACCCCACAGACGAATCCGTGAGTTCCTAGTCCTATCATAAAGTATTATTTATCGATGGCCATAGCTTCATGTCGCTATGAGTCCGGGAATTGGGATCCGAACCTCATGAGACATTTTCCCCTTTCTATTTTTTTCACTTAGTTGCATATTTAACTACGATGAGGGTCGAAGGAATTGAGTCTCCCAATCGGGGAGCAACGACGATTCGAATCGCTTAGCAATCCAGCTGGAGTTCCTAACCACCTGACATATGTAGAACTAAATCTTGCATATGTCAACCCAAATCAAGCTCTCCCCAAATCTGACCAGGTTCGCGGCACCCGAGAGCACAGTACCCCACCATCCTACAGCCGATCTAGATGTTTTCCGGTCATCTCAGATCCGTAAGGTGGGCACACGTTACTCTCGCCATCTTTCCACTCCCATTGCGCAAGTAGCTGTTCGCGTCGAGGGATCACAAGACTGGGCTTACCGAGGGCAGGCGGTTAGTACTATAAATTCTCAACCCAGCAGGCCATCAACGGAACGGTCCTTAATCGACACAGTCGGAGACACTACTTTAAGACTCCATTCTTAGAGCAAGTCCACCGACCGGTCTCAAATTAAAACATCATTGATCATAAGTGTATCCCACAACAACCCTTCAAACTTTCTTGTTTAAAAACCTATCTAGTAGCAGGGCTAAGCATCGCTACGCAGTTTTTAAATAAACAGGTGTCAAGGACAGGATAACAGGTATCAAGGTAGTAAATGCAGCAAGTAGGTTAACCCAATTCTTAACTACATAATGCAGCATTTTCAATTTACAAGTGATAAAAGATTCAAAACATTCAAGGATGGGTTAATGCATCCGGGGCTTGCCTTGGTTGTAGGGCAGAGAGGGACCCTCGGAGACTTCCCAAGTCTCGGATCCTACTTCTTCGAATGGAGCACCGACCTCGGGGCTCGGTTCAACGGGCGCTCCTTCGGTCACGGACACTATACGCAAAATGATGAATGCTCATGATATGCGTATGACAATTATGCAAGAAGGACCGAATCGAGTACAACTTGCCTCTTTGATGCAATACAGAATAATCAATAAGTAAAGTTGTTTAATATCTTAATGTTTTTACCCAAGAGGTTGCATCTGTAAACTAAGACTTTATTTAGTTCATAATTATCTTAAATTAGCTAATTATTAGTCCTATTACCTTAATTAATTTTTAATCAACTGCTAATGACAGTAATTAAGCATTAAGGCTAAATAAAATGCCAAAGGTCATTAGGGTTAATGACCTCAGGTCATCACACAATCCCAAAATCACTCAACCCTAATTATGAGGATCTAAATAATCACTATTTAATTATTTTGGAATTATTATTTAAGTGCTAAATAAGGATTTATTAGTATTTTAGTTAAACATTATCCAAATGCCACCAAATTTTGTGTGGAGCCAGGGAATACCACTCAGAGGCTCTCCACAATTTTTGGTGATTTTTGGACCTCCTAATAAATTACTAAAATTCCTAGAAGTTTTATTCACTAATTAAAGAGCCAATTTTTATAGACATGCAAACTATTAGAGAAATAAATTCTAATATTTTTCCTAGGCTCTATACATTTTCTGGAACCTACCCAAAAAGTTTCACTATTTTTGGACCACTACACAATTCAATAATCAAATTCAAATATCAAACATTTTTTAAACAAAAAGGAAAAAAAAAAAGAAAAGTGCACTGTGCAGTGCTGGCGGCCTGCTCGGACCCAGCCCAAGACGGCCCGCGAGCTCTCCCGCTCTCAGCGCCCTCTCCCTCTCTCTCACGCGGTCGCTGACGGGCGGGTCCCGCTCGTCAGCTCCATCTCCTTCCTAGCGCCGCGGCACCGGCGAGCTCCAGCATGCCGTCGGCGAGCTCTCGGCCTCCGCGGTGAGACGCGTTAGCTTCCTCAACCTCCCGCGCACCCAGGGACACCCTTTTCTCCCACTCTCCTCTATCCTACCCCCGTGACCACGGGCACGGCGGACGGCCGCCTCGGCCGAGCAAACGCCGGCCACTACGAGCGAGTAGAGCGTGACTGGAGCAGCGCAAAAGCACCAGGGGCTCACCACGACTACAACCGAGCAAGAAGCGGCAGCGTAGAGGCTCCGGTTGACGCTGGCCACGGTGACGTGCTCGCGGCGGCGCTCGGGCGGAGTTGAGGAGGGAAACGGCTCGGGTAGGAGCTACGGTAGGGTAGAGCGTGTGTTTGGGGGTGCAATCGGTGGCGGGGCTCAAGGCGGAGCTGCTGGGGTGCTCAAATGGCTTGGAATGGCAACGGGTGAGGCGAATTTGGTCGGCGCAGGAAACTCGTCGGCGTCGGGGTTCAAGAAAAGAAAGAGGGGACTCCAGCCACTTGGGGATTTATCCCCACGACAGAAGGCGGTTCGCGGATGAGGACGTCCACGCGAAGCACAGCAGCAAGCAGCTGCGTGGCCAGCTGCGTGGCGGCGTGCGCGGAGGCGGCTCTGCCCCGGCGGCAGAGCACCCCCCCTGCCGATCACTATAGCAGTCCTCATCCACAGTTTGTCTTCTTGCGAAATTCGACCAAAACTTGAACTAAAGTCAAATTTCCACCAAAACGAAAGTTGTACAAAATTTTGTAAACTACAAATCATCTTTTGGTGGCCATAGCTGATTCCGAGTGGAAGGTAGCCAATTTGGCTAAACAGTTTGGAATTTCAACTCAAATCGATGAAATTCAAATTTTTGAATTGGGGGCAAAATAGGATTTCCAAAATTACTTTTGTTTTTCCTAAACAACTTGAAAAACTCCCAACATGAAAGTTGCTCAACTTTTTGTGTTCTACAACTTTCATGTTGACCACTTTTCAAAATTCCCACTAGATTTTGAATTGGAGGTTTAATTTGGAAAAGGGGACACTTTTCGGAAATCTGTATTTTCAAAATTACTTTAAATTTTGAATTGAAACTTCAAAAACTCAAAACACCAAAGTTGTACATCTTGCCAAGATCTACAACTTTGCTTTTGAACTCAACCTCAAATTTTGCTTAGTTTTTGACTTATGCAAAAGGGGGCAAATCTAGGATCCAGAAATCAGGGTTTTTTTTCCCCCCTTAGCTTTTCGGAAAATTTCCACCCTAGGATTTTAGCAACCACACAAGCATCAACATTCCACATAAACATACTCTACCTCCCTAAGGTCAAGCAATAAAAATAAACTTGTTTTAAGTTGATGCATACAAATGTGCTTTAACAACTATGCTTTGCAATGCTTATGATGACATGATCCGTTTTTAGTAACCGTAACATCGGAGATGTTACAGGCGGTATTGAAATATGCAATTGCTCTTCTAAATAAATAATGAATGGGATCTGCAAGCGCACAGATTAATACCGATGCAGCATTTTAACCGGGAAGTATTCCAGGTATCGTTATTTATATTTTTACCACTGGGAAGGGATTAGCGATCATCACTATTGATTACAGAATAGAATATGAGATTGAGCATCTATCATTGCATGTATAATTGAGAACATTATATCTAACTCTTCATACAGGGATAAATGTCACATAAAAGATATATGAAATAATAATAGTGACAAGGATAATTAATCTGATCTAGCCACATATAAATATGATAAGCACCTCAATTAGATACTCTAGAAAGTCATTAGCATGGTATTAGAACGAACTACAAGAATATTCCCTAAGTTATTCTCAACTATATAGTCTAGCATTATCATAGTTAGTGCAAGCATACTTAGCAATCATTGTGAGATAAGACTACGCCCATGCATAGTGATATTAGCAAGGAATATGAGAAACATAGCAATCACTCCCCTGTAATAATGTTGCTCTGCCAGCCCAATACACGAGAGGGGGACTATATAAGAATCAATGAAGCTGTCACTATCACGAACCACCCCACGATCTGGCATATTGGGTACAATCGCAGATAAATACGGTATCAGCACCACGCCTACACAATATCTATCATTTACCCATGGATCCGATGGATAAACGCTATACGATCCTAAGCATGTATATAGATTGAATCTAACTAAGCCAAGTACATAACTATGATAAACTAAGAACAATATAATCTTGAATATAAGCAAGTAGAGCAAAGTCATAAGCAATATATTGAAGTAGAACAAAGTCATATTCATAATATTGAAGAACAAAGATAATTAGAAAGCAATTAGAAGCACAATTAGAGAATTACCAAGAATCCTCCTGACAGATCCGGAAACCAATCGAAGATTGACTCCTTCTAGTTCTAATCCTATGTAGCTATGCTAATCTAGATGTCTAATTGATGTGGTGGCTCTAATCTTGATCAGAGGCTTCTTCTCCCTTGATGGAACAATGAATTAGGGTTGAGAGGCTCGCTCCTCCAGGGGCCAGGGGGTCTGGTTTTATAGTCCCTCCAAGTGAATATGGACCCTTGGATCAAACCGACATAGATTGTATGGTTTAGATTCATCCTTTAGGTCGGTGGAGATCTCCCACAAAGCAGAGTCCTGATTGGACACAGGAGGTGGGCGGGCGCCTAGGGCAGGAGGGCGGGCGCCCTGCCTCTGGCCCCGTTTCGCCTCCGCTTCGGTCTCGTGGCTTCTGGAGTCTTCTAGATGTAAGATAATTGCGCAGCACGTTACTATCTTTACGTAATCCTGACATGTGGGCCTTTCTTCCATATTTCCTGATATCCCCCTGCAGAAATAGACAAACACCAAAACTCGTGGAATTCTGTCAGATAAAACCCTAAGTCTAGATCTTGATTTCATTTGGATCCTTTTCTTTATTTATTTGATAATTAAATTTGATACTTAAGGACCGTCAACAAACTCCCCCAAGCTTACCTCTTGCTCGTCCCTGAGCAAAGATAGACTCAGCTATGGATCATAAGTAGTTGCAATATATTTAAAAATTTGACGGTACACATGCTCTTAAATAAGATCTCATCTCTGAGTTAGAGTAAACTGTCAAGACTTAAAACTTACTTACTTTACCTTCACCATGGGACTTGTAACTGTCACTTCTGTCTTGAGTGGTTAAAAGATAGAACAGTCCAGCCAAGTGCCATGTCTCTTATTCTTGATCAGCTATAGCTCTGGGGTTTTTGCAGATTTTCAAATAAAACTCAGAAATTCCTTGTATGATTCTCTCAGGTCTCTCTTTTGTGGTATTTTTGGATCCTTACCAAGGCAGTGATGGTATATGCCTTCTCTCAATATATGTGGTATTTGTGGTATGAGGCATAGTGACATTGCCTTCTCTCTTATCCTACTCTAATAAGGCTTTAATATCTGGAGCTCATAGGTGGGAGATAAAGTATACATACTTATAAGACATTTATTGCATAGTCAAACCATGGATCCAAAGTAACAAGTCAATAAGCCAAATCAAGATGTGCATGTGTGGCGAATGAATGATGTATGGTGATGATGGTGTAACAATGGTGAAAACAATGGTGGTGGAAGTCTAATTCTACTTTGCTCTTTTGAGGGGATACATACCTTCCTTGCCTTTGAAACTTTATGAGGAGAATGAGATGCTCTTCTTTTTCTTTTCTCTCAGGTGGGTATCTTGCACCCCTAATTCTACTGTCGAACACTTGTCCATTTTTACCTCTCGTCTCACTTTTTTTGTCTTTCGAGGTTCCGAGCACTTGCTCCTTTTTATTTCCTCGTATCTTCTTTTTCTCTTTTTTTAGAGCATTCATCTCTTAAGATAATATAGCAAGTGGTAGTAATAAGATAACTTGAGCATTTATTTCACAAGGGGAAAACAGAAATATTTTTGGTTACTCTCTCCCGGATTAGGAGTAGAATATTTTTGGGTGATTCTGGAGATGGAATGGGTGGATATATGTGGATGGTACTTCCAGAGTAGAAGTAGCATATATGAGTGGATGTGCAAGTGAAATCTTGATTTAACCACATGACAAGTTCCTAAGGGTCAACACAGCTTGACCACACTCAATGCTCATAAGCAGTAAATAGTAAATGTGTGGCTCAAAGTCTAGCAAGCATGTATATATGGCTGTAGTAGGAATTTAAACTCTCATCATACAGAAACTCATCATGCAACATTTTAAAGATTTTCAAAGATAAAATTCTCCAGAATTCTAGCATCTCTAGGAACAGATAAACAGCAGCTCAACCTTCCCATATCGTATCCGTTAACAACTTAGACTTCAGATCAAGTTTTCATCCCACAAGTTTAGGTCTAGAGCAAGCTTTAAATTATAACAGTTATATCTAAACTTGATAGAGAACTTAAAATTTGCAAATTAGGTAGAGCAACTATTTATCATATCCATGCTTAAGTTTTATTTAGATATAGATTAGCATAGCTACTTTATTTATTTATTAAACACACTAAGCAAAATACATATATATATATATAAGCATAAAATCTTTATTTGGTTTTCCATAGTTTATGTGTATTTATATTCCAAAATAATATAAGTATAAAGATAGATAGAAATACTTATCGAGATAAATGGGGGTGCTCTCCCCCAAGCAGAATTTTGACGTAATTTCTCTTGACGTAGCTAGCAGGTGGCAGAGGTGTATTTGAAAGTCAGCAGCATTCTGACAGCGATTAGAATGTCCTCCGTCTGCTAGTCTTCTTGATTCTTAAATTCTGTGGAGCTCAAATAGACAACAAAGCTTGTGGAACTGATTAAGTGTTAGCATAAATATCTAGCCTTTATCATGTTGAGACTCCTTAATAATTGTTACTCCCTGTTTTTATATTTTTGTTTTTATAAAGCAGAAAAATAATTATTTTATTTTTATGCCACCACAGTGAATGTACTTATGGGTTTTATGCCACTCGTCTACTCACATGGGGCTTACTGTTTTTCACATTTTTATTTTCTTTTTTTTTAGGATAATACGAACATGATTAACTAAGTAAACTATTTGAAATAATTGAAAGGGAAAGGATAACTACCAAGTTAACCTCTTGGCAAGGCGTTCGGTGTTTTTAAGTCCTCCGAACAGGACTCTCCATTTTCTTAATCGTCCTGAGGTTCGTTGGGTGGCGTAGTCGGTACTTCCGGCAGCGCCTCCTCTTCTTGTATAGTTATCTTCATTTTCCACACCTGACTTGGTGCTTCAATCTCCTCTGAATAATTCTGTTTAAACTCAACGTCTTCTGATCTTACAACTTCTCCTTCATAATCTGCCCATCCATCCTTGATGATCTGCCTCCTCTGGTTGCGGTTGCGTCTCTTTCTGACCTGCTTAGATTCTTCAACAATATAGTTAGGGTCAGTAAAATAACGGCGTACCTTCTCTGAGGGGAAGTGCATATGGACTTCTCCGGTTCCAATGTAGATAATTGCTTTAACGGTGCTGAGGAACGGTCTTCCAAGGATGATGGGTGGATCATACACGTCTTCTCCCATGTCAACAACTTGAAAGTCTGTGTAGACAAAGTGATCATCTATTTTGACTGGGACATCAGTTATTATTCCTTGAACTTCTCGAAATGTCTGATCCGCCATCTGGAGCTGAATGTATGTTGGTCTTAGTGGCATGGTCCCGAACAAGAGCCGATAGGTGACTGCGGCCATTATGTTGACGCCCGATCCGGTGTCGCAAATTGTCTTGTAGAAGTTGTATCCATTTATGGAGCAGTAAATGCTTGGCATTCCTGGGTCGTCCTTCTTGGTTAAAAACGGTGACTTAAGTTGATGATCTTGGCCTCCATGGATTGCAGTGACCATCTTAGCTGACTCGGTCCACACTTGCTTGTTCCTATTTCTCTTGTTGGTCCTCTTCCTTGATTTACGTCTGGATTGATCTGGAATTTGTGTAGTCTTGTTCTTGAAGAAAAATGTCTCCTTCTTCCCTTTGACGTAGAAACTGATCTTGGCAGCACTAGCGTAGATGATAGCTCCCGTGGTGTTCAAAAATGGCCTTCCTAGGATGATAGGTGCTCTCTCATCATTTCCGGTCTCTACCACTACGAAGTCTGCTGGGGCATATAAGGTACCAACTCGGACACAAAGGTTCCTCACTATTCCTTTTGGAAAAGTTATCGTCTGATCTGCAAACTGCAAACACATGGTTGTCTCTAATAAAGGATATGTAAAGAATTTCTCATAGAGTACCCTGGGTATAATGTTGACACTGGAGCCAAAGTCGCAGAGTGCTTCTGGGAAGTCCACCATGCCGATGGAGATCGGGATGACGGGGCGTCCTGGATCGCCTCTCTTGACCGGCAGACGGTCAGTAGAAAATTCAGTGACGGGGTTACTCCAATTACCTGCATCAAACATGTCTACAAGATTTGCAGATTCTAATCCTTCCGGTTGTGATGGTATACCGGGGTTAGTAGTAGGAACAGCAGCAGCTATTTGATTTAACTGGGATTCAATCATTTTATTAAAGCTAATTTGATTTTTGATGGCAGTAGAAAAATTATCCGTTCTATTATTTATATTTTCTAGCATTTTATCATTAGATGCCAATTTCTTAGATAGATTATCCATTAGCTTTCCTTGATTAGACACTAACTCTCTCAAAGGTGGAAAATTATTATTATTGTTGTAAGAATTGTTACCTTGATAATTACCTGAGTAGTTAGGCCTCTGTTGATTCCAACCTTGATTTTGTTGAGGACGGTTGTAGTAGTTATTGTTGTTGTTGTTGTTGATGTAGTTCACATCCTCAAGCATCTCAGGGCAGCGGTTGCCTGAGTGTCCAGTGTCTCCACACTCCTCACAAGTCATGTGAGAGTCGTAGATGTGCATAACTTCTTTCTTGTCTCCAGCTCTATCATCGAGCTTTTTCATGAGCAGGTCTAGCTTTGCAGACAGCATGTCTACCTCCTTCAGCTGATGCATACCTCCACCTCTCTTGCGTGTCTGGGTCCTCTCTTCATTCCAGCTTTGATTGGACGCCATCTTCTCCATAAGAGCTGTGGCTTGTGGTATAGTAAGTGATAAGAATGCTCCTCCAGCTGCAGCATCCATGGTTTCTTGAGCACTGTTGCCGAGCCCATGATAGAATGTCTGCATCAATAGCCAACTCTCCATTCCATGATGGGGACATTCTATGATGTAGTCCTGAAAGCGCTCCCATGCTTCTGGAACAGATTCATCATTTTGTTGCTGAAAACTTGTAATCTTCCCACGAAGAGCATTGGTCTTGCCCATGGGAAAGAACTTAGCCAGGAAGTTTGTTGAGCAGAGTGCCCACGTAGTATTCTTCTCCTTTGTAGCGTAGAACCACTGCTTCGCTCTTCCTAACAGTGAGAATGGGAAGAGGCGAAGTAGTATAGCGTCTTTGGAAACTCCTGATATGGTGAATGTGTTGCAAATCTCCAGGAAGTGTTGTAAATGAGCACTAGCATCTTCGTGTGCCTTCCCACAGAACTGGTTGGATTGCACCATGTTGATAAGTCCAGGCTTGAGCTCAAAGTTGCCGTCGATCTCTGCAGCAGGTCCAGTGCGGATGTTGTCCGTAGTGGGAGCTGAGAACTCGCGGATTGATTTGTTCGCCATGGCTTCGAACTCTGAAGACAAGTTCCAGTGATCTTCTTAATTGGATGAAGCTTCTTCGTGAAGTGTTGATGATTTCTTTAGCTTGGCTCTCGTCTTCTTGAATAATGCTTCAGGATTGTCAACAAAATTCCCTGGAAGATGTCTTCTATTCATACATTCCCGTGCATAAGATAAAATAGAAAAATATCGGGGTAAAACTGTATGAGAGAATAGATAAGCTCAATCATATTAGTGATGCGAATGATAACTCAAAATCTTTTATTCCATTTCTGATTGGTAATCAACCTTCCCCGGCAACGGCGCCAAAAATGCTTGTTGGGTATTCTTAACATCATTACCAAAAGTAGACTAAGTTCTCTAAATCTAGTAACGGTGCCAAAAATGCCAAACCTATCCCTCACACCACTTAAGCCAAGTTGTCATCCCCAGCATGATATAAGAGACGCGGTATTGAAATATACAATTGCTCTTCTAAATAAATAATGAATGGGATCTGCAAGCGCATAGATTAATACCGATGCAGCATTTTAACCGGGAAGTATTCCAGGTATCGTTATTTATATTTTTACCACTGGGAAGGGATTAGCGATCATCTCTATTGATTACAGAATAGAATATGAGATTGAGCATCTATCATTGCATGTATAATTGAGAACATTATATCTAACTCTTCATACAAGGATAAATGTCACATAAAAGATATATGAAATAATAATAGTGACAAGGATAATTAATCTGATCTAGCCACATATAAATATGATAAGCACCTCAATTAGATACTCTAGAAAGTCATTAGCATGGTATTAGAACGAACTACAAGAATATTCCCTAAGTTATTCTCAACTATATAGTCTAGCATTATCATAGTTAGTGCAAGCATACTTAGCAATCATTGTGAGATAAGACTACGCCCATGCATAGTGATATTAGCAAGGAATATGAGAAACATAGCAATCACTCCCCTGTAATAATGTTGCTCTGCCAGCCCAATACACGAGAGGGGGACTATATAAGAATCAATGAAGCTGTCACTATCACGAACCACCCCACGATCTGGCATATTGGGTACAATCGCAGATAAATACGGTATCAGCACCACGCCTACACAATATCTATCATTTACCCATGGATCCGATGGATAAACGCTATACGATCCTAAGCATGTATATAGATCGAATCTAACTAAGCCAAGTACATAACTATGATAAACTAAGAACAATATAATCTTGAATATAAGCAAGTAGAGCAAAGTCATAAGCAATATATTGAAGTAGAACAAAGTCATATTCATAATATTGAAGAACAAAGATAATTAGAAAGCAATTAGAAGCACAATTAGAGAATTACCAAGAATCCTCCTGACAGATCCGGAAACCAATCGAAGATTGACTCCTTCTAGTTATAATCCTATGTAGCTATGCTAATCTAGATGTCTAATTGATGTGGTGGCTCTAATCTTGATCAGAGGCTTCTTCTCCCTTGATGGAACAATGAATTAGGGTTGAGAGGCTCGCTCCTCCAGGGGCCAGGGGGTCTGGTTTTATAGTCCCTCCAAGTGAATATGGACCCTTGGATCAAACCGACATAGATTGTATGGTTTAGATTCATCCTTTAGGTCGGTGGAGATCTCCCACAAAGCAGAGTCCTGATTGGACACAGGAGGTGGGCGGGCGCCCAGGGCAGGAGGGCGGGCGCCCTGCCTCTGGCCCCGTTTCGCCTCCGCTTCGGTCTCGTGGCTTCTGGAGTCTTCTAGATGTAAGATAATTGCGCAGCACGTTAATATCTTTACGTAATCCTCACATGTGGGCCTTTCTTCCATATTTCCTGATATCCCCCTGCAGAAATAGACAAACACCAAAACTCGTGGAATTCTGTCAGATAAAACCCTAAGTCTAGATCTTGATTTCATTTGGATCCTTTTCTTTATTTATTTGATAATTAAATTTGATACTTAAGGACCGTCAACAACATCCATTGCAGTACGTTGAAAGCATCCTCCTTGCCGAAGAGCTGCCTTGCCATGCCGTCGAGCATCTACAATTCTGTCAGTGCTGCCAAGAGTGCCAGGAGTGGTATTTGGCCCTCCCTAAATGGGAAGGTTTAATGACTAAATCAACATCAATTCACCAGCTAGGAATGCATATTTTATAAAAGTGAATTGGGACATGACAAAACCATGGGTACTTTTTAAAAGAACATCTTATTACAGATATCCTGTACAATTTTTGTTGTAGGTAATAGTATCATATTACTGCTAGAAGCAACTAAACCTGAAACATGAAACTAATTTTGTCGGAGCAATAAGTGAAATTAGTGCCATAAAATGAGAACATGTATTGTTTAGTAGTTCGGGTCCACATGCTGATGATGCGTTCAGGATTTTTTTTGTTAAACTATCATATGGTTACTGAATACTGAGATGGTACATGAGATCTTTAACTGAGATGGTAGACTTTTCATTGTAGACGATTTTTTTGTTAGAAATATCATCCTATTTCTTAATAACTGAGGAAAAATCTGAACTTTGCTTCAGCTGCTGAATTTCTAAGCAAAAACTCTATAACAGTATGTATCAAGCTACCTGCCTTGTTTTAGACTTCAAAGAGATATAGAAGCAGTTCATTTTTTGTCATGGTATTAAGAAATCAAATCTTAGAATTGCCCCTTTTACAGCTCGAACAACTTGTGTTTTATTATAAACTTATGATTTAGTTTTTTTATACAGCAAGTCACTAAAACCAAAACGGTGAACATTGTTAACAATACAAAGCTTGAGAAATCATGTTTTGGCTCAGAAAATTTCGTGCAAGAAAGTTGAGAGCACATACCAAGGTTCTGCAGTTCCTGTGGGTATGGGGTCAACTGGATTAAGTTTGTATATGTTCCTACATCAGTAAAAGGCAAGTACCCATCAGCTCATACCATCTAAGTCAGCCATGATCCCATGATTGCTGTTTGTCTGATGCAAACACACAAACATTTATCTTTTGCAATGGCCAGTGTTTGTTAGCTATGCTCATTCAAAGTTGTGCCATAGGCCCAGCATGAGCGACTAGGCTCATGTGAGCTTTTCATCAAGCACTTGGCAAGCATCTAGACAGAAGCACATACAGCTTGATGGTGTGGCAGACAGTGTTGTTCTGGCCGGAGCACTCGCACTTGATGGTGCCACCCATGTCAATGCGGGTGCAAGGGTCGACACTGATGAATGTTGTTCACCGCTCTTTCTGCAGATTGGAAAACAGGTTCACATTCACAACTGAAATAGATAAACCGTGAGGTCCAATCAGACAGCTAGGAATCAGCACCCATGCTGAGGTCCCAGTTACCAAAACTCTGCAGATAATACCCAATCATCGCATTGATTGAACCGACCAAAGCTGAAGTCTAACATACCTCAAGAAAGCAAATCGTTAGTAGGTAGATCTGGAGTTGGGAGTTGCATGATGGGGTACAGGTCGTGCGTCTTCTCGTCTCCATCATGCCGGCTCGATCTGGTTCCAGATGAGAGCCTTGGGTGATACACCGCTTCCCACACAGATCCGGTGTGCTCCTCCACCACAAGTGAAGTCGCGAAGGCAGGCTGCGTGGACGCCCCCTCTTCTTCGATTTCCGCACCCACTCGTCGCTGAGTCATCGTGAGAGGATGAAGGCCTGAAGGAGGAAGAAAGAGGTCGGGGAGATAGGGAAGGCAATACGGAGAAGGAGTTGTAGGGGGAAGCGGTAGCGGTGGCGGTAGCGAGTGGTGGAGGTGCGGAGACGGCGGCGACGAGAGGAGAGAGGGATCGAGAGTTCGAGACGTCAAGCTAGGGTTGCGGGGTGAGAGGCCAGGAGCAGAAATGTTTGGACTGCGGGTTGATTCTAAAAACTTGAAGGGCTTTTTTGCAAAATAGTTAAAGACAGGTGTCACCATGAGAAGAAGCCACCAATGCTTCAATTGCTCTGGATACAGCGAAGCCCAGGGGTCTTTAATCAACCCCGATGTCCTCTTCCAAATTTCCATTTAGAAAGGTTATTTTAATATCCATCTGTCATATCTCATAATCAAAATATGCAACGATTGCTAGAATGATCTGGATAGATTTAAGCATCACTACTGGCAAGAAAGTCTCGTCGTAGTCAATTCCTTGAACTTGTCTAAAACCCTTTGTGACAAGTCAAGCTTTATAGACGTGAACATTTCTATTCATATCATTTTTCCTTTTATAGATCCATTTGCACTCTATGGGTCTAACCCCATCAGGCGGATGAACCAAGTTGCAAACTTGATTGTCTCTCATGGAACCTATCTTGGATCTCATGGCCCTTTGCCATTTCTCGGAGTCTAGGTCCATCATTGCTTCTGCATAATTTCCAGGTTCATCATCATCTAACAATAACAATTCCCCATGCAATTCATGAAGTCCTGCTGATCTTCGTGGTTGTGGCGGTGTTTCTAATACCACGGGTGTCTCAACTTGTTCTGCTATGTTAGCATCACTCATAGAGTCATTCCTAACTGGCTCATCTTGAACTTCTTCATGATAAACCTTCTGTCCATTTTTCTCCTTTCTAAGAAACTCTTTCTCTAATAAAACACCATTTCGAGTAACAAACACTTTGCCCTTTGTCTGGTTATAGACATAATACCCTAAAGTTTCCTTTGGGTATCCCACAAAAAAGCACTTGTCCGATTTGGTTGTTAGTTTATCTAATATAAATCATTTGACATAAACTTCACAACCCCAAATTTTTAGAAAAGACAAACTGGGACACTTACCAGTCCACATCTCATATGGTGTCTTAACTATAGACTTAGATGGTACCTTGTTTAAAGTGAAAGCAGCTATTTCTAGAGCGTATCCCCAAAATGATAAAGGTAGGTCTGACTGGCTCATCATAGATCGAACCATGTCCAACAAAGTTTGATTAAGTCACTCAGAAACGCTGTTCCTCTAAAGCGTTCCAGGTGGCGTAAGTTGTGGAATAATTCCACAACTCTTTAGATGATTGCTAAATTCATGACTCAAATATTCACCTCCATGATCAGATCGCAAATCCTTAATTTTCTTGCCAAGTTGATTCTCTACTTCACTCTAAAATTCTTTGAACTTTTCAAATGTTTCAAACTTATGTTTCATTAAGTAGACATATCTATATCTACAAAAATCATCAGTAAAAGTTATAAAGTATTGGAATCCGCCTCTAGATGCCATGCTCATCGGTCCACATACATCAGTATGTAGAAGTTCCAACAAGTCGGACGCTCTCTCAGGAAAACCTGTGAAAGGTGCCTTAGTCATCTTTCCTAATAAGCAAGACTCACATGTCTCGTATGACTCAAAATCAAACGAAGTTAAAATCCCATCAGCATGAGCCTCTTCATGCGATTCTCACTTATATGACCCAAATGACAATGCCACATATAGGTAGGACTTAACTCATTAAGCCGAGGCCTTTTAGCATTAACATTACATATAGATGCATCATCAAGATTTAAAACAAATAGCCCACTCACAATGGATGCATAAGCCACAAATATGTCATTCTTAGAGATCACAAAACCATTATCTTACTCGCAAATGAATAACCATCCTTCATCAAACATGAAGGTGACACAATGTTTTGATGTAAACTAGGAACAAAATAACAATTATTCAATTCCAAAATAAATCCTGATGGTAGGTGGAGTTGCATTTTCCCGACGTTCAACGCAGCAACTCTTGCATTATTGCTCATATGGAAATCAACTTCTCCCTTTTCCACGCTTCTACTTCTTATCATTCCCTGCATCGTTTCGCAAATATGAGCAACCGATCCGGTATCAAATACCCTAGAATTAATATAAGAGTCAGCGAGGAAAATATCTGTAATATAAACAACAAGTGTATGAGTAGCGGGAGTACCTTTACTAACACCATTCTCATTCAAGGATGCCAAGTACAACTTGCAGTTCCTCTTCCAGTGCCCTTTCCCCTTATAATAAAAGCACTCTTCGTCAGCAGCTGGTCCAGCCTTTGGTGCAACTTGGTTTGGCTTATGGATCTCATCCTTAGCCTTACCCTTTTTCTTCTTCCAAGCATTGCCCTTCTTTCTCTTAAAGTTAGGCTTGTTTGGGACTGCCAACACTTGGCTACTACCGGCACCTTTCTTGATGTTAGCCTCTGCTATTTTCAGCATGCCACACAATTCATTCCAGCCGTTCTCCACCGCATGCATATGTTAGTTTGAGATGAAGTTTCCATAACTGGGCGGAAGAGACGAGAGAATGAAATCAGTGGCCAACTCTTGGCCAATTGGGAAGCCTAGCTTCTCCAACCTCTGAGTGTAACCAACCATCTTGATTACATGTGGGCCAACCGCTACGCCCTCTGCTAGCTTGCATTCAACAAAGGCGTTTGAGACTTGGAACCTTTCAGTCCTAGCCTCAGCTTGCAACATGTCATTAAGCGCAATGATCATATCGTACGCTACATGGTTATTGTCAAACTGCATCTGCAGTTCTGGTTCCATACAAGCACGTAAGAGGCAACTCACTTCAAGATCAGCATCACATGCTCTCTAGTAAGTGTTTTTCTCTACAGTAGGGCATTATCAGCAGGCTCATCTGGTAATGGGGTGTCTAGAATTTCTTCCTTTTTCTCAGTCCTGAGAACAATTCTCAGGTTGCGGATCCAATCCACATAGTTCATTCCATTCAACTTATCCTTCTCAAGAATTGAGCGCAAAGTAAATGTTTGATAGGTGGGCGCCATTAATCTATAACAAAAGTAATGCAAAATACTAAGACAACATATCCAAGACAGAGTAAATAATATTAAATAAAATCTACTCCCACTAATATCAATATCCCTCAATTGATACTTAGTGATTCAAGACCGATGCTATTTTCCAAAGTATACTAGTGAGCTTTAGCATCACCGCTAGTAGACATAGTAAATTGGTAAGCAACTCCTTGCTAATCATATCACATATGACTCTTATTGTTGGGATGGCATCTCTATGCTTGTGTTGCCCAACTACTTAAGCTCCAAGGTCCCTAACCGTTAGGATGACCTTGTTCAAGAAACCAACCCTTATGTAGTAAGTATCCGATATGAATCTGCTTAGTCAAGGAAAACCAGTGGCACCCTAATTTCATAGACCTACCACCGATTGTATAATACACATGTCAGTGCCAGGTTTGGGGGGAGCATGTAACTTAAATATTGTTGAGAGATCATTCTACTTCACTACCGCACGCATGTAGACAAAAACATCATTGCATATGAAAGTAGAACATAGTAACAACGGCATGAACACATATTTGACTTGGTACAACCCATTATCGCTTTGGGGATCTGCATCTCCATGTATATGTTCATCATGGTGATCTCCATCTCCATGATCCAAGTATGCCATCCTCTAGTAATGATTCCACCAAGACTAGCTATCACTAATGCAAGGCAGTGAATTCACTACAAGAAACACATGGCTTTTTAATATTTTTATTATGATAATAATTGTAAGAATGTTACTATATCATCCATTTTGTGACATTATATTTTAGGCATAGTGACTTAGTGATAATTAAAAGTTGTATGTCACAATAAATGTCATTTAACAAGTCTGATTTCATCTAGTGACAATATTTTCTGTCACAAGAACTGTTTGTGTGTCACAAATTATTTTAGTAATTTTTTTAAAAAAACATTCCATGTTGAGAAGCTCTTTTGCCATGTCAACTCATGTTTTTCCTTTTTTTGTATTTCATTTTTTATTATATCAGATCATATTTTTTTGTCTTGTAGTTGGGCCACCTATTGCACTTGATATAGGCCGTGAATGGGTGAAATTTGGTGTGGCTAGCCCAAGAATTATGTTTCTGGTCGAGCCCACTAGGCCCATATGGGGTCTGCTGCGCATATAGCCTTTGCTGAGAAAAGTGACAAAATTTGTAAAAAGAACGAAACCACATTTGTTCCATGATGCATTTTATTTGTATATATGATCTTTATACCACGTAATTAACCTTATCTGCAAAATCGATTGCTGGGCACTTTGACTTTGTGTTTGTGCAGCAAGGGCATCCCGGCGGCAGTGGCCAGAGTCGGAGGTCCATCCCGGCGGCGTAGCCAGCGGCGCAGCCAGCGCCAGGGCATGGACGCGGGGTAGACCATGGCGAGCAGTCCGTGGCGGACGCAGAGCAGCCCACGGTGGGGTGCGGGGCGTGGACGGCGGCCGGCTATGCAGAGCGCGGACGGTGAGCGCAGACAGCAGCCGGCGGCAAGGAATGCGGCCGACTAAGCACGAACAGCCGCCGGCTGTGCTGGGCACAGCACGGGGTGCTGCCAACGAGGCTCGTGGTGGGACTCACTGAGCAGCAAGCAGCACACCGAACAGCCAGTGGCCCGTGCGTCCAACGTCCATCAAGGAAGGTATATTTTGTCAATTTAGTGCTCAGTATTTGCTTATTATTTCTTGTCAATTGTTTTTTTGACTGAACTAGAGGAGCCAAGGAATTTATTGAGTAAAAAGGTGAAGCTTACAGATTGGAGGGGGAAGATAACAGTTCATAGTAATAGTTTTTATGTCCTAGTGTTTATCTATTAGCAAGAAAGTTTGCATATAAATAATGATATGTCACATGTTTGATAATTTTGGTCATGTATCATATATGTGTAATTTTTTTGATTAAGTGTATCTCATGATTTCTTGCAGATGCATAGATCTTGGATTAAGAGTAGGATGTTCAGCAGGGAACATATTGAGGGGGTTGAAGAATTCATGACCTTTGTTTCCCAGAGATTAAGCGATGGTGAAGAGATGGTCTGTTCATGTCGTCGGTGTTTGAATCGTGTTCGCAAACCTAAAGTACAGGTCGAGGGTCACTTGTATATTCATGGGATGTCTAGTACTTACACTAGATGGGTACATCATGGAGAACCATTGGAGGTTGTACCACATGATGAAATTGATGACCATGTTGATGAGCATAGTAGTCTCAATGAGGATTTTGGCATGAGTGTGGATGAAGAAGATGACCCTGACGATGGAATTCATTGTATGGTAGAGGAGTTGTACACAGCTGAAGAGGAAGGTAAAGGGAAAGAGTCTATGTTTGCGATTCTATTAGAAGAGATGAAGCAAGAACTGCACCCTAGTGATCCATGCACAAGGTTTTCTTTTGTGGTGAAGTTACTTCATATCAAGTCATTTTATCGAATTTCTAATGTTGCATTCACAACATTTCTGAAGGTGTTGTCATCAACATTCCCAAATTGCTCAATTCCTGCAACATATGAGGAACCAAAGAGACTTATCCCTGCATTGGGGCTCGGATATAATTCAATCTGTGTTTGCCCGAATAATTATGTTCTGTTTCGGAAAAATTTAGAGAAAAATGATGTATGTCCGGTTTTTGGTGCATCAAGGTGAAAAGACAATGATGGGAGAAAGAAGATTCCTGAGAAGGTTCTGCGACATTTTCTAGTGATTCCTAGGCTAAAGAGAATGTAACACCCTAAAATTTGCTCATTTTAAAATAGGTGAGAAATGATTTAATTTTGAATTTTTTGTGCTCATGAAACATAGGAAAAATAATATTTTTCATTAAAATAAAATTTATCATAAGATTAGTAATATGGTTGTGCATTTATGCTGGAGAATTTATTTTATTGTGCTGAGTGATTTGACCAAAGTTCAAATATATTTCAAACCTATTTTAAATGGTTTTGAAAATGGCTCGAAGGAAAAGAATTAAAATAAAAAAAAAACACAAAACCCCTCCCCTCTCGGCCTGCCTACCTGCGAGAGTAGTCGTCAACATGTACCATCTCGCCAACATATTGTCCCGTGACATCAGAAAACCAAGTTTAACTCTTATTTGGATCCTAAAACACATCGACCCATAAGCCTATACATATATATATACAGCAAGCTACCGTATCATCTTCTTGTTTTTCCTTCCTGCAACAGAGCATACTCTTGCCCTTGCCCTAGATTGTGTCTGCCGCCGCCGTAGCAGATGTCATTATCGTTGTTTCATCGGCCGTCGTCCGTGACCTGTTGCCGAGCTCTGCATTGAGGAAATCCCGAGCTGCCCTATCGAGCACCAGGATGTCCCCGTTTGCCAACACTAGGTGAGCTCTCAATCGACTTGATTTTCCCCTGAGCGAACCATGGTCCCTAGGTTGCACTCGTGAGATTCTCGCTGCCATCCATGGCAACCAGCCAACCACAGTGACAGAAAATCCAGTGCTGGCCGAGCGCTTACTGTTCTAATTAGCTTGATGACCTCATCATTACATCATCATGATGTCAAATATGCATTCTTGCCGTTTTCTTTCAGGAAAATAAATATGGAAATACTATATTAATACACGTGTATTTACATTCCAGTAGCTTAACTTTGTGCCGATGTGATCTATATGTCAGGAAACGATTGATGTTTATACGCCATGTGCTTTTGTATATATTTAAAAATTATAAATTGATTAATGATTATGTAAACATATGTTTAAATAAAAGCAATATAGGGCAATGTCGATCTCTTATATCCAACTGTTAACTTGATTAAAGTCAAATGAAATATGTTTTTGGTATAATATTCTTATGCCAAAATACGGACGTATTTTCACGTACACTTATTTTTTTTCAAATTAAAGTTAAAGTTTAATAATTTGATCAAAGAGGGAGCTGGTGTCATGCCTCTCTATACGCAATCCCAATATCTGCCTACGTGCAGCTTTAATCTTGCGCAATGTCACTGCTTTAATTAGTTTCGATTCTACTCGTTTTTGCTATGTTAGATTCACAATATATAGCAGACTATGCGTGTTAGTATTGATGTTTAATATATTGCATATTTCTGAATTTAAATATTAAGTTGATTAGAGTTCATGTACAGTTAGCTTTCTAAATTAATCAAAATTAAGCAATATAGGGTCGTCATGTTGGCCTTTTATAAATGAATATTAAATTGATTAATATCAATTTAGATATGATTTCATTATAATTGGATAGGTCCAAAAACAATTATATAAAAACATGTTTAGATGCTCACTCGCATCCTTTTCTTTTGAAAACGTTAAATCAAAATACGTTTCCAGTATTTACTAAATTTCCACTGGATTTGTTTACCTCATAAAATCTTCGTTTTAACTCCGTTTTAATTCCGATTTTCGTGATCTTTACGTTCGTGTGATTTGTAGCGATACGTAGAATCTTTTTATAAACTTTTCATACTGTTTTTATATGATTGGTGTAATGTTCTAATTGTAGTCTTGTTTGCATCGTGTATGTTGTCTCCGTTGTTTGTGTGTTGATGATCGATGATCGAGTTTAGTCGATGAGCAATTCGTGGTGATCAAGAGTGCTCCAGTGATCAAGATTAGAGCCTTGGACAACTAGTAAGACCAGTGAGATCAGCAAAAGCATTTGGATCAAGGCAAGTATAGTAATTTGGATTTTATATTCTGTGACCATGATCCTGTGACTAGATCAATGTTAAGTAATAAACGATAAAAATGACTTTTTAGCAACTTGATGATTTGTCTATACGTGATCACCCGGGACAACACTGCAACCATGAGGGCTATAATGGCTCTGGCTTTAGCTCAGTATGAAGACCTTTTCTAGCTTGTTAGAGGTTACCCGAAAGGGCGGAGGGGCTGAACCGTTTTGGGTATAGTGTGGCCTCTGTCTGTATGTGTATAGGCTGCGAGTCATTGTGCCATCGGAAGGGGGGCTCTATATCTGCGCGCAAAGGAAACCTTGCGGCCCTAACATGTTAGACGAACTTTTGAAAGGCTTCATAGTGATCCCTGCCGACCTTCCTTGGAAGTGGGTTAAGAGGCTGATCACCTCGGGCGAAAGGGTAAATCATGACTCATGGGTAAAGATGTACAACCTCTACAGAGTGTTAAAACTAGTATACTAGCCGAGCTCACGGTCAGGAGCGGCCTTGGGGACATCTACATTAAGGATGATGATTCTTGTGTTAATATGTTCATTATTACTGTTTAATGCTCTACATTATTTATGTCATATTGATCATGAGATTGTTGGAGCTATACAATCTAGTTGCTATACTTGTGGAGTTCGACATGGTCTCACTCTTGCTATTTCCCCCACACTTCAGGAGAAATTTAGGCTTGTGATCAACCAGTCAGTTGGATCCTGTAGAGAGAAGTTAATACCCGAAGTTTGGAGTTGTTTATCTGCTGTTGCTATCAAAGGTTATCTCTATTATACTAAGTACGCTATATATTTATGCATTGTCTTTTGATATTACCCCTTATTTGTAGCTATATGTGAGATTTGACTTCTAAAACTCATATATGGTGCATATCTGGTTTTGTCCTTAAAATCGGGTATTACAAAGTGGTATCAAAGCAATGTTGACTGTAGGACGCAAGCCTAGTTAGAAATTGGTCGTCTTAAGGTTTTGGAATTGTCATAAAATCCTTGCTCTATAAACCTTGGTATTTTTATCCACACTATATCCCTATCCTTGCTATTTGTCTCTACCTTGTTGCTTATTTTAAAAGTACTTGTTCTCATCTTCACTCCTTGATTGATATGCTTTTAGAACCTTTTCTTACCATCTTCTTGCGTCTTTAAAATATAAGTTTTAGGATCTATATCCCTGCCATGAAGAGAACGATAGTATCGCAGGTTGAGTGAAGTGTGGACTTTCAATGCCTAGTTGGTTTGTTATTATGTTTATGCTTGATTTGGATCTTTGTGATGATTGCAATGATCTTGTGGATTTCTCCACAATATCATTTAGTTTATAGGCCTAAAGCATAAGGAGTAATGACATAAGTAGTTGGGTTTGGTTATATTCTGTTTCTGTCCTTTGCTGTTTTCCGGAGCAGTCTGCAATAATACTGGTGTATCTCAAGTTCTGATCGTGCAAAATTTATCAACTTTTTCTGGGAACAACTAGACTCCAAGATCTTTCTTTTACCTCAAGAATGACCCCCATATCTATTTTGGAATTGGAGTTATGAAAATCACAAGTTGATGCAGCTGCGCTCTCAAGAATCTGTACCAGTTTCGGTTGCTTACTGTTTTAGACATATATAACTATAGATAGAATTTGGAAACGTATTCTATAGAAAAGTTGTAGACAATTTTCTATTCTTTCCAACGGTATAATCTGGAACTTATTTGGATAAGTACAACCTGAGATATGATATTTACAATTGGATGTTTCTGTTCTGTTTCCAAATCTGGACAGACCTGGTAAATCCCAGTTTCAGCTAAATTAACTTCAGAATCTGGGAAAGAGTTGTATACAAAAGTTGTAGAGGATTTCATAAGCTTTTAAACAATATAAGGATCATCGCCAGATGAGTTAAGGAGCTCGAGATATAACTTCTGGAAGTTACTGCACCTTTGCTGAAATATTGTCAGGATGGATAATATGTTTGGTTGTTTACCTAAGCTTAAAGACAGAATCTATGGAGGTTTTCTACATGAAAGTGGTAGAGAATTTCATAAGTTTTCCAATGCTATAATCTATAACTCTATTGGATTAACTGAGTAAGAGTTATATCTGTTTTACTACGCTGGTGTTTTCATATCATGAGAAAATTTCAGGATACCTGTTTGCTCCATTGCACATAGGTTCTTTGGGATGTCAGAAGTTCTCAATATTAGTTGACTTGTTTGGAAAATATGCAAGCTACCTTTCTTGTGCCCCTAGTTGACTTTTTCTAAGGGGGGTAGCCTAGTTGAAGGAGTTACAATGAGAAGGATTGGCTAGTGTTGGATCAGATGTAAGGGTCACAAGTGCTTGGTAAATTGGTTTTGATTCAAGATATCATCCTCTTTAGAGAATATTAACGGGAATATATGTCATTGATGATACTCATGGATTGAGAGTTATGTTATGAGGATCAGATGACACCAAAGCCTACAAAGTTACATATACAAAGTGAGTGTGAAGCAACTTAACCGTGATAAAGGTACCGATAAATGGAACTTAGTGATGAAACTAACCTTGGATCAAGAGACTCGGTACAACGAATGTAAAAGACTATGATGTGTAGCGTCCAAAAAGGATAGGAGAACTAGCCTTAGTGTCCCCCAATCAATCTCATTTTAAGGGGGGTAGCACCTTGATATTACGGGATGAGGCATTTTAAAACTATCTTGAAGTGATAATTGTCTTGTGAGATATTCTATGGTTATGATCATCTATCTTTGTCGTGTTACTGACATTGGTCACTTGATGACAAGGAGTGTAGTGTCCCATGGATCAAGAGCATAATATGACACCTCCCATGGATATGTGGGAAGATTATGATCATCTTGCCTTGGAAGAAAGATGCATAAGTCAAAAAAAAAAGTTGATAGTCAAGATGGACTTTGATCAATTATGAATAATAGGCATTCTATGGAAAATTGGAGTTTGTCTTTGCTATGCAAGTTGTAAAGTGGAAGGAGTTATCAAGATCTTTATTCTGTTATCTCTCGGAGGATCCGTGTCTCTTTCGAATCTCAAGGACGAGATTCATTTTAAGGGGGTAGATTTGTAACACCCTAAAATTTGCTCATTTTAAAATAGGTGAGAAATGATTTAATTTTGAATTTTTTGTGCTCATGAAACATAGGAAAAATAATATTTTTCATTAAAATAAAATTTATCATAAGATTAGTAATATGGTTGTGCATTCATGCTGGAGAATTTATTTTATTGTGCTGAGTGATTTGACCAAAGTTCAAATATATTTCAAACCTATTTTAAATGGTTTTGAAAATGGCTCGAAGGAAAAGAATTAAAATAAAAAAAACACAAAACCCCTCCCCTCTCGGCCTGCCTACCTGCGAGAGTAGTCCTCAACATGTACCATCTCGCCAACATATTGTCCCGTGACATCAGGAAACCAAGTTTAACTCTTATTTGGATCCTAAAACACATCGGCCCATAAGCCTATACATATATATATATACAGCAAGCTACCGTATCATCTTCTTGTTTTTCCTTCCTGCAACAGAGCATACTCTTGCCCTTGCCCTAGATTGTGTCTGCCGCCGCCGTAGCAGATGTCATTATCGTTGTTTCATCGGCCGTCGTCCGTGACCTGTTGCCGAGCTCTGCATTGAGGAAATCCCGAGCTGCCCTATCGAGCACCAGGATGTCCCCGTTTGCCAACACTAGGTGAGCTCTCAATCGACTTGATTTTCCCCTGAGCGAACCATGGTCCCTAGGTTGCACTCGTGAGATTCTCGCTGCCATCCATGGCAACCAGCCAACCACAGTGACAGAAAATCCAGTGCTGGCCGAGCGCTTACTGTTCTAATTAGCTTGATGACCTCATCATTACATCATCATGATGTCAAATATGCATTCTTGCCGTTTTCTTTCAGGAAAATAAATTTGGAAATACTATATTAATACACGTGTATTTACATTCCAGTAGCTTAACTTTGTGCCGATGTGATCTATATGTCAGGAAACGATTGATGTTTATACGCCATGTGCTTTTGTATATATTTAAAAATTATAAATTGATTAATGATTATGTAAACATATGTTTAAATAAAAGCAATATAGGGCAATGTCGATCTCTTATATCCAACTGTTAACTTGATTAAAGTCAAATGAAATATGTTTTTGGTATAATATTCTTATGCCAAAATACGGACGTATTTTCACGTACACTTATTTTTTTTCAAATTAAAGTTAAAGTTTAATAATTTGATCAAAGAGGGAGCTGGTGTCATGCCTCTCTATACGCAATCCCAATATCTGCCTACGTGCAGCTTTAATCTTGCGCAATGTCACTGCTTTAATTAGTTTCGATTCTACTCGTTTTTGCTATGTTAGATTCACAATATATAGCAGACTATGCGTGTTAGTATTGATGTTTAATATATTGCATATTTCTGAATTTAAATATTAAGTTGATTAGAGTTCATGTACAGTTAGCTTTCTAAATTAATCAAAATTAAGCAATATAGGGTCGTCATGTTGGCCTTTTATAAATGAATATTAAATTGATTAATATCAATTTAGATATGATTTCATTATAATTGGATAGGTCCAAAAACAATTATATAAAAACATGTTTAGATGCTCACTCGCATCCTTTTCTTTTGAAAACGTTAAATCAAAATACGTTTCCAGTATTTACTAAATTTCCACTGGATTTGTTTACCTCATAAAATCTTCGTTTTAACTCCGTTTTAATTCCGATTTTCGTGATCTTTACGTTCGTGTGATTCGTAGCGATACGTAGAATCTTTTTATAAACTTTTCATACTGTTTTTATATGATTGGTGTAATGTTCTAATTGTAGTCTTGTTTGCATCGTGTATGTTGTCTCCGTTGTTTGTGTGTTGATGATCGATGATCGAGTTTAGTCGATGAGCAATTCGTGGTGATCAAGAGTGCTCCAGTGATCAAGATTAGAGCTTTGGACAACTAGTAAGACCAGTGAGATCAGCAAAAGCATTTGGATCAAGGCAAGTATAGTAATTTGGATTTTATATTCTGTGACCATGATCCTGTGACTAGATCAATTTTAAGTAATAAACGATAAAAATGACTTTTTAGCAACTTGATGATTTGTCTATACATGATCACCCGGGACAACACTGCAACCATGAGGGCTATAATGGCTCTGGCTTTAGCTCAGTATGAAGACCTTTTCTAGCTTGTTAGAGGTTACCCGAAAGGGCGGAGGGGCTGAACCGTTTTGGGTATAGTGTGGCCTCTGTCTGTATGTGTATAGGCTGCGAGTCATTGTGCCATCGGAAGGGGGGCTCTATATCTGCGCGCAAAGGAAACCTTGCGGCCCTAACATGTTAGACGAACTTTTGAAAGGCTTCAGAGTGATCCCTGCCGACCTTCCTTGGAAGTGGGTTAAGAGGCTGATCACCTCGGGCGAAAGGGTAAATCATGACTCATGGGTAAAGATGTACAACCTCTGCAGAGTGTTAAAACTAGTATACTAGCCGAGCTCACGGTCAGGAGCGGCCTTGGGGACATCTACATTAAGGATGATGATTCTTGTGTTAATATGTTCATTATTACTGTTTAATGCTCTACATTATTTATGTCATATTGATCATGAGATTGTTGGAGCTATACAATCTAGTTGCTATACTTGTGGAGTTCGACATGGTCTCACTCTTGCTATTTCCCCCACACTTCAGGAGAAATTTAGGCTTGTGATCAACCAGTCAGTTGGATCCTGTAGAGAGAAGTTAATACCCGAAGTTTGGAGTTGTTTATCTGCTGTTGCTATCAAAGGTTATCTCTATTATACTAAGTACGCTATATATTTATGCATTGTCTTTTGATATTACCCCTTATTTGTAGCTATATGTGAGATTTGACTTCTAAAACTCATATATGGTGCATATCTGGTTTTGTCCTTAAAATCGGGTATTACAGAGAATCTTTTCTTCCAAAAGAACAACAGAGAAGGTGCAATGGCACAAGTTGAAGAGAAAGCCAGTGCAGAATGAGCTCAGCCATCCAGCTGATGGCGAGGCATGGAAAGACTTTGATAGAAAGTACGGGTGGTTTTTAGAAGATGCAAGGAACATCAGACTTGGTCTTGCTGCTGATGGTTTCAATCCATTTGGTAAGATTAACTCCTCATATAGCATGTGGCCAGTGTTTCTTATCTCGTACAACTTTGCTCCATGGGAATGTGTAGAGCAGTCAAACTTTATCATGGGCCTGCTTATCCCTGGTCGAGAATGTCGAGGAAAGGATATTGATGTCTTCTTGGAGCCACTTGTTAAGGAGTTGCTAGAGCTTTGGAAAGGCATCCCCACTTTTGATGCACTTACTGAGAAGAATTTTGATCTACATGCTGTTGTAATATGGAGCATTCATGATTATCCTGCTTTGAGCACATTTTCAGGTACAGTCACAAGAGGTTATTATGCTTGTGTGCATTGTGACAAAAAGCCTTGCTCCAAGAGGATAAGAAATAAGATACATTACATTGACCATCGGCGTTTCCTTGCTAGGGACCATCCACGGAGAATGAGCAAGATTTTTGATGGTATTGCTGAAAACCGTGAGAAGCCAGAGAAATTTACCATAGATGAGATGATGGAGCAACCAGAGAGGGTGAAGGATGTCAGACTAGGAAATCATCTTGAAAGCAAAAAAAGAAAGCGCGATGTAGAGGGCCAATGTTGGAAGCGAAGGTCATGTTTGTGGGATTTTCCGTATTGGTCAAGTTTGAAGCTGAAGCATAACCTTCATGTGACGCACACTGAAAAAAAATATGTGAGTACATCCTTGGTACATTTCTAGGCATGGCTGGCAAGTCAAAGCATCTGATAGTTCTAGACTTGATTTGGAAGATATGGGCATTAGGAAGAATTTGCATTTGATCCCTAATGGAAATTCATATACTAAGCCTCATGCCCCCTACACAATGACTAAAAAACAAAAGGCTAATTTTTGTGATTTTTTGAAAACTGTAAAATTTCCAAATGGATACGCTTCTAGCTTAGCAACATGTGTTACTACTGATGGTTGCAACCTCCAAGGGCTGAAAACTCATGATTGTCATATTCTTCTTCAAAGGATTATACCTGCTGCTATCCGAGGAATCATGCACAAGAACATATATGAAGGAGATGCTGAATTGGGTAATTTTTTTCAGCAACTTTGTGCAAAAACTTTGAAATTAGATGTGTTGGAAAAACTGAAAGCTGACATCCTAATCATTTTGTGCAAGCTTGAGAAAATATTTCCTCCTTTTTTCTTTGATGTCATGGTACACCTAGCTGATTTACCCAAAGAGGCCATTCTTAGAGGTCCGGTACAATATGGATGGATGCATCCACTAGAAAGAATGTTGTTAACATTGAAACAGGTTGTGAGGAAGACAGCAAGGCCCGAAGGGTCCATTGCAGAAGCATATGTTGCTACTGAGTGACTGACTGCTTGCTCCAGGTACTTTGATGATGATGTTGAGACACGACACAATCGGGAGGGAAGGTATAGAGATCATGTTCCTATTGTGAAAGGATGAGATTTATCTATTTTCCAGCATGGAGCTGATCTTCTTGGCGCACCAACTCTTACATATCTTGAGGGTGATTATGAAAAAATGGTTTGGTCCGTGCTAAACAATTTTTCGGAGGTTGAGCCATATATTGAGTATGTTAGCCTATCTACTCTTTTCATTGTTCTTATAACTTAATTATTAGCCTAATGTTTGAATTAACTATCATTTTTAGGATATACAAGAAACAGTTGGAGAATGACGGATGTCGTAATATTTAGAAAACCCTTGAGAAGAAATTTGCTCCCTTGTTTAAGAAGCACGTGAGTTTGATCTGTATTGATTTATTTCATCATTTTGTTCCTAGTTTAAGAAGCAAATTTATTGGTTTTCTACCTATTTAAATAAACAAATTTTTGTGCAGATTGCAAAACTTCGTTACTTGGAGGGACAAGACATAAATGATGACCTTCTTGTTTATTTTCCAAACCATTTAAAAACTATTTTGTTTCTTACACATTTTCAAAATTATTTTAAGCACTTGTTGTTTCTTACACATTTTCAAAGCTCATAGAAACTTCGATTCTGATTTCTCTCTTTGTTCTCTAGTCCATTTGTTGGTCTCCACGGTCAGAACCGAAGACCAAACTCATGAGACCGAAGACCGAGCCCTTTTGGTTTTCAATTTGCAAAGATAGAATTTATTAAAACCCGAAGAGATCGAGCTGAATTATCGGTCCTGACCAAATGCCCACACTGAAACGACGCCACAAGGCCAAGTATGTCCCCATATTCGTGGATTGCAAGTAACAATCTCGACCATTCATCATTATCTTTGTGCAACTTTTGTGTGGACAATATCATGAACTTTCAACATTGTAGTTGTTCTCTTAAGATGTATGCAATAAAAACATGTTTTCAAGTCATGCTTTTGTTCCAAATATGACTTTCAATAAAAAAGGGCACAATTTTTGTGTGATCAATATCCACCTGCAAGGGGGCGCAGCGGAGCACTCCTATTCTCAAACCTAGGATCCGTTCTCGCTTAAATGAGGGTCAGGGTCAACCCCAGCCTCATTCCACACTGATGTCAATGATACACGGCGCTCCGTGGTTCGAACCTGATGTAAAGTTGTTCGTGGCACGACGACTCGCACAGGCCACCGCCACGCGACGTCCTCGGGCTCGTCCCCTGCGCGCACGCGCCAGCCATCGGACACCTACACGAGAGCGAAGGAACACCACCAACGCCTTGACGCACGGTAGTGTGCCGCCCTAGATCAAGGCCCAACCGTGCGGCCATGGCCGACCCGGTCTTACAGATAATGAACAACAGCACGACCGCCGCACCGCCGTTTAGCACAAACTCACAGCCCCCGCTTCCACCGCTGCCCTCGTCGTACTCGCACGAACACCCAACCAGATCCGAGAAGGAAGGCCTTGAGTAGGGTCATGCAGACGACGCGACAGAGGTCGACGTCGAGGAGCAGCGGCGGCCTGCAATAGGTACTCCATGACGGCGTCGTGCGTAGGCAAGATTAATATGTAATATGTCCTTGCTATTCAAACTAATGAACAAATATGGCAAAAAGATTTATAAATATGATCTTGGAATAGGCTTTATAGAGATTATAATAAATACTTTTTAAGGTAATTCATGCTGATTTTTCAACAAAAAGTTTTTAAGGATACGTGCTTCAAAATATCAAAATAGTCATGTCTGCGCGCCTGACCAAAAATTTTGGAGTTCAAATGTCATTTCTATCCAAACTAGTACTACTAACAGGTACCTTTGGATAGGATAGCATAGTAAAATAAACACATTGCGTGACCTACTCAAGTGACTGCTCCCCCAAACCCTAGTCAATCCAACTCATTTGATCCTCTCAGCAGCCACCACCACAGGGAAGAGGGCCTACGCCTCTCAGCAGCTTCCAATGACGTCCTCCACCGAAGGGGCCCTGCTCCACCTCCGACGTCCTCCGTGCTCTGCCCCTGGCTTCCTGAACTCGTGGAGATGGCTCCTGGAAGGAAACCGGTGACCCGGCCCTCAAGCATACAGGATGGTGATTTGCTAGGCCACTACAGATGCCGTTGTTTCCCTCTCTTAGTTTGCAATACAGAGTGAACAGGATGATGTATGGATGTGTGTATGTGATGCGGCTAAGTGAACTTTGCTTTGAATGAACTGAGTACATCACTGAGAAAGGGATGGATACGGGAGAGAATTCTGTAGATGCAAAGTAGCAAAAAATTAGTTGCTTCACCTGATTATTCTATTTTGTTTTCATTTCATTAATTGGCAAAGGGAATACTGCTCATGGTAGTATCTGTGTTGTTGGGATTACTGCTTGTATGTGTGCATGTGTTTGTGTGTAAGTGATATGCTTTGATGTTTGGTATGATAGTATGGTATGGTGAATAAGTGAATTGGATATACCTATGCAATTCGGCATTTTCTTTTGTGAAAGTCTTTATGTTCTTTGAAGCACCATTTCCCTTTTCTTATATTATCATGATATCATCATAGCAGTATATAAAATAATGACCACACACACTCTGTGTATACTTTCTTGTTTAGCATAATACTACCTCCGGTGATCTAGTATGGATTTCAGAAGTATGAATTAGTTCGATGTTGTACAAACGAAGTCTGGTATGTTTTGCTTCACTGACCTATAAATTAAATTGAACCTTCTATGCAACCTTTCTGTAAAATGTTTTATGCTCTTTTTTTGCAGAGCAACCTTTCTATAATATATTTTAGTTTGCAGAGCAACCTTTCTGTAAAATGAAGAGTAACCTTCACTGATGTGTCATTTCTTTTTTTTTGATGCAAGTACAGACCCTCAAATGACTAACTATGAGAGGGAGAAGATGGAAAATTGTATGCGAAACAGTCGGGTGTTCTGTAGTCTTGGAATAAGAGAGGCAACAGAAATTCTCAAAAAATCAAGACCAAAGGCCAATGTTGCTACTCGTGAAGACTCTGGTTCATTGTATGAACTTGAAGACAATGATGACATCGAACAAGGAGTATTTGATAAGGTAGCCAAAATACAACCCAATATTTATGTTGAATATGCAGTACATGAGAAAAACTGAGTCATTTGTGTGAAATATGCAGAATTATTTACTCTGATCTAATTCATTGTAGCAGACTGAAGTTAGCAAGAGGTCATCAAAGGACATCTCCATCACTGCCGGTGGTTCAAGACCATCAAAGAGAGTGATGGCAGTGGCACTTCAGGTGCAAGACCAACCTGCAAGACTTACAAGGCAGAAGACAAAAGAGTTAGTCTCAACTCGTGAAGATACCACTAGTACAGAGAGGTACTATACAGGCGGTTCGCAACCCTTTATACAGGCGGATTGACGAGCCGCCAGTGCTATAGGCCTGTGGAAATAAAAGTTTCCACAGACGGTTAACTGAGAACCGCCTGTAGAAATGCATTTCTACAGGTGGTTCGGTTATGTGAACCGCATATAGAAATCAATTTCTACAGGCGAATCTCATAACTGAGCGGTCTGTACAGAGTTATTTTTATAGGCGGTTCTCATAAACACACCGTCTGTGGTAAGATTTTCCAATTTAACCCAATTTCCATTTTTTTCCTACAAACCCTATTTTTAATATTATATATATAATATATATATTATATAAATTAATATTGAAACTATGTTAGGCTAGAGGATTCAACCAATGCAACATGCAATATATTTATATATACCATTACATTGTACATAAAATTATATTAATTACAAACATCACACATCAAATTTTTTGTTTACAAACATATGAGGTTTCACATGTGAAACCTCTTCTCTAATAACCCGATCGAGATAGCTTTAACCTACTAATATCTCTTAGCGCTCTAAACTCAGGCTTTGCTAGGATGCTCATCGGGTCATGATATTTCCCTTCGGTGGGAATGACTTCTGTCAAGAGGAAAGTGCAGAGGTCCTCAACTATGTTGTATAGAACAGCTTGAGTCACGCTCTTAGCCTTTTCCAACTCATATTGCTGTGGAGTAAGTTAGAAACATTATAAATTTATAGTTCATAACACATGCTTAGCAACAAAAAATGACACAATTATATAAATGACTATTAGAGCATTACCTTAGAAGGGTTAGTTACATATCTTCTGGTCTCTCTCATGAACTCGTAGACGTAGAATTCACAGTGGACTGATCTGACTGGTTGCTTATGGCACTGATGTATGACGAAAAAGTGGATATTTATTAGTTGCAACATCGTCATATGCATATTATATTTATAAAAGACAGCTTGTGATATTTTGGTACGTACCGGCCATTTATAAAATAATCTCAATGGCTACCTCGGTTTTGATGAATCGCACCTTCCACCTTTGATCCTATAATACCTATAGGCCCTATAGTATCGAATACACAATCCTCAAGTTATTCTGAAACTCTTATAAAAGTAGGTATGAATATTTAATTTACTCAGCTTACCGTTCCAAGTGTGTAATGAATTTTGCATAACTTGAAGGATCATAGTCTGTAGAGTCTAGGACTAGCACACGTCCTAGACTAGGATTAATGAGGAGGCAGATCCAGTGGTTACTGAGAGAATCGAATTTATGATGCAAGTGCCCATTGAAATTACTAATACGACGATGAATACAAACTGACACTTACCCAAAGTTGTATGCGGCCACAACACATTCTCGATCTTGATACTTGAGCAGTGCCAAGGCTATGTAGAGGTCGTACTTACATTCATAATCTAGTCGATTTTCATCTATTATCTTCTTACGCTTAGCGGGATCCAAACCTTGTAAGGAGTCATGTTTGTCTCCGATTCTGAAGTTGTGCTGCTCCTCGCATATCTTCATCGGGCTCAGATATGCAACCCTTTTACTGGCAGACCTATCCGGATCTGAACCGTACATATCTCTTGTTGTTCAAAATTCATTCTGCAAGGAGCACTTGTATGTTAGATGTTGAAAATTGATGCAACTCATGAATAATAACACAAGATAGTACGAGTGGCACTTACAATGCAAACACGGTTACCAGCTGCACATCTAGTCTCCGGAGGTTCATCATTAGCCACATGTCCTTGAAGGTAACGATTGCCTTTGTACGCTCACTGTTGAATGCTTTTGGTGGTATAATCACATTGCTCGTGTCAATGCCTACAGAAGCTGCTCTCATATACCAGTCATGCATCCTTTTTATACCAGCTGGGATCTTTTTGAGTTTGTCCCAACTAAGTAGTGGTCTGCCTGGCTCATATTTAGTAGGGACAAATTTGTAATCATCCTTTGTTGGTGGCCTGATATTGACAATAGGTGTTTCAAAGCTTTTTGGCGCCTCCTTCTCATGCTTTGCCAAGTCAACAAGTTTTGAAGTGCGGCTCCTTACAATTCCGGACAAAAATAGGTCCGTACCAGCAGCCTTCTTCTTTGGCTCGTACGGGGAAACCAATTTGGGGACCGAGAATTTTGTTTTTTTTTATTATGGTGGTGTCTTATCATCATTTTTGGGTGCCGGTGGTCTGGAAGATTGCGGTGTTGAAGCATGGGGTTTAGGTGATGGTGGTGAAGCCTGGGGTTTAGGTGATGGTGGGGGAGTGGGTTTTCATGGTGGCAGGGATGGTGGTTGAGGCATTATTAGTGATGGTGGTGGTGGAGATTGTGGATGCAAGATTGGAGAGGTTGGTGGAGTGGGAAGAAATGTGGGATGGGACGACTCCTGAGTCTGCGGCACTTCTCGGGGTGATGGTTCTGGTAGCTGAGAGAGTAGGACGTCCCGTCGAGGCCAAAGAATAAAATTCTTGATAGCTTGACCCAGTTTCTCAATGCCCTCGGCACCGGAAATGTCTAGCATGTCGTCCTCATATCCTTGGACAGCTGTCAACACTTCCACCCTGCAGTAGTCCTCAGGGATCTCACTACCATGGAATTGACGCCCCGGGATCGCAAGTCCTGTGGCTACTTCCCTTGTACGGTTATTGTTAAAACCATACCCAATCCCCCAAGATCCAACGGTCGCATGACCTTCTCCCAAGCCACCAGACAGCAGCCTCCATTAGCCTTTTCCTTTCCCTGCCACAGAAATCCCCTTCTGATCTTTTCCACTGCCTTGATGAACCATATCGGGACGTTGATAGCAATTAGCAAATGAATAGGCATGGCAGAGAGGACACATCGGACTAATGTTGCACGTCCAGCCCTATTGATAAGGGCTTCCTTCCAGCATGGAAGTTTGTCCGCAATTTTTCTATCCATGGCATGAGATCCCTCTTAAGAAGCTTCCTGTTTGATAGTGGTAGGCCCAAATACTTGCAAGGGAATTCTGAAATTGTAACCGGAAGAATATCTTGAATTACCCCCAAAGACCCTTCAGTACAACTGATGGGAATGATATTGCTTTTCTGAATATTAGATCGCAATCCTGAAGCATCCCCAAACACCTTGAGGATATCCCAGGCTAATGATAATACCCAGGACAACAACCACAATGAGATGTCCACTGCAGGCAAGTGATTCTAATCTCACTCCACTATTGATGCAGTGATGGGTCTATTATTTACTCTAATTGCTTTCCAAACTCAATGATAGGTCCATGTATCAGCAAAAGAAACAACAGCAGACATGTAGGCACGGATTTGGATAACATTTCAATAGGGTTAGACATCAAAATGCCAGTGGAAATCGCTGAAGGAAACCTGCGGCTAGATAAGCCATTGCAAGCTGCAAAACTAGCAGCAGAAGCTGGTATTCTTCTACGCAACCATGTCCCAATCTACACTCACTGGAAGTATTATAAGGAGTGTAACCAAGGTGTTGTTGATGACTTCAATGAAAAAGTCGGTGTAAGTAATCTGGCTGCTACATAGATTCCTATTTTTGATGGTTTAAGAATTATTAAATAGATACATGGTTGCTTGCATTTTTAGAAATTTTTACATGGCTGCTTGCATTTTTAGAAATAGATACATGGTTGTTTGTCCTTTGTCAATTATTTTAGTGACCTTGGTTCAATTTGTGTATTTTTCCCTTGCTGCACACAAATACTGATTAATTGCACCAATACTATACTAAACATACATACGTTGTTGCTGCAGCTCATACACTTGTTTATACTGAATGGTTGCTTGCATTTAAATAGATACATTGTTGCTGCAGCTCATACACTTGTTTATACTGCATGGTTGCTGCAGCTTATACACTTGTTTACACTTCCAGAATATCATTTGAATGTTGTCTAATGATATGTTCATGCTCTTGTCCAGAGTAATTCACCATGAACATGAAAGCTGGTCCAATGAAAGAAGCGCTTTCTGATTTGCTCAAAAAAGGACAGCGACATATGAGATGTAGGCTGAAGAAGATGTACTTTGATGTTGTACCAGCAAATCAAGTCAGAACAACTTCAACAATGGCCAATATCAATGACAAGGAGTGGGCAGACCTCATGGAAATGTGGTCTGACCCAAAGCACAAGGTATCCTTCCTTAATATCTATCATAAATGTTTTTATACAGAATATGGATTGTCTATCCACTAATGTTTGTATTTCTATAGGAAAAATGTCTGAAAAACACAGCTAGTAGTAAGTTAGTTCGGTACCACCATATGACATGATCCCGAAGCTATGTTGCTCAATGCTACGTCATGGTAAGATAAATCATTGCATCTCTACAAACTTTTGTGATGTTTAGTTGATATTGGATATGGTATGTGTCCAAAATGTCTGCTTGTATGTGTCTAGACTAGTAAAATATTCAAAACAGTTGTCTAATTTGTAGAACTGTGCTTTAGTGGTGTCTGGGCAAAAGTCACCCATATTCAAGACATCGTTGGTTGGGCTATTTATCATAAGTATGTTTGAGTTTATACATTTCTGCAATTGTTGGATGGCAGCATGCAATTTTTTTAGAGAACTTGTTTGATGGTGCAATCTTAGCAAATTTTTTAGAGCAGAACACCCATAGTGAATCACTAAAAAGTTTATGGATTTTGGCTACAGCTGCTGGTCCAATGTTGCTTTCTGGATGTCATCCCTATCTTTTGATTCTGCAAAGTCAGCTTGTGATATTGATGAGATGTAGTTCTGGTTTCGCCTACTGTCAAACAAAATCCCTGATTATGCATGGTTGCAGTAAAGAGATTTGAACATGGTTATGATTAGCGGAGGAGCAGCCGTTGTATACTACTTGCATTATCCACTGTCCCTTTAACTTTACAACATACTTCACTAAAATTTAACCCAATGCCTTTACTTTATAATTAGCTGCAGTAATCCAGTTAACTCTTTGCATTCTTTTATTTATTTACTCTTCTATTTGTATGTAATTTGAGAAGCAAACTAAATTTAAGCATACGACACCAACCGTGATTGATATTTTCAAGGACACCCACTACAGCAGCAAGTCAGGTTTCAATGACAACACAAAGGATGCCATTGTGAGTACCTTTCCCCATCTTTTAAAGGACATGACAAATTATCTACGCCATTTGTATTGACAAGATTTCCAGCAAAGCATGTTATCAAGATGATATGTACAAAACCCTAGAACTGTTCAGAAACCACAATTGCAAGAAGTTAAATATTTACTCATGTGCCAAACTCATTTATGAGCCAAACCAACCATGCCAACAGATTACATGCATCTCAAAACCACTAGAAAATATAGTGCTCACCCCAAAATAAATTTATTTGATGCCTTTCTTATTTTCATAAGATACTAAGGTGCATTTGTGAACATATAATAAACATGCACAAAAAAATCTACAAAGATTACAGCAGCTAGCATATGTCCCCAATAGACTACTACCAAATTTTCATAGCATTTTACTAAGGATAACTTGATGTACTCACAAACATAGAATATTCTGGACACAAGTATAGAAATTTGAATTATTTAGTGTTATTGTTGCTAGGCTCAAATGAAGGCTTATGTTGCTGATCCAACAACAGAAGGCAAAGATCCGAAGACTCCTCTCCAAGCTATAGCTCATGTTCTGCCGAAATCAATGTTTCTTTGCAATGTTGGCCTGTAGTCCACAGAGATGAAGAGAAAGGCCAAATCTACTGCACTGAATGACCGTGTACATGAGCTTCAGAGTGATTTACAAGATGAGAAGACGGGGTCAGCAGGGCTACGATCAAAGGTGGCTGAATTGGAGAAGCAAGCTGAGGACAAGAAAGAGGCAGCAAGGAAGAATGAAGAAGAAACTAAGAAGCTAAAGCAGCAAACAAGTGAAATCCAAGGGTTCCCTCGCTCCTTGTTTGGCAGCAAGTTTGCATCACCTTATGCTCAGCAGTAAGGTCTCATACTCAATTAAGCTCTAGGTGTTATTTTGGTGACATTGAAATGGTGGTTGCTATGCGCGGTGATACTAAACCTATGGCTATTGTGTTCCTTCTGTTGTGCCGCTTGTGGCCTAGGGGCACATAATTTTTGGGAGTTACCCTAATTTTGGCTGATGTGCTGCTACTTCGTGGGTGTTGCACTCCAGTTTTGTTGCTGCTGCACTTATGTTTCAGCAAGTTAAAATTTGAGACTTTAGACTTAGTTGATGTAATGAATTTGTGAATGGATGTAATAGTATTGAATTTGAATCTGATTTGGTATGTGTTGAAAAATTATGTGGATACAATTGCATGTGATGAAATATTATATATGGGCTGAATTGTGTGGGTTGAACTCTGTGGGCTTAATTTTGTGGGCAGGAAACAAAATGGGCTGAATTTGTGGACTAAATTGTATGGGCTGAAAGCAAAGCATGGGCTGAATTTTCTGGGCTTGGAAAAAATGACCTGAAATATGTGGGCTGTAACAGTGGGCTGCATTGTGAGGACAAAAAAATTATATGGGCTGAATTATTGTGGGCTCGAAATTTATATAGGCTGTAACTGAAAAATAATGAACCAGTTAACACCACTCTAAATAGATTTCACGCCCATGAGCTATCTGGGCTTTAGTAGGCCAAAACTCATTTTGTGACATTTTTTCTCCCTACCATGTCTGTTGCCATGTGGCACGGTCTACGATTTTGTGACAATAAACCAATGTCATATGCTTATGACATGAACCAAACAAATGTCACATAATCATTTTATGACGCGGGCTTTTCTATGTTTTGATTTTTGTCAACTTGATGTCACAAATCTTAATTTGTAATATAAATTCCATATATTATGACATAACTAAATGTTAAAAAGCTATGTTTCTTGTAGTGATTAAAATTATATAGTCGTGGGTAGGATCATTACAGATGGGCATGCAGGCCATTACATTAGATGGACAATATCTATGTGGCTCCAGTCATATTGTTATTATCACAACATACAAGCCATGAATTAATTACACACATGCATCACATACACATAAGGGCTATACCAGTCATGAATCGCTGCAAAATAGAGTTAACAAATTCCGACGTCTAAACTTGCAGGCCAAAAACTCTATTTTCTCAGTCTTTTTTTGCAATTCTAATTTTGCCAAACATGGTTTTCGTTTATAGATCATCTCAATCTGAGTTGCGGATCAAAAGTTACGGTTGTTTTACCGAACAACACTTTTTCCAGCAATCTAGCGTCTCACAGTAGATCCCATCTACTACCGCCGTGCATCATATACACCTGGCACTTGACCTAGGGTTTAATTAGATCAATCTGATTGATCTCTATCTCGCTATGACTGGGTTTACATGTATCACTTGACTCGGATAGCGGAATTCTAACTGGTACGAGTAGATCGTTATAATACCAGCACATCAAGACTATGAACCAAGATCAGAGACTCATCTAAAACTGCACATATCTCTATATGTACCCAATCGAATCTATAACAATGCAGTAACGACTTTGATACCACTGATGGATTCTGAGGGTGCTACGCTAGCCAGAAAACAAAAATTTCGACCTCATAAAACAAGATTAACTGTTAGTTATAGATTACGGGATTACCACTAGACGAGCAAGTGCAGCGGAAGTGACTTGGTGTAGTCCTGCATGTAGTAGCAGTACCGTGCAGTTGTGTGGTCGTCCACCACATCAATCCCTCTCATGCGGTTTGTCCTTATGCTCCAAATGCAGCACCTCCGAGGTATCCCACACATGCGGGAAGAAGCGTCGCGCGCTCCGGACTGCTAGGTCCACGAGGAGCAATAGACACGAGCGTGGTGAGCGGCGGCGGCTGCCCAATGGCGTAAGTTCACCCTGGCCGTGCCCCCTCCCTCTCTTATATAGCTGTCCCCTAATCAGCCCCGAGCTGGAGGCCCAATTAGAAAACCCTAAGCCTTGTATAATTTGGGTCCAACCCGAATTAGGCTTCTAGACCCTTAAGCGTGCGACCCTATAGGTTCACATACATATAGACATGGGCCGAGTACTCCTTACTCACCCAATAGTTGATAGCGGCTTCTAGCAAGGCATGACAACTCCTATATGCATGCAAATATCATATCAGGCCTTGTTTACTTCCACCCTAAAACTCAAAATTTTTCAAGATTTTCCGTCACATCAAATATTTAGACGTATGCATAGAGTATTAAATATAGACAAAATTAAAACTAATTGCACAGTTTGGTCAAAATTTACGAGACGAATCTTTTGAGCCTAGTTAGTCCATGGTTGGATAATAATTACCACAAACAAATGAAAGTGCTACAGTGTCGCGGAATTTTTTTCTTCACCAATTAAACACGGCCTCATACGAACCACTGCAAACACATATATGTTATTCTCTTGCCACACGATATTTGGTCCAGCTCGTGGGTTAACACTTAACCCAAGCGCGGCCATGCATTTGTTGATCCAATCACTTGAGTGATCCAGTGATATCTCTCTCACATAGAGAGGGGCAAGTTCCATCTTGATTATCTATGTCTCACAACATGTTTAACGACACTGTACGGAGTAGCGTTTAATAGTTTCTAAGTAGGTCATTTCATATCTTGAGAACATACAACAATCTCAGGTCTAAAGACATAACGTATATGATGCATAAAGAGATAATAAACATCTCAAGTTGGGCCAGTCCAGGCCCATGTCATACATGTGCCCACATTATTAATTTGACATCTCTATGTCTATAACTTGTGAAACATAGTCATGAACTAATACATGTGCTAATCTAATATTCATGTGTGTCCTCACACGAACTCTGATCAGGGACAACTTTATAATAACCATACAAGTAAAGAGTTTCACAAACAATTCACATAATTGCCAATTAATACAAGTTTATCTATAATGGATATTCATCAAACTCATAATATATATCATGGATACAATCGTAATATCATCATCTCTATGATTAGCTCTAGAGCATATTGCCAACAATAATGCCATTGCCTTAAATATATGGTAAAAGTGGGTTTTGAGTACAACATGGCAACTAAAGCTTAATGCTAAAAGGTGACCAACTAAAAATGCTTACTGTAGTTCATTCACCCATGTTATATTTTCTGTGTATGACATATGCTCACCATTGCTATTCTTCCACACCTAGACACTATTAAAAGTTACTTAGAACTCTGTTGCACGTTCGGGCATTAGCACCGGTCGGGAAGGGCCTGTTGCCCCGGTTCCTGAGCCGGCGCAGCCCTTCCGGGACTAAAGGCCCACCTTTTAGTCCCGGTTCAGGGAACCGGGGCTATAGCCCCCCCTTTAACACTGGTTGGTTATAGCAACCGGTTTTAAAGGGTCCTGCCAAGGCTGCCACGTTGCAGGACCCTTTAACACCGGTTAGTACCAACCGGTGTTAAAGGGGTCTTTTTTTATTTTTTTGGTTCATTTCTTCAGTTCTGTTTATTGTTTATATATAATAATAATAATAGGTTTGTCAATACATATTTTATGTTGATATAATAATATATATATTACAGGCATATTAAGCATAAATATTATTATAGGCTTAGCTTTATAATTAACCTTTGCCTATAATAAAACGAATAGGCCACATCAAAAATTAAATAGATGGATATGTAAAAAACTTTATATATAGTTTTATAAGTACAAAATTCGTAACACATATATGCATAGAGTTTTTTTCTCGAAATCTCTAAAACCGATACAAATGATCATCGTTGTTTGGAATAAGAGTTTCGTTGCTGTTCAAGTGAAACTCGCCGTTTGGATTGATCACTTGCTCGCGGAGGAATCCTGCTATCAACTCTTGAATAGCTTTGATGCGATCTTTTTGCATGACCTTTTCTATCAACCATTCTGTCTTCAATTTGAAATAAAATAAAAAGGGTATTAGTTATCTAAGTCATTCAATATAATTCAGGAGATAATGAAAAGAGACATGTAACGTACTCTGAGCGTCACTGTGGGTGTTTGATTGACGTGTACCATCAAGAATTTGCACACGTAATATCCACATAGATTGTTCCCCCTTCTTGTCGTAAGCACCACTGTACGATATATAAAAAGATTCATGACCACGACAATAAGAAAGCTAAAAGTTAGCGAAAGTTTGCTAGCTAGTACAACTTACTTGTGGATGAATTATATTAAGCGGCGCTTTACAACCAATGAGATGTTCACGGTCAATAAATCTTTCCCAAACCCTACACACAACCATTGTGGATCGTCAACTAATAATTGCAGAGTCATATCATGATATTCTTCTAGCTGAGATCAACATTACGTATCTTTGAATAATATTTACTATTTGTTGGTAATTTTCTTGTGGTTTTCTCATTGAGTCATAGATTATCAACCGGTTCTTGGGAATTTCGATCAATGACCATGAGTATCCAGTGAAAGCTGTTTACACACATATATAATCAGGCTTATAACTATATAAAACCCGAATCGAGTAATAATAAGTAAAATGAAATGTGCATGCACTTAATAACTATATAACTCACTCGAAGTTGTAGAGGAAGAGTATTTTTTGTTTTTCTTTTTGGTTCACAAAGAACCTCATAAGATTGGTGCAGACTTCTGTCTCATGAGATGCTGTCCACACTGCCTAATATAAGGGTCAACGAACCCAATACTATTGTCATTTTTGCTTCTGAGCTCTCTCATTTGGTATCTGCATATATACATACAAATCGACCAATGCCTCATTATGTAGTAGTGGAAGATTAATGAAGACACAGAGTTCTCACGAGACTGTTAGAAGTGCTTGGCCTATGAAACCCCCGTCAGTCTTAAAGATTAGTTACCGTTTCGCGATACTCTGATGTAGGTGTTAATATAGCTATGTATATATGTGAACTTCGTGGACGCACATATGGTGAACCTGATCTTCTTTAAAAAAATGGGTGTTACGTTGATTAACACTATCAGTTTGTGACTCAAGCCGGTAGTGCTGGCCAAGATTACACTATAGGCTTAAGCCAAGAACCGATAGTATTGATTAGAAGAACACTATTGGCTTGAGCCATAAACTGGCAATGTCGTCTGCTACAACACTGTCGGCTTGTGCGAAGAAAGTGTTTGTGGAGAAAACTGCATTGTCGGCTCGTGTAAAGAACGGGTACTGTTAGCTCAACCCCATATTGTCACGAATCAACAGTGACTTTTCATATCACTGTCGGTTTATAAGAACCGACACTGGTGTGTGTCCCATCGCTACCAGTTTGTAAGAACTGGCACTGATGTGCGTCCCCACCACTGCCAGTTTGGTTGTGCTAGTTCAAAATCCAGTGAATGGGGGTTTTTGAACTGACACTGAATGTTAGATCTAGGATAGTGCTTAGACGTAGATTGTGTGGCGTGACGTGCTGGTTGAAAAGCAAAGACCAGTAATTTTTTTAAAGCTTTGTGTAACTCGATGTATTTCTCTTGAGAAAGTTATAAAAGCTGCCTTTATTAAAAAAACTTCAGGTGCACATTTTGTATTGATAAATAAACTCACATGTTAGAAACAACATATATTTTTGATAGCCAAAGCATTGCACTCCTTAATTGCATTGCAAGGAAGATATATATAGTTACCAAAGCTTGCCAGACAAATAAGCAAGCAAGATTTGGGTTTACACGCCAAATTAACATCTCAACAATGCCATATTCTTTTTCACCAACTGACTTGCCTTTTCACTGGGATATATAGAACTTAAAAATTCAGTTATATACTTATATCATGATGTCTACATCCGATAACCAATGTTGTAACCGACATCTTTAAACATTATGTCTAGTTACTTATAAAATAACCAGTTTTGTTGCCCAATCTAGCTTTCTCTTTGCTTTCAGGAACCAAAGACAAGTAGCTACTATATGTGTTAAAAGTGGCAAGGAGTTGCAACAACCTAAATATAAGTGCCAAAGAATTGAAGAGAGCAGCAATTACAATCCTCCAGATTTGTAGCACTCAGCTGTATAGATGTTTGGTCAGTTGTACTTTTACTCGAATCGGTAGCTAGAACGAACAGAAGGTAGGTACAGTGCATGCATAATTATTTGAGCCGGAGCTGAGGTTAGAGTTAGACGAAAAAAGTTTCTTGGAGTTGCATGCATGTCAAATGATTCACGCAACTGCTGTACGCTGTTTCTTCCCATAAGAGAAAAATTGTAAGACAACTTGGATACTATATCACTATTTTAAATGCACTGAAAGTAATTAAGATGGTATATATTTTTATGTAATAAATAGACAATTCTGTGGAATGCTTTTTTTCGGTTTGTACATTTTCTGATGAAGATAACGTACAATCATATCTTCGAGCATGACTAACTGACTGAATTGTCTGTCCTTTCTCAGCAATAGACATTTTGTGGAAGCTATATATAAGTCTCAAAGTAGAACTAGCTTGTTCAATCAAACACGAAAAAAATGTTCTAGATTAATCATTGCTGGGGTAAACAATATAGTATTTTTTAATAAGCCACTATTTAAACATATGTTATAAATCTATATTCTGCATTTATTGGCAAGCAGACCATGAAACCGGAAGGAATAGACAGTACCATGCATCTTTAGTTCTCTATAAAGTCCATCTAAATATCAGATGCCATCGTCCGTGAGAGACTAACACATTGGATGACCAGCTAGCTCATCACAAGAAAGACAGCACAAGATGGAATTCAGTAGACTATTATTAGTAAATAACTTTTAAGAGAATAACCATGTGTGATGTATCTGGTGCCTTATTTCGGATGAATCAGATAGCACATGATCATCAGAACGCCGTAACCATCAATGAACTCTAGCCCTGCATACTTATCAACTACTACTGCATGCAGCAGTTTGCCCTAATAATAAAAAACAAACACTGATCAATACACTTGATTGATCAACATATAGATTGGCTAGTATTTCAATATTGCAATATTATTAATTACGAGGACACACCGACGCCGAGGAAATCAATGAAGGGCACATCCTTCTTCTTCAGTGGCTCATCAGCGCTGTCGCCACTGGCGGCGTGGTAATCCTTTTGGTGATGTTCATGGCGTCCATGGTGGCCAATATCCATGCCTAGCGCTTCACTTGGAGAGGCGAAGGTGATGGAGAGAGGTGCCGTCAGCTGCTTGCCGCTGTAGTTGTACCGTCCGGACGCCTCGAAACTCGCCCCCAGGAAACCCTTACTTCCAGTGGCTGTGCCAAAGCTCTTGAACAGTGAAGTAGGAGGAGAAGCCGCCGGCGAGCTGAACAGGCCGCCGCCGCTGCCGCCACCACCTAGCTTGGAGAAGCCGAAGCAGAGCGAGCTCGTCGCCGGCGTGCCAGCGCCAAAGAGGTACCCACCAGCGGACGGCGAGGAGGCGGCGGAGCTCGCGGCCCTGGCGAGGAGCCTGGAGCGCTCGCGGCTGCGGCGCGCCATGACGACGTGCCAGTGGTTCTTGACGGCGTTGTCCGTGCGGCCGGGGAAGTGGCGGGCGATGAGAGCCCACTTGTTGCCGTGGGCGCGGTGGGCGTTGAGCAGCCGCTCTTCCTCCTCCTCTGTGAAGGGCCGCTTGTTGATCCGAGGGTCCAGCTGGTTGAACCACCGGAGCCGGCAGCTCTTGCCTTCACAATATTAATATATATTTCCACATGAATTAGTATGAAGAAAAATAACTAATTTAATCAGCATGTCAGGAATTATCTGAAATTAAGCATCTAGTCTAGTTGTTAATAAAGACGGACAGGATTAAAAGAGAGGGGGCACAGAAAGATGTTTGCTCGCAGATTTAATTGCAAACATGGCATGAGAGTTTTCCAGTAGGTGATCCACTCTTGACACTAGCACCTGTGTGCATGGGTCAGATGAGCCAACGGTGCGTGCATGTTGAATTTATTTTTTTAAAATAAAGCTTCACAGCAATATGCTCTATCTTTTGCTTCTTCACGTCTATACATATATAAGTTCCATGCATCTTGGAAAAAAATTGAGACTAATTTTGATTTAGATGTGGGAAAGTATATATAAAGATGCTTGGTACTGATCAAAATTGAGCAAAATTAAAACATGCTTGTGTGATTTTTTATTACTTCTAGAGATCATCTGTAATCGAATAAATATCGAATTTCTACCATCCACGTTACTCTTAATTCATCTTGGCTAATTAAATATATGTTATATTTGCCTCTAGCTAGCTATACTTTATGAAACCGAAGAACACAGAACTACTCATCACCACAAACTTTTTTAGTCTTTTATCTTTAGGTTATCTCCTCAAATTAATTAAAAAAAATTAATATAGCCAGACTACACAAGATTATGCACAAATCATCTGCTTGAACAAAAACTAATTTAGCTAGCTTGACGTGCTTGAGCAAAATTATTTCCCCACAAATTAACAGATATGCATGATATCGAATCTTTGCCCCACAAAATAACACACATAAACAAGTCAAACCCCATGCCCTCTAATTAAAAAATATGAAAAAAATAAGAAAACCTGAACAAAATCCAAGGATGCACATGCATGATCTCGGACACAAAATCAACACATGCATGAAGTAAAAACTACATGCATATGGTGGATCTGAGCAACTTCTTTAATTCCCCTTGAGAAAGAAAGCGAGGTAGGAGAACAAGCACAGGAAACACACAGACGATCAACCAATTCAACCAACCTGATCTCCCGTCCAGCTTCTCAGCAATGGAGTTCCAGTTCTGCGGACCATACTTCTCGACGAGCTGCTTCAGCTTCTCGTCCTCCCCAGGCCGCCAGTGGCCTCTCGGGCAAGATGACGACTTGGCGCCATCTGATGTATTGGTGGTCGACGAGGATGGCATCTCTCTGCCACAGGACAGGACGACGGAGGAACAAGAGAAAGGCGATGCCCTGGCCGACGAACTTGGATAGTAACTTTGATGAGCGAGATGAGCAGTTGTGTATGATTGGGCTGGTTATGTGGCTATTGTCTACAGACTAGTCAAATAAAAGCTGGGGTGTCTTTAGAGATACGGGATAGATAGAGATGAGAGAGCGTGCGTGTGTGTCTCAGAGAGAGAAGGCCAGGCCAGCACCAGCAGGGTGTTTGCACACACATATATATGTACCTAGCTAGGGCTTGGATGAAAGGTCCCTTTAGTTTAGTTTTACACGACAAGAGGGCTGCTGTGAGATGCTTATGTAATAACGTGTCAACATGTCATCGCTCTCCCTCACCAACTTGTCTGCTGTTTGGCTATTTGCCAAAGACCACTCTTCTCACAGCTCTCATCCAACACAAACCTGTCCCCGATTACCAGCTTCTATAATGCACTTCTTGTCTAACCTCCCTAACAATATTCTCTTCAATGAAAGATGCCGTCAGTGTTTCATTCGACTGTGTATATATAGATCTGCTTTCTACAGTTATCAGAAAACTAAATGGGCTATGATTACATCATCTGTTTACGCTGTTACATAGATTAGGGGAAGGATCATGCATGCATGACTCATAAGGAAACTAAATGGGCTACCTATGATTACGTGCAACAGACGATTAATGGAACGGTACAATACAGATATGTATTTCCAATAGGCAATAGATAGAAAATACAAAGCAATTATATATATATGATATAATTCAATGTCATGAGTATTTTTGGTAGTAGGACAGAACCTGTTGCCAAATCATTGCACACCGTACACTACAGGAAAATCCTACTTTGCCGAGAGCCGAACTCTTTGCCTACTTTGCCGAGAGCCAGGTACGACGCTCGGCAAAGGACTCTTTGCCGAGGGCCAAAAGCTGGCTGTCGGCAAAGGCCTCCTTTGCCGAGAGTAGTGCGCTCGGCAAAGGAGAGTTCTCGGCAAAGTCTCTGGACTGCTAACGGCAGCAGCTGGCGTCCCCTTTGCCGAGCGCCAGATGTTAGGCTCTCGGCAAAGGATGGTTCTTTGCCGAGCGCCAGATGAAGGGCCCTCGGCAAAGCCTTCTTTGCCGAGTGTCCTTCATAGCTCTCGGCAAAGCTTTTTATTTTTTTTTTGTTTTTTCGATCTGAGTTTTTTTGTGAGACTTCTTGACACTGTTTCAAACCCTATTTTAAAGTTTGGGAGAAGTTTGAGTTTTTTTGCTATATTTGACTGATTTAATTTGTTTCTTTGTGTTTTTCGGATAATTCAAACTTGAACTACACGTACATGAAATATCGCAACACAGTGTTTGAAAAAATGATATTCATGGTATTATGTATATTCTGAGTCTGTATCTAGGACCTCACACGAAATCTCGACCAGCTCGCTGAGGTAACACATCGAGTTACATGCACGAAAAGTGTATTAAAATTATATAAAATCCAAAGGAAGTCCGAAAATCGTAAAACTTGACGGGGCGTCGTGTTATCGCATGTGGAACCTATGGTTAAAATTTGAGAAGATTTGAAGCAAGTTGCAGCGTCGAATGTCTAAAATCCAGACATCTCCACATGGTCCGTGGTCAGTTGGCGCTCCTCCGCCTCAGACACACGGGTGGTCGCCGTGGTCAAGTGGCGCGCCTCAGCACCCAGCAGGTTGGCCGCACCAGGGGTGGCCAGGTGAGGGCTCTTCCTAGGGACACGGGGACGCCGGGTCGCAGCCGGACCAGTGATATGGACATGTTATGCTTGTGATGGATATGTTAGGCGGATTTGATCACTTTGTATATGCGGATTTGTGACAGGATGAATACCAACTATTCTGTATGTGGATTTGTGACCATTGATGGATGCATGTGTCGATTTGTGATTATATATGTTATGCAGGTTCTATTACATATGTTATGTATGTTGTCTATTGTGAATTGAGTGAAAAAACAGCAAAAACTGAAAAACAGCAAAAAATCTCAGCTTTGCCCAGTGCTGGCACTCGGCAAAGCTGGGCACTGCGTGGCTATGGTTCCCAGCTTTGCCGAGCGCCAGCCACCAGACACTCGGTAAAGAAGTATTCAAAAAAATAAATAAATATTCTTTGCCGAGAGCCAGCTTACAAGGCACTCGGCAAAGATTTTTTACAAATAAACAAATAAATAATCTTTGCCGAGAGCCAGCCGTGGTGGCGCTCGGCAAAGAGCCGTCAACTAACGCCTCCCTTGCGACGGCCGTCAGTCTTTGCCGAGTGCTGACGTGGCTCTCGGCAAAGCTTTTGCCGAGAGCCTGCCACGTGGCCTTCGGCAAAGACTGTCTTTGCTGATTAAGACTATGTCGAGCGGTCTTTGCCGAGCGGGCTCTCGGCAAAGGCTTTGCCGAGAGCATAGTGGCCCTTTGCCGAGCGCTCGGGCTCTCGGCAAAGTACCAGAATCCTGTAGTGGTAGTAAGGAAGTAATCATCAAATAATACTTACACATACAATTTAATGTCCTAGAATTATAGTTATTATCTGTAATTCTAGGGCATTAAATAGTATACGTGAATGTGAATATTAGTTGATTACATACACTTTATTCCTTACTTTTATTCTATGATTCCATACATATTGTTTTTGCCTATTAAGATATCTACTGTCGTGTAAAACTAAACTAAGGGACCTTTCATCCATGGATTCTATGTTTTACTTTTATTTCTATTATTCCATACATTATTATATCCCTGTTTAAGTCGATCGACATTTGAAACATGATCTGCATGTTTTTTCAAGAAAAGTTACATGGCAAAGAAATTGGTAGGACAAATATTTGTTATGGTCAACATCTCGGTCCATCCCATGAGGCAAACCGTTCTAGCTAGCTCTGCCATTACATCCATACACAAAAACAGCAAGCCTAGTAATGACTACTGAGCTAGCATTCAAGAAAGGTGGTTGGTTGCATCCTGATCAGATACCCCAGATTAGCAGTCTTGGAGCATGGGATGCTATACAGAAGGGGGATGCATTCAAGAATCCATGTTGCTCACTATTCATTGTGTATGGCAGATATGAAGTAACACATGCACCGTGATGACTTGATACTTTATAGTGAGCCTGCTGCCTGCAGAGAGATGCGCTGGTCCACAGCGTGTACTAGGATTGACATAACTTGTATATATGAGGAAAACGATCTTGGAAGTAGGAACCAAATTAATTTCGTATGTAACTTTTTCTAAGAAATGTCAAACTTGCAGCTCAATTACATGCAAATCCACATTTTGAAAAGGATCTTCACGATTGTAATTCATAACAGAGAAAGGAAATGACCACTACTAGAGAAATGGACTTCACTCATGCCGTATCACTACAGCTTACAACAGGACAGATAGAGATGATATGTATCCATCTTGGTTTGTATTACGAGCAGGATCAGAGTGATACTCTGCAGGTATATATCACCAGCTTGTAACATGATTGATGTTATAAATTGGGAGTGATGTTCAATTTTGAATCCCGGTTCGTATTATAAACTAGGAGTGATGCCCATGAGACGAGCCATAGACATCTACAAGTCCCTAACCAAGCCAACACTAGGAATTTTATCATTTCCCGTCGAGTACTCTCTTATCCTTATTCATCAATCTTCTCTCTCTCTCTCTCTCATTCATATTGTCCCGCTTCTTTTCTATTATTTGTCTATCCCCATGGGACTTCATGAACATGCGGGAGCTGGTGACAGGCTCTAATGTCAGCAACCAACAGTTGCTGATGGCGTGCACTATTGCAGCATTGGGCACCACGGGCTACTGTGCTTGTGGTTGCCAACGATGAGTTCCACCACGGGTACGTACCTTGATCCATATGCATCTCTCAACACTAGCATAGGAACTTTAATAGAGGTGGTTATTTTTGGTTAATGGAGGCGGGCATTGCCAACCACCTCCAATGCAAGGCCTTGGTTAATCGAGGGATAACCAAGGCGGTTACTCTACCTGTCTCCATTAATTGTGTTAATGGAGGTGGGAACTATATCGCGACCGCCTCCATTAATATTATTAATGGAAGCAGTTTTTATAACTACCCGTCTCCACTAATGTTTTAACGGAGCCGGACACTTTACTATGCCCGCCTCCAATTTAATTTTAATATTAAAAAATTTTGTATTTTGATTTGAATTTAAATTTAAATTATATTTTTGCAAATCAAATTCATATATGAAAGCACATATACAAACACATATTACACAATATATCGACCATCACTACTACAAAATATATTTTCCGAGACGTTTCTGTTTTTATCTGAGGCGGGCACTAGTTACAACCGCCTCGATTAATACCTTGGATTAACTCAGACAGTTATTTTCTATTAACCGAGGCGGTTAAAAATAACCACCTCCTAAAATCCATTAACCGAGGCGGACAATGTAATATAACCGCCTCGGTTAATACCTATTAACCAAGACGGGCATTATAATGCAACCTCCTTGGTAAATCCATTAACTGAGACGGACACATTATGAAGCCCGCCTCCTAAAATAGTGGCCCAGCAGGCAGCCCATCTCGGCCCGATAGCAGTCATCATATAAATATGGAGCTAGGGTTTCCTTCTTCGAGCCATCTCTCACTCACTCCCTCAAGGAGCGCCTCCTCCCGATCCCCTTCCCTCCCAATCCCGGCGCCTCCTCCCCTACCCTCCTCCCACTAGTCCGACAGCGCCCCCTTCCCTTCTCCCTTTGCTCCGGCGGCGCCCCTCCCCTCCCCTCCTCCCTCTAGTCCGGCGGCGCCCCCTCCCCTCCATGGTGTGGATCTCGCGCCCGACGGCACGGCCACGCGGGCACAGTGGGCAGCGACGTGGGTGCCCGGCCACGCCCCTTCGCGACAGCGCCCTCCTCCCCCGCACCGTCCACTACCTCCTCTTCCCCGACAGCGGCCCTCTAGCCATGGGGCTCGTGGATCCAGCCTTGATGGTCGTGGATCTGGCGAGCTCGCCAGCAGGCCATCCTTCTCCATGTGCGTGTGGTGGCTCAACCTCGACTGGTGGCGGCTTTGCATGGATCCGGTGTGGGCGGTGGCGTGGCTTCAGATCTAGCATCGGGGAGCACGTAGGGGTGGCTGGCAGTAGCGTTGGAAACGGGCTTGCCAATGGGCTTAGAAATGGGCTCTCCGATGGGCTCTGAGTTCTATTTTGTTTTTTAATTCATTAACCGAGGCGGGCAGTGCAACCGCCTCGGTTAAGTGTTGACACCAGAAGTGGCAAACGGTTATACCGCAAGCGTACGGTAGTCAATGTAGCCTTCACCGGGAGTATTCCAGGTATCGTGATTTCCATGGGGAACGCGAAGTGAATTAACTAGGCTTTAGATCGTTAGGTGATGATCAAAGGGTCCAGGATAATGGGGTAGAGAGGTCTAACTAGTATTAATGCCTGGTCTTTGGTAATTAAGTATAGTCAAGGTTTTTCACCTAACTCTTTACTGAGGGCGATACCCGAAAAGGAGGATTGAGTTAACGAGGTTTTTCACCTCCCCGTCTCCTAAGCGACTACCCTGCTCAGCCCAACTATTATTTGCAACTTGCCTACAACAGATGCGAGGAGCTTTCCGCCTAGCGAGGACTGTCACTCTCACACTAGGTGTCTACACAACTGCGACAAGGAGTCCACACTGGCAAGAAGTAGTCTAGACACCACGTCTAAACTAGCTCTTGCTACCCTAAGCTTAGCTAAAGCTAAGAGCACTCAAGATCAAGCAATGTGCCAGTAAAGGATTCTTATACTTAAAGTACCAGACCAAATATTAAATACTAGAAAAGACTCAGAAGTAAGACTTACAAGAAGACCTGCTTCCGCTGAGGTGCTCCGCGAAGAAGACTCCCGACAGGCCGGGACTCCTCCTTGGAACTCCTCACTCTCTACTCACTATGATAGCACTAAGCTACTAAAGTAGTTTACTCCTAAGATACATGACATTTAAGTGAAGGAATAGGGGGGTATTTATAGTGGGAGATGGAGTAGGGGCTACTCCGGTGCCACGTCAGCGATCCACGTCATCTTCATCATGCACCATTGGATCAAACCGACTTCACAACCGCCATCTGATCAACGGTAGAGGCAAACTAACATGTGCAACATGTGGGCAAGGTCGGTGGGAGGCCAACCGACCCTGGAACCGCCATGAAGTGGGGTCGGCCGACCCCCTATCTGGCTGGTTGGGCCCACCTGCAGTGTCCTGGAGGCTCTCTGATGTCGGTGGAGTTGAGCTGACCTGTGGGACCCACCAAAGTGGGGTCGCCCGACCCCAATTCTATGGGGTTAGGGTGTCAGCCCTGTCCTACATGTCTTCCTCTTCATGACTATAATGTTGTCTTGGTTACTGGTGTCACTGATCTTTAGTTATTCACCCCTTCTTAGTGTTTGGACCCTTGAAAAGTACCTGTTCTTACTCCTGCAACCAAATAGTAGCATGTACATGTGGAACTAGGTTATATGTACCTATATTACTACTTTGTTTGGTTGTTTTCTCCCAAAATGAGTCTTATGTTGACGGTTATGATAGTAGAAAACATGGTATAAATACCGTCAACAAGACCCCCCACACTTGAGTCTTTGCTCGTCCTCGAGTAAAGGTTAAAAATGAGTGATCAATGGTTTCTAACTTAAGATAGTAGTGAGCATAAAATGCTAGTTCGAACATAGTTCATCCAAATGGGTTTTTGTGTAAGTGTCTAGCATATATCCTTCAGAGGTTGAGAAAAGGAACAACTCTCAGAACAAGATCAAATTCCAATTTCATATTCTTGGTACTTAGAGTTTTTATGACACTTTTTAAAATAAGTCACATAGTTCAATCCTACTCCTCATTTAGCGCTCTAGATCACTCAAAGTTTTTTTTTTAGTAGTCCTCACCAAGGCATGAATGCCAACTTGTTTCATCCTATAATTATAGGCTTATATGGGGCTTGGTAGGGATAAACAAGGTAGCATACTCTACTTTGCAAATATTGTTAAGTCAAAAACAAGGATCCAAAGAGAGGAGTGTCATAGTCATAGATCAAGATGTGCAAGTGTGTTATATGGTGGACTAGGTTGCTCCTTTATTTACTACACTCTCTCTACTTGTATATTGAGACATGGCTAGATTTTCTTTTTCTTCGAGCTTTATGTGCTCAATTTTTTTTTTCATGGACTTCCACATGTCCATCTTTTCTTTTTCTTTTATTTTGCCAAGCCCTTTTATGTCTCATTTTCTAATCAATATTTAGAGAGGTGTTCTAACACTTAGAGTATGGAGCAACCTATTTAGTGGATGCACAATACATGTGGTTGCGTACTTCCAGTGTAGAAGCAGCATATATATATGTGGTGTGTACGTGATCTTGATCTTGTGACTATGATACAACTCTCACTAGGGTCAACAAGGTTTTGACAAAACTCATTACAAAAGCAGGTTGCATTTCATAAAATGGTTACTTGAATATCTAAGTGTATGGCTTTTAGTGGGAATTTCTTGCTAATGAGGAGTAAATGATACTATGGTTTTGTGATATTTTTGAAACAAATCTCTAAGTACCTTGAATAGAAATGTTATGAATTCTTAGCCAAGAGTTATATCACTTTCATCAACAACTTAGTCAATATGGTTCCTATAGATTTTTACCCATGAGGATGAACAATTGTAAGAACTATACTTTATGTCACTATTTCTCTTAAATCATGTACCAGTTCACTTTTTATTTTGCAAACAAGTTTAAACTATCAAATTTTATTTTAATTGTGACACAAAGGTAAAGAATTGGACAGACTGAGAGGGGGAAGAATTAGCAAACCGGGCAGGAAAGATGTCTTTCGTCGTATAGAAGCTGCCTGGTGGGCCCAGGGCTCCATGGAAGGGTCGGCCGACCCCACCTGGAGGTTCCTGGCCCTGCCACTCGATTCTACGTCCCTCGGGAAGTCTTTCTGCACTTGTGTTGTTTCCTTTTGCCATAGAAAGGGGGTCGGGCGACCCCCTCATCGCGCCTGTTTTTGGTGCCATGACGTGCCGAGGTGTATGCAGTGTTGTTCCATGCTCACGGCAGTTCAGAGATGAAGTTGGGGGGTCGGGCGACCCCCCCACACTTGCAGTTTTCGTGCAGCTGAACTTACAACAGAGAGAGATGATCAAATGCAGACGTCCTGCTGGTGGCAACACACCAGCAGGACCAAAAACAACTCTATTAAATCAAATTTCAATTGTATAGGCACTTTTACATTGTGAAATTCAAAGTGACAAATTGGAAAATAAAATTGAGTAATCAAACCTAAATAATCAAATAGTGCCTATAACCTAAACTAACTAATTTATTTAGGGAGATGGAGGTTTGAGGAGATCCTCCCGCCCAATTGCTTGTGCCAAACGCTTGATTTTAGCGCTGGTGCTAATGCGCAGGTGGCGGAAGTGATCTTCTAACTCAAGATTCTCCATCCTGAGCTCCGACACTGTCTCCTCTAAGATCCTATTTTTCTTTCTAAGGCTAGCTGTGACTTCCAGGAGCTTCTCGATGTCGCCTTTTTCTGGATCTTCTTTGTATTTGCCAGGCGCACCGTTGATCGGAGGTGGATCCATCTTCCGCCGGATGGATGGACTTGCTGACGAGTCAAAGGACTCTCGCAACTCCATCTTTTCCTTAGAGTTCAACGGCGGGATCAGCACCTTCCCCTTTCCCGGCCCACCGCCCACCACTTGGTGGTTCCTCCAAAAGGTTGGGGTGGACGGCGAGTAGGGAGAGGTGTGGATCGTGTCGGAGGAGATGGTGATGGCCTGCTTGGTGGCCATCGGCGCCTTCTCCCACAGCGCAAGTTGGCCCGTGGTAGGTCGAACCGGCGTTACGGCTCGAGCAGGGGACTTGCCGATGCCCCTGCGCGGTGTGAGCGAACGAGAGGCCGACGCGGAGCGCTGGGTCACCCGGGGCGAGGTCGGGCGACCCCTCTTGGGGTCGGGCGACCCCCACATGGGGCCCGTCGGCCCTCCAGCCGGCGGCACCATGGCTAGTGGTTCAGGCTCCAGCACGTTGACGACTAGGGCAAACTTCAGGCTCTCAGTTAGAGACCTTTGCGGACGTGGGGAGTTGGAGCGAATGGCTTGGTTGGAAGATTTAGTTGGAGGAGCCCTGGAGATGGATCTCTTGGCAAGGAATGGAGGCTAGGAGAGTCTGGTTCGAGGTGAAGATGAGAAGGAATGAATTGAGAGGAGGAAGAAGAAGAAGAGGGGGGATAAATAGATGTGTTTGGAGCCTGAGAGTTTGAATTTTGAAAAGGAGCGTCGTGGAACGTTTGAGGGACGATCCGAGACTCCAGGGGATTTCAAAACTCAAAATATTGGGGGTCGGGCGACCCCTATATTTCAGGATTTTGAATTTCACCACCGAACTCTATTCATTCCCCTCTTTCTAAACCTATTCCCCCTTGGGCCAAAACCCCTAGAAGAGGGGTCGGCCGACCCCCATTTGGGGTGTTCGGCGGCCCAACTTCGATCCTACATCATCTAAAACCCTTTTAAAACCTATTTCCAAACAAAAGGAACTAAATATATTGGTTTAGCAAAATTTTTTTTTAACAAAAGGAGGTAAAAAGAAGGACATGTGGATTTTAAGACTTTATGTCAGATTCAAATTCTATCATATCAACTTCTTTTTCTAAAGGTTCATGTTCATGGAAAACTTTAAGACGATGACCATTTACCTTAAAGATGTTGCCGTCGTCGTCCCGCAGTGTTACCGCTCCATGAGTCGCGGCGTCAACAACGAAGAATGGTCCTTCCCATTTGCTCCTTAGCTTTCCATGGCCAAATAACTTGACCCTTGAGTTGAACATGAGAACCTTATCCCCAGGATGAAATTCGTTTTGCTTGATCCTTTTATCATGCCATCTTTCTGTTCTCTCTTTGTAGATCCTGGCATTGTGATAGGCTTTATCTCTCCATTCTTCTAGTTCGGAGATTTGGAGCTTTCTATTTCTTCCGGCCGAGGGCAAATCCATGTTCCATTTCTTGATTGCCCAGTGAGCTCTATGCTCTAGCTCTACCGGTAGATGGCATGTCTTACCGTATACAAGTTGGTATGGTGTCATACCAATTAGGGTCTTGTATGCGGTCCTGTATGCCCAAAGTGCATCTGGTAGATGGCTTTTCCAGCCGGTTCCCATCTTAGTGACAGTCTTCTGCAGAATGTTCTTGATTTGTTTGTTAGATGTTTCTGCTTGTCCGCTCGTTTGAGGGTGATAGGGTGTTCCAATGTTGTGCCTTATCCCCACTTCAGCTAAGAACCGTCGGAATCTTCTGTCAATGAAGTGGCTCCCTCCATCACTGATAACTAGTCTGGGGGTGCCGAAGCGTGGAAATATGACTTCCTTGAACATCTTTATCGAATGTGTAGAGTCGGCTGCTCTGCAGGGCATTGCTTCGACCCACTTGGACACATAGTCTACTGCCACTAGGATGTACTCACACCCTTGTGACAAAGGGAATGGCCCCATGTAGTCTATGCCCCAAGCATCGAATATCTCGACTTGTAAGTTGTTTGTGAGTGGCATTGCATCACGAGTATTGATGTTCCCATGCTTCTGACACCTTGCACATCTCCTCACGAAGTTCTTTGTATCTTCGTACATGGTAGGCCAGTAGAATCCACTCTGCCATATCTTGGCATGGGTCCTGAATGCTCCATAGTGGCCTCCGTACTCTGCCCCATGGCATTTTCCCATTATTTTTACTGCCTCATCCATGGGAACACATCTCCTGAGTATGCCATCTTGACAGACTCTGTAGAGGTAAGGATCATCCCATAGGTGCACCCTACTCTCTTTAACAAGCTTCTTCTTGTCTACCCCAGGTGGTATGTATCCGGACGCCAGGTAGTTGACTATGTTTGCATACCATGGGTAGGCTTCTGAAACTCGGAGGAGTGTGTCGTCTCGAAGGTAGTCATTGATAGGTGGATCCTGTTTATCCTCGATTTGCATCCTAGACAAGTGATCGGCTACCGAGTTTTCTACTCCCTTTTTATCTCTAATTTCTAAGTCAAATTCTTGGAGTAGTAGGATCCATCTTATTAATCTTGGTTTAGCATATTTTTTAGTGAGCAAGTATTTTAGAGCTGCGTGATCGGAGTAAACAATCACCTTTGCTCCAACTAAATAAGATCTAAACTTGTCTATAGCAAACACTACAGCCAACAGTTCTTTTTCAGTTGTTGCATAATTCAGCTGTGGTCCTGTTAGTGTTTTGCTAGCATAAGATATTGCATGATGCTTCTTATCTTTAGTCTGTCCTAAGACAGCACCTACAGCGTAATCACTAGCATCACACATTATCTCAAAAGGTAGCGACCAATCAGGGGGTTGAATGATTGGTGCAGAGATAAGTGCTTTCTTAAGATAGTAAAAGGAATCCAAGCACTCATCATTAAAATCAAAGGGTGCATCCTTAGCTAACAGGTTTGTTAAAGGTCTAGCAATTTGAGAGAAATCTTGTATGAACCTTCTATAAAAGCCTGCATGGCCAAGAAAGCTACGGACGCCCCTAACATTTGTGGGAGGAGGGAGCTGTTCTATAACTTCAATTTTAGCTCTATCTACCTCTATCCCACGTTCGGACACTCTATGTCCTAACACTATCCCTTCTCGAACCATAAAATGGCACTTTTCCCAGTTCAAGATCAAGTGCTTCTCTTGGCACCTTTGTAAGACTCGGTCCAGGTTCTTTAGGCAATCATCAAAAGTTTTCCCATAGACGGAGAAGTCGTCCATGAAAACTTCCATGATTTCCTCGATCATATCGGAGAAGATGGACATCATGCACCTTTGAAAAGAGGCAGGAGCATTGCATAGGCCAAAAGACATGCGCCTATATGCATATGTTCCGTAGGGGCATGTGAATGTAGTCTTACTTTGGTCGTCGGGATGGATTGGGATTTGATGGTAACCCGAATACCCATCAAGGAAGCAGAAGAAAGAGTGTTTGGCTAACCGTTCCAGCATCTCATCGATGAATGGCAACGGAAAGTGGTCTTTCTTAGTGGCCTTGTTAAGTTTTCGGTAGTCTATGCACATTCTCCATCCCGTGACGGTCCGTTGAGGAATGAGTTCATTGTTGTCATTTTTAACGACCGTCATTCCTCCTTTCTTAGGAACTACTTGAACGGGGCTGACCCACTCACTGTTCGGAACAGGGTAGATTATGCCCGCATGCAATAGTTTTAAGACCTCTTTCTTCACAACTTCTCTCATCGCATTATTTAGCCTTCTCTGAGGCTCCTTGGAAGGTATAGCATTGGGTTCGATAGGGATGCGATGAGTGCAGAGTGCAGGACTAATTCCCTTAAGGTCTTCTAACGAGTATCCTAAGACAGAGCGGCGTTCTTCTAAGACGGTGATGAGTTTGGTGACTTCTTCTTCTGTCAGTTGATCGCTAATGATTACCGGAGTCTCTCTATCACCATTAAGGAAGGCGTACTTAAGTCCAGAGGGAAGTGGCTTAAGTTCTATAGAGGGTTTTGGTGGTGGTTTAGATTCATCCAAGTCTAATGGTTCTTCTAATTTGTTCTCTTCTTCTTGGATGAAGTTTTCGGCGTCTTCTTCTAAGTCAGGCTGAGAAGTGTCCAGAAGAGATGCCGATATCACCTCCTCTATTGGGTCAGGCTCGGGCGGGGTCTCGGCTTTAGAATTAATAGAGCCGGCAAAAGGCATAGAAAGGTCTAAGGCCCTTCCCGAGGTTACCCTTGAAACGCCCTTCATGAAATCCATTTAGGAACCTCATGATGGGGTGCCTGATTAACAAGTCAACTTCTTTCATATCAAAGATAAAGAAGTTTAGCAGAATGTTGACTTTGTTAATGGAGACAGGAATATTCTGTGCAATCCCACAACTCTCGACCATTTCCCCAGAGGGTAATTTAAGAAATTTGCTGGTCGGGGTTAATGGTTCCTCGCCTAGGAGTGTCAGTACTAATGACTTGGACATTAGGCTTACTCCTACAGCAGGGTCATAAAGGGATTCTATAGGAGTGGAGTTTATGACACAGGGAATGGGTGTAAAACTCGAGAGAAGTTTGATGACATCAGATGATGTCTCAGCTTCTCTAAACCATTCATTACTCATAATAGCCGTGAGTTCTTGGGCAGTTGCCCTGAGGTAACCAGCCTCAAGATGAGCTGGGATATGGCTATTCGGAGCTCTGCGTGCTGTAGATCTCCTTTGCACAGGTTGATTCGAGACATTGCCAAAATCGGCAAATAGATCAGTCTCGATGTTAAGTGGGTAATCCAAGGGATGAATTACTTCTTCCCTTGGAGGTGCTTGTGGTATTGGTTCAGGTTCGACAGCTTGGGTTGCGGCTAAAGGAGTTTTGGCTGTCGAAGGTTCATCCCTAGGAGTTCGATCTTCCTCAGGAGCTTCAATATGATCATCAGTGTAAGGGGTATTCTCGAGAATAGTCCCAAGAATGGCCTTACCTTCACTGATAGGTAAATGAAGGAATGCTCCCTTAGAGGCTAAATCAAGGAATTGTGCGGATTGTTGGCTAAGTCCGAGGTAAAAATGTTGCATAAGAATTGGCTCGGTTATACCTAAGTCTGGGCCAGATGATGTTAAGTTGGTGAGACGCGCCCAGGCCGCACCTAGAGACTCCTTCCCTTCTTGCTTGAAGTCTAGGACTTCTCTACGGAGACGAGCTATTCTAGAGATGGGAAAGTAGGTGAGGCAGAATTTGGCTTGCAGCTTTTCCCATTCTCCTCCTACACTACCTGCATAGCGAGTGTACCACCGTCTGGCCTTTCCTGTCAAAGAGAACGGAAAGAGCTTCCACTTGAGGGTAACTCGCCTCATCCCTTGGATGTGGATGCATGAACAAAGTTGTTCGAAATCTCGTAGGTGTGTATAAGGATTTTCATCTCCTTCTCCCGAAAAGGGATTCTCCTGAACCATCGCTACGAGACTCGGGCGAAGCTCATAGTGACAGGCCAAAATGGCTTTTGATGAACTCGCTGGCTCCAACTCAGCGCCCGTTGGAGCAGCGTAATCGAAGAGGGTTGTTTGATCCATTTGGATATGTGTATAAAGTTTTAAATCAAACAAAGATAACTTAACGATTTTTTTTTGTCCTAGTTAAAACAGCTACCGTTCCCCGGCAACGGCGCCAGAAAGCTTGTTGACACCAGAAGTGGCAAACGGTTATACCGCAAGCGTACGGTAGTCAATGTAGCCTTCACCGGGAGTATTCCAGGTAGCGTGATTTCCATGGGGAACGCGAAGTGAATTAACTAGGCTTTAGATCGTTAGGTGATGATCAAAGGGTCTAGGATAATGGGGTAGAGAGGTCTAACTAGTATTAATGCCTGGTCTTTGGTAATTAAGTATAGTCAAGGTTTTTCACCTAACTCTTTACTGAGGGCGATACCCGAAAAGGAGGATTGAGTTAACGAGGTTTTTCACCTCCCCGTCTCCTAAGCGACTACCCTGCTCAGCCCAACTATTATTTGCAACTTGCCTACAACAGATGCGAGGAGCTTTCCGCCTAGCGAGGACTGTCACTCTCACACTAGGTGTCTACACAACTGCGACAAGGAGTCCACACTGGCAAGAAGTAGTCTAGACACCACGTCTAAACTAGCTCTTGCTACCCTAAGCTTAGCTAAAGCTAAGAGCACTCAAGATCAAGCAATGTGCCAGTAAAGGATTCTTATACTTAAAGTACCAGACCAAATATTAAATACTAGAAAAGACTCAGAAGTAAGACTTACAAGAAGACCTGCTTCCGCTGAGGTGCTCCGCGAAGAAGACTCCCGACAGGCCGGGACTCCTCCTTGGAACTCCTCACTCTCTACTCACTATGATAGCACTAAGCTACTAAAGTAGTTTACTCCTAAGATACATGACATTTAAGTGAAGGAATAGGGGGGTATTTATAGTGGGAGATGGAGTAGGGGCTACTCCGGTGCCACGTCAGCGATCCGCGTCATCTTCATCATGCACCATTGGATCAAACCGACTTCACAACCGCCATCTGATCAACGGTAGAGGCAAACTAACATGTGCAACATGTGGGCAAGGTCGGTGGCAGGCCAACCGACCCTGGAACCGCCATGAAGTGGGGTCGGCCGACCCCCTATCTGGCTGGTTGGGCCCACCTGCAGTGTCCTGGAGGCTCTCTGATGTCGGTGGAGTTGAGCTGACCTGTGGGACCCACCAAAGTGGGGTCGCCCGACCCCAATTCTATGGGGTTAGGGTGTCAGCCCTGTCCTACATGTCTTCCTCTTCATGACTATAATGTTGTCTTGGTTACTGGTGTCACTGATCTTTAGTTATTCACCCCTTCTTAGTGTTTGGACCCTTGAAAAGTACCTGTTCTTACTCCTGCAACCAAATAGTAGCATGTACATGTGGAACTAGGTTATATGTACCTATATTACTACTTTGTTTGGTTGTTTTCTCCCAAAATGAGTCTTATGTTGACGGTTATGATAGTAGAAAACATGGTATAAATACCGTCAACATTAAGGTCACGATTAACCGTGACCTTTGATCCGAGGCGGTTACAAAAACTGCCTCGGTAAAGGCTTTTTGCCCGCCTCTGTAAAAAGATTCTATAGTAGTGCATGCAACATCATTCGAATTTAGATTACACAAAGCATGTGTCAAATGTTTGCACTTGTGAAACTAAGACCAATGCTAACACTCCACTATCTTTACTTCAAAGAAAGAGGTAGTAGTTGTTGAAGTAAAGTAGTAGTAAGTTGTACTAAGTAGTATTAAGTAGTAGTACTACTACTAACTAGTAGAAAGTAGTAGTACTAAAGTATGAGTTGTAGTAAGTAGTCGGAAGTAGTACGTTCTAGGGTAAAAGTAGGTAGTAGGTAGTTGGCAGTAGGACTTTTGATATACCCCTGTGAACTCGTGCTTGAGTTTCAATCTACTACCATTCTTCGTCTTACTCTTCTCATATCTCCAATCATAATAATTGGGATCTTTCAGATACTTCTTATAAGCACTATACAAAAAACCAGTAGTGTCAACAACAATTTGAACAAGTATATATGTTACCTAGAAATTAATGAATCCCACCACTTACTATCTCAATACGCTTTCAAAATGTTTATACTGGCTTTGTTTGTATTACACATAGAGTCAAATATACAGGCCCTTCCATCCTGAGGATAGATTATGAATGAAATCAAGTGGCCCATGATACCCTTGCTGCACCATTCACACAATGTAGAATTGAAATATTCAAATATGACAAGTCATAATCCCATGAGCTATATATATGTTACAAGTATCTTATTGACTTACCTGAACTAGTGGGCGGCCATGATAGACCCATTTCCCTTGACCTTCTTCATGGCTTCATAGATATACAAGCCTGCCTAGTACTTATACTCGATTTGCGCATCTACCTACAATTGCTTTCTCTCCTCCTCGTTCAAGTTCACTAAGTCTGGACTATCATCTGGTATATCATAACACACGATGGTTCTCTTAGAAATATGCATCGGGGAGAGATAGATAATACCCTTGTTCAATTCCTTGCTTACATAAGCCTACATCCTGCAAGGTGAAGTCGCCATGGCATTAATAGTTTAATTTCCATAAAGTACCTTAAAAGGTGAAGTTGTGTCAAAGTCGTAATGAACTTACATGGAAAATATGGTGACTTGGGAGACATCGAGGTCTTTTGACCTCAATAATCGATGCATGTCGTGGAAAGGTACAATGACTTCACCATCCATAGGCATGTGGAAGAGGTCTGCTAGAATATTGATGACAAAGCTATTCAATCTAGCTTTTGCCACTTCCACATACCAGATATGGAACCTCCTTATCTCCCACCTCTCTGAACTTCCCATGCATGTAGTTTTAAGGGCAATCATCTGACTGGCACTGGCGGTGTTTTTGGCCTACAACACATATCGGGCTTAAGATGTTAGCGAGTCAAAAAGCATATAAGTGACTATGTTCAGGCTACCAAACCTTTCAAATGTAGTTGAGTATGAGTGCTTATTGGCTATTTTATAAGCCACCCAAGTTGTCTTATTGTGGTTCCAAGGTATGGCCTCCACTTCCTATTCATCTGCAGGCTTCCTCGGTGGGGAAGGACACTTGCTTGAGCCCTTGTTTGAACCACCTGCAGACGGTGGTGTCACATCGCCTAGTGCTACCCTTATGCCTCCATGTGGACTACTATTGTCGGCAGGCGGATCATCTCAAGGACTGCTTCCTAGGCCACTAGCACTATCATTGCCATTGCCGCCATTGTCATCATCGTCATCGCCATCACCTAGGTCATCACCCGGTGGAGATAACAATGGGTGCGAGAGCTGTGACAATGACATGGGCATCTCGAACAAGAGATCTGCCTTGTTCCAAAGCACCCATGTGCCAAGAGCAGCAACGATCATTGTGTAGCCTTCTCCAGTTGGAATGTTGAGCTCCTCTTACTGATATTCTGGGTTCGTCCACGCCACGTCCACCATGCACTAATCAGGTGGGATGGGCTTTCCATTGTACAAGGCATTGCTGCTCCCTGGGCAACTTCCTTCCTCTTCCTAACCCTGCCAAAGGGCACCTGGAGCATGCACAATGTAGGTTTTGTGATGTCATCGACTAGGTACCTTGGGAGTTGTTCAGTACCAAGAACCATCTGACCTTGTACCCTGGATGGACACTCTTGTTGTTGATGCAAAAGCTGATCTGCAAACACAAAGGGCTAATACCCGATTTATACGTTAAGGCGTGCCAGCCGATTTGACCTTACTATCGGCAAAGGTGATAACTCGAATACTTTGGTCCTGACATCAGCGATGCGCCCGGATGTCACGGCCAAGAGGTATTCACGCGGAACTCGAGAATACGCTGAGCTTAAGTCGACGAACTCTTAAGAACTCGTAATAAAAAAGGAAAATATGACGAAGTCGTCGAAAAAGTAGATGTTGGAATATGAGTAAAAATTTGTGTTTCATTGATTGATAGATATCTCATTACAAGGCCCTAGGGTCTACATTTATACCCTGCCCAAAGAGCTACAATCAGACACGACTAGGACTCGAGTTCCAAATTAAACAGAATCCGTATACAAAACGAATTAAAATATCTATGGAAAACATAAAACTATCCTCCCGTAACAAACCGGGACACCACCATAGATCAATCGTCAACCTTTATGTTCTCCTTCCGAGTCATCGGCAGACTCCTCATCATAGCCATCGGCAAAGACTAACGCTGACCATCAGCACGAATGCGTCACCACTTCTGGACTTAGCCACATTCGGCTGTCTCTTCATCGGCAACCACCCTCATCGGCAACTCCCCTGCAGACCAATTACTGTTGCCCCATCTTGCCGATCTATACTTTACCGATTCCTGGGTACGTGTCCAAAAACGGTGTCAACACATGCCCCCAAATTTCGGAGTATAAAATCATTAATGCTCCAAAATTCTCTGCAGTAATGATGCCTTTCCGCAATTAATTCTCTCAATTTGGTAACCGACCGTTGAAATCGAACAACCCTGGCTCGATTCTTCCGCAGATTCCTCGAATTCCTCAACCTCCCAAACTCGACATCTCCACTTTATTCGCCCATCGGCAATATTACCGTTAGAAGGAGCTGCCGATGGACCGACCAGGAGATTTTGCACAGTGAAATATCTCCAAAACCACGGCCGCCTGCTGTCAAATCACATGTGCAATCCCTTGATTATCGTGCGAACAGTTACCATATCCATCTGAACACTCTTGGATTTTACGGATGCTGCAAAGAGATAAGTCAGATTTGCCCCTGCCCGTTTTGTCCTATAAATACTTCCTTCTCCGGTACTCCTTCTCCATCTTGTCATTCTACAGCCCAAAACATGCTTTCACGGCGGCGACACCACCCAAGGTTTTCAAGATCTTCAACGAAGGCCTTTCTCCACCAACCCCAAAGTCTTTGATCATCTTCCTTGCGAGGAAATGGCCATCAACTTCACTGTTCCTGAGGTCAGTTCACCACCCCGTCTTTTGCACTTTTACCATATCCATACTCATCCGCAATTCATCTTACTGAACATTCCTCTCCTTTTTCCTTTGTTCTTCTTTTTATCCTTAAAAACTTCTAGGATTTGTCTAATAAGATTGTCATTCCTACCGATCAACCCCATCTCCAATGCCTTGGTCCACTAGGGAACATAGATCCCACCGATCTTATAAACGCAGAGACAAACAGAATCCCTTTCAGAGCCGAGAATTTTTCTTTAGATCTATGGAAAGACGCCTTCCGTTCCTGGCCCAGTCCTACTAAGGGATGGAAGGATTGGTTTCTGAGAGTCACTAATTCAAATGAAGTCCAATGGGGTGAACGGAAATTAGATCAGTACATTAGATTGTCTCTTGCCGATATGGAGAGAAATGAGTCGCTACTGATAGCTGCCTCATACTTTTGGTCAGACACACTTAATGCTTTTGTTTTCGACCATGGCCCTACTTCTCCCACTCTTGCCGATGTGCTTATGCTCACTGGCTTAGATGTATCCACTGCCGATAGTAGTCACATATTTGACACCAAACCTAGCGCTAAGGTGGAAACTCGCTCTATCGGCGGTTGGTCTGGGTACATTCAGAAGTACCGTAGAACAGGGCCTGTCAACATAAAGGAACAGACCACCTTCCTGAACATGTGGTTAGACAAATTTGTATTCTGCGGTCGATCGGCACGACCAACCTCTGTCTACCTATCGGCAGCAGAGAGATTAGCTAATGGTGGCCGATTTCCCCTCGGACGTTACCTGCTTGGCTCTGCCTATCATCTTCTCCACCAAGTAGCCAAGAAACTCCTGATCGGCCAACCCATCGGCAACTTAGGGGGCCCTTGATGGTTCATCAACATGTGGCTTAGCCTCCATATGCACAAACGCCTGGAATTCAACCTCTTTGCACAGCGTTTCCCCAGGGATATAGCAGAGGATCATGAGTTAGATGAAGAAGAATCGGCAACCCATCCCCCCTTAAACTATGGTGAAGCTGTCATAGTTTTGCCTGGTACTGGAGGCAATGGAGATCAAGTCAGCCGATTCTTTCAGACTCTTTATGAGGGTCTGACCAAAGAACAGCGAGCATGGATGCCTTATGAAGATCTAGACACCAGATTTCCTCTGACCTTTCACCCCTTCGATGATGCTCTCAATAAAGACCATGAAGTGATGATGGTAATTATCACTCCAAGAGCCATACTAGTAAACTTCTTCCGCAGTGGGAAAGCCTCCAACCGGACCTATGAATTCTACAACCCATCGGCACTAGCCCGTCAACTAGCCTTCGGACAGCTGCCAATTGCACTTTGTTATGCCGATGTGATAAAACCTAGGGAAACTATTACTAGTCTTGTCGAGTGGACCAGAATAGCTCAACTGCCACCAAACACCGATACAGATGCCAATTTATCAGATTGGATCCCGACCCTCTTTATCACTCAGGCATACAAACAATGGTGGGAAGAATGGAAAGAGCACCTGTTCTGCAGATCGGCTCTTATATACCATGGCATGATTGACCCTCAATACAAAGTCCCTGATAACACTGTAAGTATTTTTAAAACCGATGTTTCAATCCTTCCATTTTTACTTCCATCGGTAACTCACTTTCTGTGTAATATTACAGGTTGATAACACACCCCCAACGGTCAGCAGGAGTTGTAAGCCGATCGAGCTCCTTCCATCGGGTCCGATTTCTTTGATCGGCAACAACTCTCCATCCCTAGCCGCTATAATGCATCGGGGTGTACGTCTCAAGAAAGTCACCACCAAGCGGACGAATGCATCTCCATCGGTAGCTGCTACTGCTCTGGCACAAGCCTTCAAGGTACATTCTCTAATTCTTTTATTCATACCAATCTCATTCTTATACCTATCACACTTGTACTCATAAACTTCTTATTGTTGTATCAGCACACTGGCACATCGGCAAAGACCAGAAGTACAACTGACGATGCCCCCAGTCCAGTCAACCGAAGAGAAAAGGTTCCAAGAGTACCAGATTACAAGCAAAGCGCCAGAGAACAGCGACACCTTCTCCTCCCCCAGTATCTCCAATCCCAATAGAATCATCCCCTTCTTCTCCAGAAATTACTCAGCAGATTCCATCGCCCCTTCAACTACAAGAAGAACCCCAAGTGGAAGAACTCCAGCTAGAGGTACCTCAGCCAGAAGAAATACCGACTGATGTAGACGAGCAGACCACCGATCCAGCAAGCCTAATCATAGCATCGGTAGTCTCCTCAATTCAGACAAGCACTGCGCCCCCTCAAGGTAATATACTTTCCATTTACTACCGATGAACTTTCCACTTTACTAATCACTTATGTCAATCTTTCAGCTGACATAGTTTCATCGGCGATTCCAGCCGATCAGCCTGTGGTTCCATCGGCGTCATCTAGTCAGAGGCGAGAGATGACCCTGAAACAAGTAAGTTACCCAATCTCTATTTATATTGTTTATCAATGCTTGATCATAGAGTAACTCATTTTATTTCTCCTTTTCAGGAACAAGACTCTCCTGACAGCCTGTTCTCCTTTGCCATCGACATCTCTGAAGATGAAGGCGAGGAGGCAAGTTCTTCTCGAGCTATTGGAATCTCATCGGCAGAAATCAGAGCAAAGTTCTAAGAATTGTCGGCCCTCCTTCATCAAGCCACGGCCCAATTGGTCGACGACTCCGACCCGGCCAAGGCCTTGTTCAAGACTCTCAGAGGTCACATCCTTGCCGATGCCGAGGAAGTCCTTTTTCAGGCTGCACACTTAGAGAGTCGTCAGCTGCAGTATCAAAAGGCTGCCCAGCGTCTTGCCGATAGAGCTGCTCACGCTCAACTCTCAAAGGAGATGATGAAAGTGAAGCTCCTCGCCGATGAGAAGCATAAGAGCATCGGCATTCTGAAATCCTCGGGAGATGTATTGAAGCACAAGATTTCTAACCTATCGGCAAAGAGAGAGGCCGTCTTGACAGAACTCAAGCAGGTAGAAGAAGCTTTGTCCCAAGCTCAACAAGAAGAAAGCCAGCTGCCTGAGGCGATCAAGCTTCTTGAACAAGAGCGAAATTTCAAAACTCGCAAAGCACTGCAGATGAAGAAGAAGCTGAAGCCAGTGGAGGGCTCTGCCGATGACGATATGAAGGAGATAGAAGAAGCCAACCAGATCCGTCTGCACGCCATATCAACGATCCAGCCTTTGTTACACATGTGAATTTTTCATCGGCGACATATTTGCTCTTTTCTTTTAAACACTCCTAATATTTTGGTCTAGCCGATAGGACTGTTATCAGCACCTTTTAAAACATTAAGTCCGGCCCCAGATACACTTTTGATTCAGCCGATAGGAATGTTATCGGCACTTAAACTTTCATGCATCAAGCCATATACTGGGTAATATCTCTTTAAATTTTTGCCGTTCAATGCCCTGGGAAATTCAACTCCTTCGAGAGTTTCTAAGATATAGGCGTTGCCAGGAGCAGATCGATTTATCCGATAGGGACCCTCCCAATTGGGAGACCACTTCCCAAATTTTGAACTTTTAGTCCCAATCGGTAAGATTAGTTTCCACACTAAGTCTCCATCGGCAAACTCCTTAGCCTTTACCTTCTTATCATACCATCTGGCAACTCTCTTCTTATTTTCTTCTATACTTATCAAAGCCCTTAGCCGATGCCCTGCTAGATCATCCAACTCGTCTGTCATCAAAGTAGTATAATCATCGGCAATCAATTGATCTTGAAAAGATAGTCACCTAGACCTAGTCTTAATTTCCCAAGGTAACACTGCATCATGTCCATACACCAACTGATAAGGTGAAACTTTGGTCGACCCATGACAAGCCATCCGATATGACCATAAAGCTTCATTCAACAATGTATGCCACCTCCTAGGATTTTCTTCAATCTTTCGTTTAACAAGCTTGATAATTCCTTTGTTAGATGCTTCGGCCTGCCCATTAGCTTGAGCATAACAAGGAGAAGAATTTAATACTTTAATTCCCATACCGATTGCGAACTCATCAAACTCCCCTCATGTAAACATAGTACCCTGATCGGTAGTAATTGTTTGAGGAATTCCAAATCGGTAAATAATATGCTCCTTCACAAAATCAATCATATTGGCCGATGTAACTTTCTTCAAAGGAAAAGCTTCAACCCATTTGGTGAAATAATCGGTGGCAACCAAGATAAACATATGTCCTTTGCTGGATGGCGGATAAATCTGGCCGATTAGATCAATAGCCCATCCCCTGAACGGCCAAGGTTTGATGATAGGATTCATAGCCGATGCGGGTGCTCTTTGAACATTGCCAAATTTCTGACATCCTTGACACCCCTTGAAATATTTAAAGCAATCTTCAAGTATGGTTGGCCAATAATACCCATTCCTCCTAATCATCCATTTCATCTTAAAAGCCGACTGATGTGCTCCACATACACCTTCATGGATTTCTCCCATTAAACTTTTAGCCTCATCATCACCTAAGCACCTGAGAAGAATCCCATCAATGGTTCGATAATATAATTCATCTTCGAGGAGCACATACTTGGTGGCTTGAAACCGAACACATCTCTCGACTTTCCTGGATGGATCCTTTAAATAATCAATGATCTCTCTTCTCCAATCATCGGCATCGATTGCCGATATTGCGTTTAACATGGGCTGATATCCCGAGGCATGCTGAGCCAACCGATTGGCCTCTTCATTATGCAACCGAGGAACATGCTCTAACCGGAAATCTTTGAACTCCTTTAATAATTGCATACTCCTTTCGGGATAAGTTATCAGGACTTCGCTTCGGCATTCCTAGCTTCCAGCCAATTGATTTATAACCAGCATAGAATCCCCGAAGATTTCAACAGCATCAGCATGAACTTCTCTTAGTAATTCCAACCCCTTTATCAAAGCTTGATACTCGGCTTGATTATTTGTTGACGTGGCAACAATCGGTAAGGAGAACTCATACTTCCTTCCCTGAGGGGAAATTAACACTATACCGATTCATGCCCCCCGGTCACACATGGATCCTTCAAAGAAGAGCGTCCAAGGTACAATTTCCAAAGTCTCCACTGTACCGCAATGTTGAGTTACAAAATCGGCCATAATCTGTCCCTTAACCACTTTAACTGATTCGTAACGCAAATCGAATTCCGACAGTGCCAAAATCCATTTACCGATTCTGCCACTCATGATCGGCATAGATAGCATATACCGGACCACGTCATCTTTGCATATAACAGTGCATTCGGCCGATAGTAAATAGTGCCTCAATTTAATACATGAGAAATATAGGCATAAACACAACTTTTCAATGGCCGAATACCTGGTCTCAGCATAAACCAATCTCCTGCTTAAATAGTAAATCACACGTTCCTTCCCTTCAAATTTTTGAATTAAAGCCGAACCGATGATCATCCCATCGGTAGACAAATATAACCTAAAGGGCTTTCCTTGCTGAGGTGGAATCAGAACTGGAGGATTTACCAAATAATTCTTGATTTCATCTAAAGCCAACTGTTGCTCCTTTCCCCATATGAACTCTTGATCGGCTTTCAATCTGAGTAAAGGACTGAAAGCACAAATTTTACCACACAAGTTAGATATAAATCTCCTGATAAAATTTACCTTGCCGATCAAGGACTGGAGCTCAGTTTTGTTGGTAGGAGCAACTATTTTATTGATAGCATCAATGGATCTCCTACTAATTTCAATCCCCCTTTGATGCACCATGAAACCAAGGAATTGTACTGCCGATACGCCAAATGCACACCTGTTAGGGTTCATCTTCAAACCATGCTTCCTTGTGCACTCCAACACCTTTCGCAAATCGACAAGATGTTTTGTGAAATCTCCAAACTTAACCACCACTTCGTCAATATAAATTTCCGCCAGCTTGCCGATGAACTCATGAAAGATAAAATCATAGCTCTCTGATAAGTAGCACCAGCATTTTTCAAGCCAAAGGTCATGACTATCCATTCGAACAACCCAACATGACCAGGTCATCTAAATACAGTCTTTGGAATATCTTCTTCAGCCATAAATATTTGATTGTATCCTGCATTACCATCCATAAAGCTGATGATCCGATGCCCAGCTGCAGCATCAACTAGCAGATCGGCAACTGGCATTGGGTAACCATCCATCGGCGTAGCTTTATTAAGATTCCTGAAATCAATGCAAACCCGAAGCTTCCCATTTTTCTTGTAAACTGGAACAACATTAGAAATCCACTCGGCATACCGACACTGCCGAATAAATTTAGCTTCAATAAGTTTGGTTATTTCTGCCTTGATATTAGGAAGAATATTAGGATTACACCGGCGAGCTGGCTATTGATGTGGCCGAAATCCAGACTTGATGGGTAACCGATGTTCAACAATTGATCGGTCCAAACCAGGCATCTCAGTATAATCCCAAGCAAAGCAATCTTTATATTTCTTTAACAAATCGGTTAACTACTGCTTACACTCAGAATTTAACTTAGCACTAATAAAAGTAGGTCTAGGCTTATCACCACTACCTATATCTACTTCTACAAAATCATCGACCGATGTGAATCCCTGGCCTAATTTTCCATCATCGGCGAACCTATCCATTAAAACTCCTCATCAGAACCGACTGCTTGGATCGGTGGAATTTCATAATCGGCAACTTTGAGGAATTCCTTCTCCCAAATTTCTCCCGAAATACATCTAGTCCTCTCATAGGTGTCTGCCTCTGCCGATGCGATGACGTAAGAAGAATCTCGTGGGACAATCTCAATCTTGTCACCTACCCATTGGACCAAGCACTGGTGCATTGTAGACGGGATGCAACAATTGGCATGAATCCAATCTCTCCCTAGCAGCAAATTATAAGCACCTTTTCCGCTGATCAGGAAGAAAGTTGTCGGCAAGGTTTTGCTGCCGATGGTCAACTCGACGTATATTGCCCCCTTAACTGGTGTTGACACCGTTTTTGGGTACGTGTCTAGGATGGCAGGATAAGGTGGCAGTACGATGTTTACAAAGCGGGTTGCCGATGAGGATGGTTGCCGATGAGGGAGAAGTTGAATGTGACAGGCAGTAATATGGTGCCGATGGCTAGATAAGAAAGTCTGCCGATGACTATGGCAAAGGATCTGCCGATGATGCAAAGGAGGAGTCTGGAAGCTGCCGGTCGTTATGTGGAGGAGTTTCGGTTTGTTACGAGGGATAGTTTTGTTATTTCCTTAATTATTTGCATCGTTTTGTATACGGATTCCGTGTAATTTGGAATTCGAATTCTAATCGTGTCTGGTTGTAGCTCTTTGAGCAGGGTATAAATATAGACCCTAGGGCCTTGTAAGAAGAATCAATCAGTCAATCAAACATACGTTTGTACTCATATTCCAGCATCTACTTTTCGACGACTTCGTCATACTTTTTTCCTTTTATTACGAGTTCTTAGGAATTCGTCGACTTAAGCTCGGCGTGTTCTTGTTGACACCATTTTTGGGCACGTGTCCAGGATGGCAGGACAGGGTGGCAGTACGATGCGGGTTGCTGGTAAGGATGGTTGCCGATGAGGGAAAGGTTGAATGTGACTAAGTCCTCAGGCAGTAATATGGTGCCGATGACCAAGTAAAAGGGTCTGCCGATGACTATGGCAAGGGGATTGCCGATGACGCGAAGGAGGAGTCCGGAAGCTGCCAGTTGTCATGTGGAGGAGTTTCGGTTTGTCACGAAGGATGGTTTTATTATTTCCTTAGTTATTCGCATCGTTTTGTATACGGGTTCCGTGTAATTTGGAATTCGAATTCTAATCGTGTCTGGTCGTAGCTCTTTGAGCAGGGTATAAATATAAGCCCTAGGACCTTGTAATCAGGACATCTATCAATCAATCAAATACACGTTTTTACTCATATTCCAGCATCTACTTTTTCGACGACTTCGTCATACTTTTTCCTTTTTACTACGAGTTCTTAGGAATTCGTCGACTTAAGCTCGGCGTGTTCTCAAGTTCCGCGTGAATACCTCTTAGCCGTGACATCCGGGCGCATCGCTGTTGTCAGGACTAAAGTATTCGAGTTACCACCTTTGCCGATAGTAAGGTTAAATCGGCTGGCACGCCTTAACGTTTGAATCGGGTATTAGCCCTTTGTGTTTGCAGATCAGTTTTGTATCTACACATCTTTTGGCACGCCCAGTGGGACAGATTCAAGATCAAGATCAACATGTCGATCTCTGACCTCGATCAAGACAACGTCATCCCCGTGACGGAAGCTAACCTCAAGGATGAGCAGAAGCAAGCTATTGCCCAAGCCATGGAAGAGTTCAAGCAGCAATGCCTGAAGTCTTTCAGCATAAACAGGAGCGGCGAAGTGGTCCAAAAAGATGCACTGCCGGCACCACGGCAGGTCACCTTTGACGCCAATCCTGGCAAGCTTCAAGACATGGTTGATAATGCCATCAATCGAGCGTTGATTAACCAAGCTGGTGTACTATCTAATACGGTTTTCAACGCCGTGGCAAGAACCTTCAAGGAAGGACAAATCCCGCCGGATTATGTGGGCCCTTCCCATCATCAACCCACGGCACCAGAGGTCACGGCTCCATCGGCTGCCTTGACAAGTGCGAGTGCACAGTCTGCCGTTCCTCCGAGTACATTGGGGACTACTGGTGCACTATCTATGCCGATGGCGACCAACCCACAAATTTCAGTTGGGCAGCATAAACTGACAACAGATATGTTGGCATCGGCAATGTCGGGATTAACTCTTCCTCCCAACTGGTGGGGTTATGGTATGCCTCCAGAGTTGACGCCGGGAACATCACAGATAGCTGACATGAGGGGCAAAACTCCTATGACATCGGCACCTTCCAACGTGCCGGTGAACCAGAGTCCTCGGTATACCACAACTACTACTGCAAGGCCTCACACTGGAAATCCTCAAGATTCAATGTTCCAGATGCCCAACGCATCGGCAGAGTCAATGCTAATGCAACAGAGGCCTATGGCCCAGTCGGGGTATGTCAATTCAACGACGGTACCCAATTACCAATCATCGGCAGCATCTATGCCGATGAACGCTAATAATGGATGGCTTGGACAGCAAGCCTTTCCACAGTCGCCCCAGCAGGGTTATCAGACTACGGGGTTCCAGCAGGGGCAGGTTTATCCCGGGTTCCAAGGTCAGGGAATTCCCAACCAGCCAATAAATTTTGGACAGCAACTCGGAGGTCAGCCAATCGGTGGACAGCAGTTTGGTGGTTCGCAGGTTGGAGGACAGGTGACCAATACGATGTTCCATACAGGTCACATCCCAAACAGACACGTGGAGGTTCGCTACCAAGCGCCAGATCCGCAGCAGCCTCATCGGCAAGATGCCGATGCTTATTGGGCCGATAAGATTGCTGAAGTAATGAGGGAACAATTTGGGATAAAACCCAAAGTCAACACTTATTCTTATCGGACACCGTATCCTCCAGCGTACGATTTGATCCCACTTCCACATCGGTACAAGGTACCAGATTTTACAAAGTTTTCCGGACAGGACGATACGTCAACCATGGAGCATGTCAACAGGTTCATTATTCAATGTGGAGAGGCTGGTAACAGGGACGAATTGAGGGTTCGTCTATTTTCGTCATCACTGTCTGGATCGGCCTTTACTTGGTTCATATCATTACCTCCCAACTCAGTAATTACTTGGGCCGATCTAGAGAAGCAATTCCACAGATACTTCTTCTCGGGGGTTCATGAGAAGAAGATCACCGACTTGGTTAAATTGAGGCAACGTAATGATGAGTCGGTTGAGGGATTTGTGCAGAGGATACGAGAGGTCAAGAATAAATGCTATAGCCTGGTTCTGGATGATCGGCAGCTAGCCGATTTGGCTTTCCAAGGTTTGTTGCCACATATCAGGGATAAGTATGCATCTCAGGAGTTCAAAAGTTTAAGTCATTTGGTGCAGAGGATATCTGATCAAGACGTCAAGCCTTTCGAGCCTAAGAGGGCATGGAGTAAGAAAGTGTCATTTGTTGACGAAGCAACAAGCTCAGATTCCGACGAGGAACCAGTAATCGGTTTGGCAGAGTGGGTAAAAAACAAGAAGCCGATGTCTTGTCCTTTTGGGCAGAAAGAACCAGAGAAGTTTGCCTTTGACACCGCCAAGGCCGATAGGATATTTGACTTTCTACTTCAGGAAGGTCAAATCAAGCTGTCACCTAACCATGTGATCCCGTCGGCAGAAGAGTTGAAGAGGATGAGATATTGCAAGTGGCATAATGCAACTTCACATGACACCAACGAGTGCAAAGTATTCAGACAGCAGTTGCAATCGGCCATAGAGTCAGGGAGAATCAAGTTTGACAGTTCTAAAGCCCAAAAGCCGATGAAGATAGACCAACATCCTTTCCCGACAAACATGTTGGACGCCAAGGGGAAGGCTAAGGTCTTAACATCGGAAACAGCTGAGAAGAGTGCATCGGTAGATCCTCAGCATCAAGTTACTACTGCCGATGCAAGAAGTAAGGGCTTGGTCCAGGAAGGAACTAGCTCAGGAAGGCTTCCTCGATCTGGCATCGTCATAACTCATAGAAGGCCTCGAGAGAGATGGCAACAACGGGAAGATCGGTATCGGCGCCAGCAGGAAGATTATCAACGAGAAGAAGAAAGACGCCGACATGAGTGGAATCGGCACAGGGATCATTGGAATTGCCCATTCTTCATCCATTGTTGGGAGGAAAATATCAAGCTCCCTACTGTCAGAGACTGCCCTGAGTGCAACGGTTATGATCGGTACGATAGGAACGATCGGCGTTATCATGATGATGAACGGCGATTTAATGGGCCGATCAGAGGAAGGGCGTCAGTTCATGATCGGCTTGGGGGCAGGCTTAGCGTTCGCGATCGGCTCGGTGACCGTGTCCAGTATTTTCCCAGGAACCAGGAAGAGCTTGAGGAGATGGCTAATGCGCGGGTTCCCGATGAGTTTATATTTTGCAGAGATGCTAACACACATCGTATGGAGTCGAGGGAGAATCGACGCCCGGCAGTAAGGCAAAGGCCACTTCCTCCATGGTGCCCTCAAGGATTAACCAAGACACAGAAAAGGAGGTTGCAGCGAGAAAGGCAGGAGGAGTTAAATAAAGGAGAAAGTTCGGAAAGTCGGCAGCCGGCAGACACTAAGAGGGAAGGTCCATCGGCAGGCGTCAACATGGTATTCATGTTGCCGATGGAGTTTCTTGCACCAGCCAGTGACGATGAGTTGGGATTTTCTGGTCAGATAGCGCAGTTGGCTCTGGATCCGATGACGGCTATCTTTGAGAAACCTGCTGATAACGAGAGGCAGCATCTTAAAGCTCTGTTCCTCAAAGGAAGGATTGATGGGCAGCCAATGACTAAGATCCTGGTTGATGGTGGAGCTGCTATTAATATTATGCCGTATGCAGTATATCGGAAGCTTGGGAGAGGGGATCAAGATTTGACCAAGACCGATATGATGCTCAAAGACTTTGAGGGAAACGTGTCTCCGGTCAAGGGGGCGATATGTGCAGAGTTGACCATCGGCAGCAAAACCTTGCCGACAACCTTTTTCGTGATCAGCGGGAAAGGTGCCTACAATTTATTATTAGGGAGAGATTGGATTCATGCCAATTGTTGTGTCCCATCTACAATGCATCAGTGCTTGGTTCAGTGGGTAGGTGACAAGATTGAGATCGTCCCAGGGGATTCTTCTTATGTTATCGCATCGGCAGAAGCGGATACTTATGAAAAGACTAGGTGCATTTCAGGAGAAGTTTGGGAGAAGGATTTTCTCAAAGTTGCCGATTATGAGATTCCACCGATCCAAGCAGTCGGTTCTGACGACGGTTTTTAATGGATAGATTCGCCGATGATGGAAAATTAGGCCAGGGATTCACATCGGCCGATGATTTGGTAGAAGTAGATATAGGTAGTGGTGATAAGCCTAGGCCTACTTTTATTAGTGCTAAATTAGATTCTGAGTGTAAACGGCAGTTAACTAATTTGTTAAAGGAATATAAAGATTGCTTTGCTTGGGATTATACAGAGATGCCTGGTTTGGACCGATCAATTGTTGAACATCGGTTACCCATCAAATCTGGATTTCGGCCACATCAGCAACCAGCCCGCCGATGTAATCCTAATATTCTACCTGATATTAAGGCCGAAATCACTAAACTTATTGAAGCTAAGTTTATTCGGCAGTGTCGGTATGCCGAGTGGATTTCCAATGTTGTTCCAGTTTACAAGAAGAACGGGAAGCTTCGGGTGTGCATTGATTTCAGGAATCTCAATAAAGCTACGCCGATGGATGGATACCCAATGCCTGTCGCCGATCTACTGGTTGATGCTGCGGCTGGCCATCGGGTCATCAGCTTCATGGATGGTAATGCGGGTTACAATCAAATATTCATGGCAGAGGAGGATATTCCAAAAACCGCATTCAGGTGTCCTGGTCATGTTGGACTATTTGAATGGATAGTCATGACTTTTGGGTTAAGGAATGCTGGTGCCACTTATCAAAGGGCTATGAATTTTATATTTCATGAGTTCATCGGCAAGATCGTAGAAATTTATATTGATGATGTGGTGGTCAAGTCTGGAGATTTCTCGAAGCATCTTGCCGATTTACGAAGGGTGCTGGAGTGCACAAGGAAGCATGGATTGAAGATGAATCCCAACAAGTGTGCATTTGGTGTATCGGCAGGGCAGTTTCTTGGTTTCATGGTACATCAGAGGGGTATTGAAATTAGTCGAAGATCTATTGATGCCATCAATAAAATAGTGGCCCCTACCAATAAAACCGAGCTCCAATCTTTGATCGGCAAAGTGAATTTTATCAGAAGATTTATATCGAATTTATCTGGGAGAATTCGTGCTTTCAGTCCTCTTCTGAAATTGAGAGCCGATCAGGAGTTTGTTTGGGGAGAAGAACAGCAGTTGGCTCTAGACGAAATCAAAAAGTATCTAGTAAATCCTCCAGTTTTAGTTCCACCTCAACAAGGGAAACCCTTCAAATTATATTTATCTACCGATGGATCGGCTATCGGCTCAGCTTTGGTTCAGGAATTTGAAGGGAAAGAGAGAGTAATTTATTATTTGAGTAGGAGGTTGATTGATGCTGAAACCAGATATTCGGCCATTGAGAAGTTGTGCTTATGCTTGTATTTTTCATGTATCAAGCTAAGACATTACCTATTGTCGGCCGAATGTGCTGTTGTTTGCAGAGATGACGTAGTCCGATACATGCTATCTATGCCGATTATGAGTGGAAGGATCGGTAAATGGATTTTAGCGCTGTCGGAATTCGATTTGCGTTACGAATCGGCTAAAGCGGTCAAAGGGCAGGTTATGGCCGATTTTGTGACTCAACATTGCGGCCTAGTGGAAACCTTGGAAATTGCACCCTGGACGCTCTTCTTTGATGGATCTACCTGTGACCGGGGAGCAGGAATCGGCATTGTGTTAATTTCTCCTAAGGGGAGGAAGTATGAATTTTCCTTACCGATTGTTGCTACATCAACTAATAATCAGGCTGAGTATCAAGCTCTGATCAAAGGATTGGAGTTGTTAAGAGAGGTTCGTGCTGATGCTGTTGAAGTATTCGGAGATTCCATGTTGGTTATAAATCAGTTGACCGGAAGCTATGAATGCCGAAGTGAAGTTCTCATAACCTATTTCGAGAAAAGTATGCAACTGTTAAAGGAATTCAAGAACTTCCGATTGGAGCATGTTCCCCGATTGCATAATGAGGACGCTAATCGGTTAGCCCAGCATGCCTCAGGATATCAGCCAATGATTAATGCAACGTCGGCAGTCAGTGCCGGTGACTGGAGGAAAGAAATTGTCGACTATCTAGAAGATCCATCTAAGAAAGTTGAAAGACGGGTTCGATTTCAAGCGACCAAGTATGTGCTCCTTGAAAATGGATTGTATTATCGAACTATCGACGGAATTCTTCTCCGATGCTTGGGTGATGACGAAGCCAGAAGTTTAATGGGGAGTGTGTGGAGCGCATCAGTCAGCTTTCAAGATGAAGTGGATGATTCGAAGGAATGGATATTTTTGGCCAACCATACTTGAAGATTGTTTTAGATATTTCAAGGGATGTCAAGGTTGTCAAAAGTTCGGTAATATCCAGAGAGCACCCGCATCGGCTATGAATCCTATAATAAAACCTTGGCCGTTCCGGGGGTGGGCCATCGATCTGATCGGTCAGATTTATCCACCATCTAGCAAAGGGCATAAGTTCATTCTAGTTGCCACTGACTATTTCACTAAGTGGGTCGAAGCTATTCCCTTGAAGAAAGTCACATCGGCCAATATGATTGATTTTGTGAAGGAGCATATTATTTACCGATTTGGGATTCCCCAAACGATTACTACCGATCAGGGCACCATGTTCACGTCGGGGGAGTTCGATGAATTCGCAATCGGTATGGGAATTAAGGTGTTGAATTCTTCTCCTTACTATGCTCAAGCCAACGGGCAGGCCGAAGCGTCTAACAAAGGAATTATCAAGCTTATTAAGCGAAAGATTGAAGAAAATCCTAGGCGGTGGCATACATTGTTAAATGAAGCACTGTGGTCTTATCGGATGGCTTGCCATGGATCAACCAAGGTGTCACCCTATCAATTGGTGTATGGACATGATGCGGTGTTGCCTTGGGAGATTAAGGCTGGATCTAGGCGATTATCTTTTCAAGATCAATTGGCTGCCGATGATTATGCCACTTTGATGACCGATGAGTTAGATGATTTAGCAGGACATCGGTTAAAGGCCTTAATGAGTATAGAAGAAAATAAGAAGAGAGTTGCTAGATGGTATGATAAAAAAGTGAAGGCTAAGGAGTTTGCCGATGGGGATTTGGTATGGAAGTTGATTTTGCCAGTCGGGACTAAAAGTTCAAAGTTTGGGAAGTGGTCTCCTAATTGGGAAGGTCCTTATCGGATAAGACACTCAGCTCCTGGTAATGCCTATATTCTAGAAACTCTCGAAGGAGTTGAATTTCCCAGAGCATTAAATGGCAAATATTTGAAGAAGTACTACCCCAGCATATGGATCGACGCATAAAAGTTTAAGTGCCGATAACGCTCCTATCGGCTGGATTTAAATGTTCAAGGGCAGACTTAATGTTTCAAAAAATGCCGATAACAGTCTTATCGGCTAGACTAAAAGCTAAAAGCGGAGAAACAAAGGTGTGTCGCCGATGAAAGCTTCAGATGCTCAGCAGCGCTTGGATTGCGGATATGGCGCGCAGCCGAATCTGGTTGGCTGTCTCTATCTCTTTGATATCATCATCGGCAGAACATTCGATCGGCTTCAGCTTCCTCTTCAGTTGCAGCGCTTTGCGACCATGGACGTTTCGTTCTTGTTCAAGATGCTTGATGGTCTCCGGCAGTTGACTCTCTTCTTGCTGGGCTTGGGACAGAGCGTCTTCTACTTGCTTGAGTTCAGCCAGCAGAGCTTCTCTTTTTGCCGATAGATCAGACACTTTCTGCTTCAGTGCATCACCTGAGGACTTTAAGGTGCCGATGTTCTTATGTTTCTCATCGGCTAAGAGTTTTTCTTTCATCATCTCCTCAGAGAGCTGGATTTGAGCAGCTCTATCGGCAAGGCGTCGAGTAGCTCTCTGGTACTGTAGCTGGCGGCTTTCTAGATGTGCAGCGTGGAAGAGTGTTTCTTCAGCATCGGCAGGAATTTGGCCTCTAAGAGTCTTGAACAGGGCCTTGGCTGGGTCAGAATCGTTGACCAGTTGAGTTGTGTCTTGATGAAGTATGGCCGATAGCTCCTCCAGCTTAGCTCTGGTTTCTGCCGATACAATTCCAACTGCCCGAGAGGAGCTTGCTTCCTCGCCTTCTTCTTCGAAGATATCAATAGCGAAGGAGAACAAGCTGTTGGGAGAATCTTGTTCCTGAAAATGAAAATGAAATAGGTCAATTTTATGGTCAAAACTTCGGCAGACGATACTGATGGAAAAGTGGATGACTTACTTGCTTCAAGGCGATTTCTTGCCTTTGACTCAGAGAGGCCGATGGAGCTGCAGGTTGATCGGTAAATGTTGCCGATAGAACGATATCGCCTGAAAGAAGACAGGAAGGATTATAAGAATAAATGAGAATAAGTTTATCGGTAGGAGTATTGTTGAGATATGTTACCCGGAGGAGAAACAACAGTTGTTTGAATTGAGGAGACCGCCGATGATGTAACTGTACCTGCCGGGCCAGTTGTTTGTTCACCTACATCAGCTGACATACCTGCCGTTTGAGGTTCTTCCTGTTGGGGTTCTTCCATCTGTGGTGCTTCCTGTGTTGGTTGTGGAGATAGTACTTGCTGTGCCTGGACGTCTGGAGAAGAAGGGGAAGATTCCACCGGGATTGAAAACACCGGAGGAGGAGGAGGAGGAGTTGCCACTTTCTGGCGCTTTGTTCCAGCCTTAGCACCGTGGATGCCCTTCCTCTTTGGCTGGCTAGACTGGGGGGCATCGGCGCCTTGGCGTTTGACTTTCGCCGATGCACCAGTTTGCTGCGACAACAAAAAGGAGTTTATGAGCACAGACAGCCGATACAAAGATAGTCAGCGTAAATGAAAAAAGGTTTTAACAGATTGCCTTGAAAGCTTGCGCCAGAGTGGAAGCAGTTACCGGTGGAGTTTTCCTGGTGGTAACTTTCTTGAGACGCGCACCCCGGTGCACGATGGAAGCCAGAGTGGGAGCATTATGGCCGATTGAGGAGATCGGGCCTGATGGAAATAAGTCGATCGGCTTGCCACTCCTGCTAACTGATGGGGGGGTGTTGTCAATCTGCAAAAGGAATACAGGGGTAAGTTACCGATGGGAGTGATATTGGAAAATGAGACATCGGTTCAAAATACTTACAGTGTCATCAGGGACTTCATATTCGGGGTCGATCATGCCGCGGTATGAGAGGGCCGATCTGCAGAACAGATTCTCTTTCCATTCTGGCCACCATAGCTTGTATGCCTGGGTGATAAAGGCGGCTGGAACCCATTCTGACAGATCTACATCCGTATCGGCATTTGGTGGTAGCTGGGCTACTCGAGTCCACTCGAGGAGGTTGGCGATGGGTTCTCTGGGCTTTATTACATCGGCATAAGGAAGTGCGATCGGCAATTGGCCGAAAGCTAGCTGGCGAGCTAATGCCGATGGATTATAAAATTCATAGGTTTGGGGAGAGGTTTTCGTGCTGCCGAAGAAATTCACTGGTATGGCTCTGGGAGTCACGATTGCCATCATCACCTCATTGTCCCTATCAAGAGCTTCGTCAAACGGATTGAAGGTCAGAGGGAGCATGCTATCTGGGTCGTCATAAGCCAGCCATGGTCGTTCATCTCTGGCCAGACCCTCATACAGCGTCTCGAAGAATCGGCCGATCTGATCCGGAGTGTTCCCTGAACCGGGTAAAACTATAACAGCTTCGCCAAAGTTCAGGGGGGCACGTGTTGCCGATTCCTCTTCACCCAACACATGGTTCTCGGCTATATCTCTTGGGAAGTGCTGAGAGAACAAGTTGAGATCGAGGCGCTTGTGCAGGTGCAGATTGAGCCACATATTAATAAACCACCAAGGACCTCCCAAGTTGCCGATAGGTTGGCCGAGCAGGAGTTTCTGGACTACCTGATGAAGAAGGTGATAAACAGCGCCGAGCAAATAACGGCCGAGAGGAAATTGACCACCGCTAGCCAGTCTTTCTGCTGCCGATAGATAGACAGAAGTCGGTCCTGCCGATCGACCACAGAATACAAACTTGTCTAGCCACATGTTCAGAAAGGTGGTTTGCTCCTTTATGGTGACAGGCCCTCTCCCGCGGTACTTCTGGATGTACCCTGACCAACCGCCGATAGCGCGAGTCTCCACTTTGGCACTGGGGGCGGTATCAAAAAAGTGGGTGCTATCGGCAGAAGATATATCTAACCCAGTAAGCATGGCTACATCGGCAAGGGTAGGAGAAGCAGGGCCGTGGCCAAAAACAAAAGCGTTGAGAGTGTCTGACCAAAAGTAAGATGCAGCTATCAGCAATGACTCGTTCCTGTGCATATCGGCAATGGACAGCCTAATGCATTGAGCTAATTTCCTCTCACCCCATTGAACTTCATAAGAGTTGCTGACCCTCAAGAACCAGTCTTTCCACCCTACAGTAGGGCTGGGCCAAGAGCGAAAGGTGTCCTTCCATAGATCTAAAGCAAAGTTTTCAGCTCTAAAGGGAATCCTGTTGGTTTCTGCATTGATAAGGTCGGTTGGATCTGGATCCCCTAGAGGGCCGAGGCATTGAAGATGTGGTTGATCGGTAGGAATGACAATTTTGTTGGATAACTCCTAGTGTTTTGGGGAATAAAGATACAAAGAAAAAGGAGAAGGAAAATATTCGGTAAGATAAATCGCAGATGAACAGGAATGCAGGAAAAAGGTACAGCAGATGAGATGGAAGTCTGACCTCAGGGACGACGAAGCCAATGGCCATCTTGTCGTGAAGGGGACGCTGGAGGGCGCCGGAGTTGATGAAGAAGAATGCTTGTCGGAGATCTTGAGGATTGAGAATGGCGCCGCCGCTGGAAAAGTGAAGTTGGATGGCAGAATGATGTAATGGGGGAGGAGTACCCAAGAAGGAACTATTTATAGGACAAGATGGACAAGGGCAAATCTGACTTATTTCTTTGCCGCATCCGAGAAGCCCGAGGGTACTCAAGTGGATATGGTAACTGTTCGCACGATAATCCAGGGATTGTGCAGGTGATTTGACAGGAAGCGGTCATTATCTAAAGATATTTTACTGTGCGCGATCTCCTGGTCGGTCCATCGGTGATATTCTATAACGGTCGTCCTGCCGATGGGCGGATAGAGGGGAAGTAACCGTTTTTTGCGAATCTCCTGGGCAGAGCATCGGCAGATCTTTGTAACGGTATTGTTGCCGATGTACGACTAAGAGAGATGCCCGTTTAGGAAGTTGGAGATTTCGAGGGATCTGCGGAGGATTAGGATCAGAGTTGTCCAGATTGAGGTTGTCGGTTACCAGATTAGGAGCATTAATTGCGGAGAAGACATCATTACTGCAGAGAATTTCGGAGCATTAATAGTTTTATACTCCGAAACTGGGGGGCATGTGTTGACACCATTTTTGGGCACGTGTCCAGGATGGCAGGACAGGGTGGCAGTACGATGCGGGTTGCTGGTAAGGATGGTTGCCGATGAGGGAAAGGTTGAATGTGACTAAGTCCTCAGGCAGTAATATGGTGCCGATGACCAAGTAAAAGGGTCTGCCGATGACTATGGCAAGGGGATTGCCGATGACGCGAAGGAGGAGTCCGGAAGCTGCCAGTTGTCATGTGGAGGAGTTTCGGTTTGTCACGAAGGATGGTTTTATTATTTCCTTAGTTATTCGCATCGTTTTGTATACGGGTTCCGTGTAATTTGGAATTCGAATTCTAATCGTGTCTGGTCGTAGCTCTTTGAGCAGGGTATAAATATAAGCCCTAGGACCTTGTAATCAGGACATCTATCAATCAATCAAATACACGTTTTTACTCATATTCCAGCATCTACTTTTTCGACGACTTCGTCATACTTTTTCCTTTTTACTACGAGTTCTTAGGAATTCGTCGACTTAAGCTCGGCGTGTTCTCAAGTTCCGCATGAATACCTCTTAGCCGTGACATCCGGGCGCATCGCTGTTGTCAGGACTAAAGTATTCGAGTTACCACCTTTGCCGATAGTAAGGTTAAATCGGCTGGCACGCCTTAACGTTTGAATCGGGTATTAGCCCTTTGTGTTTGCAGATCAGTTTTGTATCAACAGTTCTCGAGTTCCGCGTGAGTACCTCTTAGCCGTGACATCCGGGCGCATCGCTGTTGTCAGGACTAAAGTATTCGAGTTATCACCTTTGCCGATAGTAAGGTCAAATCGGCTGGCACGCCTTAACGTTTGAATCGGGTATTAGCCCTTTGTGTTTGCAGATCAGTTTTGCATCAAGAACTGGAGACATGTTTCCCTCAAAGTCCTTTAACATCATATCGGTCTTGGTCAAATCTTGATCCCCTTTTCCAAGCTTCCGATATCCTGCATACGGCATGATGTTGATAGCAGCTCCACCATCAATTGATATCTTGGTCATTGGCTGACCATCAACCCTTCCTTTGACAAACAAAGCTTTAAGATGCTGCCTTTCATTATCGGCAGGCTTTTCAAAGATAGCTGTCATCGGATCCAGAGCCAATTGAGCTATCTGGTCGGAAAACCCCAACTCCTCATCATCGCTGGACGGCGCAAGGAATTCCATCGGCAACATAAATACCATGTTAACATCTGCCGATGGCCCTTTCCCCTTAGGATCTGATCGTTGCTGATCCCCAGATTGGCTAGAGTTCTCGCCTTTGCTTAGCTCTTCTCGTCTTTCGCGCTGCAGTCTCCTTTTCTGTGTTTTAGTCAACCCCTCCGGGCACCATGGGGGAAGTGGTGACTGCCTTGCCGATGGGCGACGACGTTCTCCTGACTCCATCCGATAAGTGTTAGCGTCCCTACAAAATATGAACTCATTAGGAACTCGTGCATTAGCCATCTCCTCAAGCTCTTCCTGATTCCTGGGAAAATATTCAACACGATCACCAAGCCTATCGTGCACACTGAGTCTGCCCGCCAGCCGATCATGAATGGACGCTCTCCCCCTAATCGGCCTATTAAATCGCCGATCATCATCGTGATAACGTCGATCGAATCTGTCATACCGATCATAACCATTGCATTCAGGGCAATCTCTAACAGTGGGCAACTTGATGTTCTGCTCCCAGCAATGGATAAAGAACGGGCAGTTCCAGTGATCCTTGTGCCGATTCCACTCTTGACGGCGTCTTTCTTCTTCCCGACGATAGTCTTCTTGCTGACGCCGATACCGATCCTCACATTGCTGCCAAGTCTCCCGAGGTCTTCTATGAGTTATTACAATACCAGATCGGGGAGGCCTTCCTGAGTTAGTTCCCTCTTGGATCAACCCTTTTCCTTTCGCATCGGCAGTAGTGATCTGATGGTGACGATCCACCGATGCACTTCTTTCGGCTGCCTCTGAAGTCAAGACCTTGGCTTTCCCCTTCGCGTCCAGCATATTTGTTGGAAAAGGATGTTGATCAATCTTCATCGGCTTTTGAGTTTTGGAATTGTCAAACTTGATTCTCCCAGATTCTATAGCCGATTGTAACTGTTGCCTGAAAACTTTGCATTCATTGGTACCGTGAGAAGTTGCATTGTGCCACTTGCAATATTTCATCTTCTTTAACTCTTCAGTCGATGGAATCACATGATTGGGCGACAACTTGATCGGGCCTTCATGAAGTAGAAAGTCAAATATCCTATCGGCCTTGGTAATATCAAATGCAAACTTCTCTGGCTCCTTATGCCCGAAAGGGCAAGACATCCGCTTCTTATTCTTTACCCATTCTGCCAAGCCGATGACTGGTTCCTCATTAGAATCTGAGCTTGCTGCCTCATCAACAAATGACACCTTTTTGTTCCAAGCCCTCTTAGGTTCAAACGGCTTAATATCCTGGTCGGAAATCCTTTGGACCAAGTGACTCAGGCTCTCGAATTCTTGAGAAGCATATTTATCCCTGATATGTGGCAACAAACCATGGAAAGCCAAATCGGCTAGCTGCCGATCATCTAAAACCAGACTATAACATTTATTCTTGACCTCCCGCAACCTCTGCACAAAACTTTCAATCGATTCATCATTACACTGTTTCAATCTAACCAAATCGATAATCTTCTTTTCATGGACTCCGGAAAAGAAGTACTGCTTCTCCAGATCGGCCCAAGTAATCACTGAATTAGGAGGCAATGATATAAACCAAGTGAAAGTCGATCTAGATAAAGATGATGAAAACAGTCGAACCCTCAATTCATCCATGTTAGCAGCTTCCCCACATTGGATGATAAACCTGTTGACATGCTCCATGGTTGACGTATCATCCTGTCCAGAAAATTTAGTGAAATCTGGTACCTTGTACCGATTTGGAAATGGAATCAAATCGTATACAGGAGGATACGGTGTCCGATAAGAGTAAGTGTTGACTTTGGGTTTTATCCCAAATTGGTCTCTCATTACTTCGCCAATCTTATCGGCCCAATAAGCATCGGCATCTTGCCGATGAGGCAGTTGCGGGTCTGGCACCTGTTGATACACTTCCACGTGTCTATGCGGTGCACGATCTGCGTGGAACATTGGGTTAATCATTTGACCACCAATCTACTGACCATCAATCTGCTGTCCAAGATTCATCGGCTGGTTGACCATCCCTTGATTATGGAACCCAGGTTGGATCTGGCCTTGTTGAAACCCTGTAGCCTGATGATTTTGTTGGGGCATTTGTGGAAAGACTTGCTGCCCAGGCCATCCACTATTAGCATTCATCGGCATAGGTCCTGCTGATGACTAGTAATTGGGCATCATCATTGAATTGACATACCCTGGCTGAGTCATAAACCTCTGTTGCGTCGGCATTGGATCTGCCGATGCATTAGGCATCTGGAACATTGGAGCTTGAGAATTCCTAGTGTAAGGTCTGGCAGTAGTAGTTGTAGTATACTGGGGACTCTGATTCATCAGCATATTTGGAGGTGCCGATGCCATAGGAGCCTTGCCTCTCATATCAGCCGTTTGAGATGTACTAGGTGTCTTCAACATGAACTCTGGGGGCATACCAAAACCCCACCAGTGAGGAGGGACAGATCCCGACATTGTCGATGCTAATAGGTCTGTAGTGAGCTTGATCAACTCATCTGATGTTGATGGATTGCTTGTCATCGGCATAGATTGTGCGTTAGTGACTCCTAACATGCTTAGAGGAACGGTAGTTTCTGTACCCGCAGCGGCTGTAGCAGCCGATGGAGCTGTGACTACTGGTGACCCTGGCTGACGATGAGAAGGACCAACATAATTTGGAGGCAATTGTCCTTCTTTGAAAGTTCTAGCCACGGCATTGAAAACCGTATTGGATAGCACACCAGCTCCAAGGCACGGTTAACAGCACTATCAACCATGTCTTGAAGTTTACCAGGATTGGCTTCGAAAGTAACCTGCCAAGGCGTCGGCAGTGCTTCCTTCTAGATCACCTCGCCACTCCTGTTTATGCTGAAGGATTTCAAACATTGCTGCTTGTAATCCTCCATGGCTTTCGCAATAGCTTGCTTCTGCTCATCTTTGAGATTAGCTTCCGTCACGGGGATGACATTCTCCAAGTCAAAATCGCTAGTCGCCATGTCGATCTTGATCTTGACTCTGGTCCCACCGGGAGTGCCAAAAGATGTGTTGATGCAAAAGCTGATCTGCAAACACAAAGGGCTAATACCCGATTTATACATTAAGGCGTGCCAGCCGATTTGACCTTACTATCGGCAAAGGTGATAACTCGAATACTTTGGTCCCGACAACAGCGATCGCCCGGATGTCACGGCCAAGAGGTACTCATGCGGAACTCGAGAATACGCCGAGCTTAAGTCGACAAACTCTTAAGAACTCATAATAAAAAGGAAAATATGATGAAGTCGTCGAAAAAGTAGATGCTGGAATATGAGTAAAAATTTGTGTTTGATTGATTGATAGATATCTCATTATAAGGCCCTAGGGTCTACATTTATACTCTGCCCAAAGAGCTACAATCAGACACGACTAGGACTCGAGTTCCAAATTAAACGGAATCTGTATATAAAATGAATTAAAATATCTATGGAAAACATAAAACTATCCTCCCGTAACAAACCGAGACACCACCATAGTTCAATCGGCAACCTTCATGTTCTCCTTCCGAGTCATCGGCAGACTCCTCATCATAGCCATCGGCAAAGACTAACGCTGACCATCAGCACGAACGTGTCACCACTTCTGGACTTAGCCACATTCGGCTGTCTCTTCATCGGCAACCACCCTCATCGGCAACTCCCTTCCAGACCAATTACTGTTGCCCCATCTTGCCGATCTATACTTTACCGATTACTGGGTACGTGTCCAACAACGGTGTCAACACTTGTGCTAGAACACCAGCCTGAGAAAACGTTGTCTCCTAAGCTCCACTATCCTAGGGTCTGTGCTCGTGAAAGCATCCTATATGGACTTGTTGATCATCTCCAATACTGCCTCATCTCTACCTTTCTAGATGAGGCTTCATTGTATCTTTGCCTCATGTGGTAAGTGCTGGTGTCGGATTGCTAGGAATCCATGGTCTTCCAGCTCTTCCTTGAGGATATGCCATGGACGCGGCCGCGGTGCTTGGGGTTTCCTAACACCTCGGTTAGTATGTCTCCATCTCTACAAGGTGAGAACACACCGCTCTTGGAGGCTGTTGTGACCTCTGTGATCCTCTTCTCCTTCTCCTCCATATGTGACTCATTGAACATTCTCTTGCCCACCTTCAACTTTTTCAGCTCAGGACCTTTGATGATGTTTTTTGACATCAAATCCAAGTCTTTGTAAGGATTTGGCAGCCCGGCCTTAGCTAAATCCCTTTCTTTTTCCCTCCACCATGGCCTCATACTAGCATACCCTGTCATGTCGATGTGGTGGTGGTGCTGGTTCTGCTTAGCAAGCTTGGAGAATTGCTCGTCCTTGAGCTTTGCTTCTGGGATTTGCTTTTGTTTGACAAATTTTTACCAAACTTCAGGCATGACATAATTGTACTTCTAGCAGGGTGACCTCCCTATTTTGCACATAGTCCTTGTTGAGCTTGTACCTAAAGCTATGAAGTGCCTTTCTTGTAAGCACCAAGACATGTTGTTTGCACTTATCTTCATCAAAGCCATCTAGATATGTGAACCACTTCAGCATCTCTTTCCACACATACTCCTTGAGTGCTTTTGGGACTTCCTTCCAATTCTCATATGTGATCTCAACCTTCTCCCTAACTAAATCTAAGCACCGGTTGCTGAATTTTTTAAGGATCTCTCTTGGATGGAATGGCTCTCTCAAGGCCGCACCTCGGCTATCATGTGAACATCATTGTGCTTCTCTACAAGGCCCCAGTTTGGTAGGGGAGGACATTTGCTTGAGCCCTTGTTTGAACCACCTAGAGATAGGGGTGTCACATCACCTAGTGCTACCCTTATGCCTCCATGTGGACTATTATTGTTGGCAGGCAGATTATCTCAAGGACTGCTGCCTAGGCCACTAGCATTATCATTGTCATTGCCGCCATTATCATCTTCGTCATTGTCATTGCCATCACCTAGGTCATCACCAAGTGGAGACGATAATGAGTGTGAGGGCTGTGACAATGGCATGGGCATCTTGAATAAGAGATCTGCCTTACTCAATAGCACCCATGTGCCGAGAGCAGCACGGATCATTGTGTAGCCTTTTAGTTGGAATGTCAAGTTCTTCCTGCTCATATTCTGCATTCATCCACACCATGTCCACCATGCAATAATCAGGCAGGATGGGCTTGCCATTGTACAAGGCACAACTTTTTGGTTGCACTAATGCTCCCTGGGCCACTTCTTCTTCTTCCTAACCCTACCAAAAGGCACCTGGAGCATGCACAATGTAAATTCCCTAATGTCATTGACCAAGTACCTTGGGAGTTGTCCAGTACCTAGAACCATCTACCCTTGTACCATGGATGGACAGTCTTGTGGCGGAACACCAGCCTTAGAAAACATTTGTCTCCTAAGCTCCACTATCCTAGGGTCAATGCTCGTGAAAGCATCTTGTATGGACTTCTTGATCATCTCCTTCACTACCTCATCTCTGCGATTCTAGATGAGGCCTTCCTTGTATCTTTGCCTTGTGTGGTAAGTGCTAGCGTCAGATTGCTAGGAATCCATGGTCTTCTAGCTCTTCCTTGAGGATATGCCACGGACATGGTCTTGGTGCTCAAGGTTCCCCAACACCTCGCTTAGTATGGCCCTATCTCAGCAAGGTGAGAATGCCCCACTCTTGGAGGCCATTGTGACATCTGTGATCCTCTTCTTCTTCTCAATATGTGGCTTGTTGAACTTTCTCTTGCCCTCCTTGAACTTTCTTGGCTCACAACCTTTGATAAAATCTTTTGACCTCAAATCTAAGTCTTCATAAGGATCCAGTAGCCTGGCCTCAGCTAAAGCCCTTTCTTGTTCCCTCCACCACAGCCTCTTACCAGCATACCCTATCAATGGTGTTGGTTCTCCTTAGAGAGCTCAAAGAATTTCTTGCTCTTGAGCTTTGCTTCTAGGATTTGCTTTTGTTTGATGAATTCTTCACAAACTTTAGGCAAGATGTAATTGTACTTCTAGCAGGGTGACCTCCCTATCTACACATAATCCTTATTGAACTTGTACCTGAAGTTATGAAGTGCCTTTCCTGCAAGGACCATGACATGTTGTCTACACTTATCTTCATCAAAGCCCTCTAGATAGATGAACCGCTTCAACAGCTCTTTCTACACATATTCGTTGAGTGCTTTTGGGACTTGCTTCCCATTCTCATATGTGATCTCAACCTTCTCCCTGACTAAAACTGAGCACTAGTTGATGAATTTACCAAGGATCTCTATTGGCTGCAATGGTTCTCCGCAAGGCCCAACCTTGGCTATCATGTGCACATCATTTTGCTTCTTGTGCCTTCCATGTTGTCCCCTTGCCCTTTGTGGCTCATCACAGGCAGATGCAGTTGTAGAGGTCACCGTGGATGGAGGGGTTTCTTCCATGTGGGCCCTTTCTTCTTCTAGTTGTTGGTCCAAGACATCCTCCAAATTCCAAGGAACCAATCCCATCTATCGAGGCCCAACACTTGCATTAGCTACATACCAGACACTATGGTAATAATTAACATGATTAATAGTGCATGCAAGTACCTTGAGCCCTAGTGTTTTGCTATCCTCATTTGGAGCAATGATGCATTGTTGTGGCCAAGAACCTTCTGACTCCACCACTGATTGAAGTCAGTATCGTCTTTTTCCTCTATATGAGATTTCTTTGATAGCCACAATGGTAGTTGTTCGCTCTCATATGAGGTAGGCATGCCTCTATTTGAGCATGGGGCACTGTATGTTGATGACCCTTCATCACTATCCTTAGGGGTAGCCTCACGCCACTCGTGCTTAGCCTCCGATTCATTTTCCATTCGAACCTAATAAGATACAAATGCATGAATATTGAAGAAAGATTATAGAAGAAAGAGACAAATGTAGTTAATGCAGAAATAATCATTTATTTGCATTGTTGGCTCATATTTGCCATGTGAGCATGACATGGCAGTCATGTGAGTTGTAGTTGGTCATTGTGAGGTCTTTCATCGAGACTAGGCTCTTGATGTTGGAAGAGAGACCTATCGGCACCTTGACACCCCTAAGCCACTAACACATAGCCCTCCTCTCATCTATCGTTAGCTTGTAGCCCGCACCTAGGAGATAGACCTTTCCATTCTGTGTGAATGGTTGTGGGTGAAGGTCATCCCTAATGCCTACGTTGACAAGATCCATTCGTGACTTCTAACCATCCTTTGTCTTTTTCTTGATGTCTAGCAGGATGCTGATCATGCTTTCGAATACATTTTCTCTAGATGCATGCAATTGATGCATGGTATGTGTTAAGTGTTTTCTAGTGTGACAAGTACTTGAAAAAAATCGACTTCTTCTTGAAAGGAACGATGACAGATGGTTCCTCCTTCTTATCCTGCTTTCTCTTCCTTGTTGTCCCCTCTGTCTCTTTATTCTTTCTTCTAAACTCGACCTCATTCATATCCTTGACCATAGCAAAAACTTTTTCCCCATAACTAGTACATTGTGGTTCACCAAGTTAAGGCTCTGGTTGATTGTCAAAGTATTTAATCATCGTATCCCTTCAGTACTTGTGCTTCTTTACAAGGAACCGTTTATGCCTTATGTAGACCATCTTGTTGCATCCATTTAGGTAAGTGTAGTAGGTACCGTTGATCCAAACTACACAGTCGGTATTCCCTTTGATCTACCTAATAGTGAAAATTGACCTTGGTAATCGATGATGTTCACAAAGATTATGGCTTTTAGAGTGAACTTCTTCTATAGGGATGCATCCATCATCTCGACCCCTTCTCCCATGATTTTTTTCATGTCTTCCATGAGTGACTCCAAGAACACATCTTTGTCCTTATCGGGCTGATTAGGTCCAAAAATAAGCATGGCAACAGAAGGTACCTGCGCTTCTAACATA